>NW_024423343.1:29990172-30396902 GCF_017311325.1 Ursus maritimus | reverse complement strand
ACATAATAGCTTTCACAGTTGCGGCTATGACTATCTTTTTGTCTGTAGCCTGTCCAAATTTGAATGGTAGGATGGTGTTGGGCCTTTTAAAAATTAAAATGTGATTGAATAACACTAATATATTGGAATCAAGGTAAAACCTGCCCATTGTTTAACATTCAGACAACAGTGGAAGTTATTAATCCGTTGGAAAAAGGGTACCATTAAATAATTTACAATATATGGGAAAGGAATCAGATGATTCATGATTAGAAAAAGCATGATGTCTTTTTTTTCCCAGTAAATTCTTAAAGCAGATGACAAAAGCAAAAGGGGAAAAATTTTTTTTAAAAAGTAATTTGTCAAGGGATCTTGATCAGGCAATCAAGTTGCGTTTTGTCAGCCAGCAGTTGGCCCAAGTACTTCAGCTAGCCTCCCGATGACACAGGGCCTCCAGTGATGCCTGTTGCGTTAGTGAGACTATGAGTTTAACTGCTTTTACAGAGGCCATATGATAGTGGCTTCAACAAACTAGAAAGTTTATTTCTGTCTCATGTGGAAGTCTGAGCTGAAGGTGATTTGGGGAGTAGAAACCAGGCATCTCTTCCCTCAAAGGTCTTTCCTAACACTGCACCCTGCTTTAGCAGTGGTTCTGACCCTTGTGGACACATGAGGTTCATCTGGGGAGCCTAAACAACAACAACAACAACAACAACAACAACAAACTAGGTACCATCTCAGATTATAATTTAATCTCTGAGGATTAATACCATCCCAGACCTACTGAATCAGGGTCTGTGGACAGAACTTAGTCATAAGACCTTACCTAGCTGGGAGGAAGGCAGTAAAAGATATTTTAACAGACAGTAGCCCTTTTAATAAAAATGCTTTGGTATTCCTAAGCTAGTACACCCAATTTGATATTTTTCAGTGATGCTTGTAGAAGTCTTATTGTGGATGAACTTTAGTGGAAGAAGCTTATAGAGTTTGGGTGTTTTTAACAGTGATTTTTGTGATATTTGTGACCCTCCACTTCGTATCCAGTTCATTAAGAGCTACCTCTCTATTCAGAGGCACTTTGTAAACTGTAAGACCCTGTACTGATATTTTCAGTGCCTTGCCCTGTGTCTGACACAAAAGCACCCATTGAATCAATGCCAAATAATCATTAGTGTTTCCATCCCTAAAACATCTACTGATACTAATTATATTACTACCAGTGGGAAACCACAAATAAGAAATATTTGATACATTATTATTTTCTCAATTTTTATAAACCAGATTGAATTAAGCTTTTTATCAGTTAAGTTCTTTTTATTAAGCTTTTTATTGACAAATACCGGATTTTACAGATTGAATTAGTTACTTGGTAGAAAGTTAACTCTTATGCTCAATTGGTCAATACTTTATTCTATGAAATGGAATTCTTCATGACTTTATAATGATTCAAAGTTTCTAAAGATGTCTAACTTGTGTCTTGGGATGAGGTTGGTTATCTGGTAATACCTGGTTGTCACATGCTTCTCAGGTGGCAACTTCATGGATGATAGTGCAGTTGTACTGGGTTGGCTTACTTGCTATCATTTAAATTAAAATCAATACCCCTAGATACTCTTCAGAACAATCACCGTTCAGTACTGTGGCAGGTACTCAAATGCATTCCTTTAATGGAAGGCATCACTGTTAGGATCTTGTCACAAGCACTAGAGCAGTGAGAAGACGTTTGAGGCCTGTGGGCATCAATGCTCAGGGGCTGGAAAGGTATTGTAATCTCTTTTAGTGATTTCAGATAGTCTTGTTTTTTGATCCTTGTTAATCAGGATGGGGAAATACCAAGACTTGTGTCTGCATCCCACTCCCAATGGCAGCCTCCACCTCTTGCTCTTTTCTTTGGCTAAAAATGCTGTGTCAGAGACTGCAGTCAGGAATTAACGTAGAAAGGGTGATTGTTTCATCAAAAGTTAGCAATTGAGATGTACTTTTTATGAATGTCACTGTTTTGACACTTCACCTATCTCCAGGAAATGATTAGTTGATATTCCATATATAACCAGTTGGCCACTTCCAAATATGGAGGAAAATATTTCCAGAGTCAGCTACCCTAATATTTTGAAAGAATTAACTGAAGTTGTTATAAATTCATATTTTTAGCAAAGTAAAGTAGATAGGTTTTAGGGTGACTTAGCCGCTGATGATGATTCACTTCATTTTATGTTTAAAAAATGTATTAAAAGTGAGAATGATAACGTTTGGAGATGGAGAATTCATAAATTGCTTTGAATTAGTTGACATTTCTCTTAGGCATAATACATGCATTTTGTAATTTGTGAAAAAAATTTAGCTTGATTATGTTTCTTAGTAAACCAAAGACATTCATCTGTATTCAGATTTGTCAAAGGACAAGAAGGAAGATTTTATCATTTGGCTTATTGGATTTTTCATTATTCTCTTTAACACGAGTCAGAAGACAATAAGCCTTTCTTTTCTTTTCTTTTCTTTTTTTTTTTTTTTTTTTTTAAACACTTCACTACATGTTCTGAAGGGAACGCTTCTGCTTCTGTTCCGGGTTTAGCTTACAGAACCATAGAGCTTAAAGCCACTTTCTTCTTTTAAGGGAAATCAAAAGTAGTGTTGTGACTTCATATAATTGCAAATGGGCTGGAAATGAGGAATGGGGAAGAGGGCAGTGTGCTAAGTCCTTACTGGAAGGCAGTTGAGCATCCAAGGTGTGGAACAGGATGGTGGAGTGATAAAGGTCATGATAGTTTGTAGGAGAAAGTGGGTGTGATGGCAGTAAAGGTTGACCAGGTAAGATTTTTATGTTGTGATTGACATGTTGCTTAATTATATGACCTGAGCATAGATTCCATTTTTTTTTTTTTCTGGCAAGAAATAGTGATTTTTTTTCCCCTATGCAAGTAATACATTTGCTGATTCTGAGTTTTATATGCCTTCTGGACACAAAACAAGAACACAAAAACTGTTATTCTTACAATTACTAATTTTATGGCTAATGCCTTTGCTTAATACTGGTCTCATTATATTCTCTTCTTGGTCAGAAACCTCTTATGTACTACTTGTACTGGAAGCCTTGATATTACCTTTGACATTCTAAAGCACTTTCCATTACACTCTGTCTCCATCCATCTTAAAAGAGCAGTAGCTATAGCCCCTTTCATTAAGGAGACTTTGATAGACAATCAGGCATTTTTCTCATGTATTGTTGCTAATCAAAATTTTAATTTTTAGCTTTGCTTTTACATTTCAGTTTGCAATTAACTTAGAAGATACAAGCAAATAATTAATGTTAAAAGATATAATGTCCCCCAATCTTACGGTTGATTCATAATGAAATCTTTCACGGATTTCATGCCCCACATGGAGCAATACTGAGTAATGTATTCACAGCGAGAATGCACTTTAGAATTAATTATTTGTGTCATTCACCCAGGTATTCCCTCACTATTAAATTATTGCTTTTTTATGCAGTATAAATTTGCTTTTCACTGTTTTTGGTGTGACCTCTGTCATCAGTGGATAGTTAAAATTCCCTTCCAGGGATTCCCTCTGATTATCGACAACATTTTGGTTTGAATAATAGGCAGGTTGCATTACTTGGAGAGGTGGCCCTTTGATATTCAGTTTATTAATTATTTATGGAGTGACTATGTGGAAGGGGAGTAGCAGGAGATCCAAATTAGTAGAAAATACTCTCCTTGCTTTCAAGGAGTTCGTGATCTTATTGCAGAGACAAGGTGTACTTGGAAGTATGATTATATGCCCACAGAAGGCATAGAGGGTATATATGCTGTAGAGTGGGTGTGGGTGAGCATAAGAGAAGTTAAAGTTAAGAAAGCTAAGACTGATCCGATCTATTTATAATACAAGTTGGGGTGCCAGGCAGGGCGAGAGGGAGTGAAAATTGGCAAAGTGGCGTAGGTTCCTGAGTAAATACAGTATGGCTAGAAGTCTCTGTACTGAGGTGTAGGGGTGAATATATGTAAAAATAGAGATTGAATATGAGGAAGTTGGATATGATGAAATACAGAAGAATCTAGGTTTTCTTCCTGGAAGTTTCCCTCTTTCATTTGAACTATGGCTATTTGAGTAATCCATTTCAAAATTCCGCTTAATCAGGAGAGGGAGCTCTTTGCAGGACAGAAAGAGATAGTTTGGCAGACACAGTTAAGGATATTACTTAAAGAATAAGGAATCTTCTGAGAAAGATGTGATATCTTTTTTTTTTTTTAACCTGGGAAAAGCAAGAGGCAAAGTGCCTTGAACATAGATATGAAAATATATTTTAATGTTCTCAATTTAGGAAGCATGATAGGAAAAACGTAGTAATTTTACTTATTTTAACCGCTATAATCTTTTTAATTTGGCACATTTTATTTCTCATCTAATCATTTAAATTCATGTTTTGTAACATCTTAAAATTTAGAAAAATACCTTTGAACTATGATCAATCTGAAGACCCCATTCCCCCCCCCCCTTAATGGTGCCATTTGGTTTCACACCCAGGCCTTCTTCAGATGTTCCTTTAGAGTCTGTGAAATCTCTACATATTTTATGCATTCAGATCCAGTATAAACATGAGTGTGAAGCTCTGTAATGTATTCATCCAATATTTAGTAAGCTGTGGCCTTCTCTTCCTAGGATAGCCTAATGATAATTTCAAAGAAAACACCGGAAAACCAAAGAAATTCCCCCATTGCCAGCTCTGTAAACTTGTGGGAGGTGACAGTCAGTGTTTCAAGGACAATTCTGACATGATCCCCACGAGTGTCACACAGCCACTGACATCTGGGAAGTGACAGTAGCTGACAGACCATGTTGGCACAGCAGAAATTAGAGATGGACTAGCTCAGTTGGAAGACAAATGTCATGCTGACTAGAAGGCTAAGCAGAATGCAGCAGTGGCAGCCTGTACAGTGGCCGTAACATTAACTAACAGACAGATCGAGTCCAGTGAGGGCTGCAGGCCACTCGTCGGTTGCTCTGCCGCACTTGTACACATAGGGAGGGAGTTCTTCACTCTCAGCAGTACCTTCTCTCCGTAAAAGGGAAGAGATGCTGAAGTTCATGTTCTTGCTCATGTTGGACAGGGACAGGTATGGAATGCACCTTTCGTTATGAAGAGTAAGGCAATGTTAATGTGAATTTGACCTTGAAGGTAAAGAATTGCTGATCCATCACAAACAGCATCGCTTAAATGTATTCCCACCTCAGATGCTGGTTCCTCCTCATTCGTCCCCAGTCTGACACATTTTCAAGATGGCAGCCCAGAAGTGAGTGACGTGTTGTAGAACTATGCAACGAGAGGCCTGTGTACCGTGAAGATAAAATTACGGTGGTATCATCTGCTTTTGCTAGTGTGTCATCAGCACCTTGGCCGCTGAGCATTCCTGGAGAAAATCACCAAACGGGGTGTTTTCACGTGACTTCCTCCCTCTCTATTCTTTCAGTGGTGGTTCTAAAACCTCATTGCCCTTGGTGGGCCCCAAACCGATCCTCTTGGCTCTCCGTTAATGATCTTCCTAGCTGCCTTGCAGAAAAATCAAAGACCTTGAGGCTTGAATAAACTTTCTCAGTTCCTCACCTTATTGTCTAAAAAAATTTATTAATTTCTGCCCTTGAGCTTGAAATTGCTTTTCCTGTGCAAGGCTAATTCATCCATTTGCTTTTTCAATCTCATTTCCTTCCTTGTACCTCCAGACATTTTAACTTCACAAGCCACTTCTTTCTCCTGTTTTCAACCTCTCTACTGCACTGACCCAACTGAACTCTGTGTCCTTAAACCCAAGCAAGGAAACAAAAGCCTCGTCTCTGTCCTCCTTCCATTTGTTTCTATGCAATTCGCCAGTCTTCTCCCTGTCTCTTTCTTTAGACAAGTGGCTTCAATACATTGTTTAAAGGAGAACATGATGATCTCACTTCACCCCCTCATCCTGCTATTCTGGTTTCTGCACTTCTAATTCACTGACGCTCCTTTGACAGTTTGAAAAGTTCACCAAGGACTAGAGTAACAGGACGTATTGCATGGCGAATGAGAAGATCATTAGGCCAAAATGGGAGACTGTGTCAGAGCTGATGGGCCCTGACTAGCCATGGACATGAGGCAGCCCTCGGTGTTCAGTAATTTTTCTTGCCCCCCACTTTGGTTTCTATTTTTTGTTTCTGGGGGATTTTTGTGTTTGTGTTTTGGTGTTTGTATACTGCTTTCCATTTGAATGACAACACCTAAGCGTTCAATAAGGGCCTAGGCTTAAATTTTTATAGGCTTCCTGTCTGTCAGGAGACTGAGAAACCCAGTGAACTAAAATGTCCAGAATTCCTGAAGCAGTTATGTAGGAAGCTACATGTTGATGAGTGGTTTCTAAATACAGGTCAAATATTTTTAGTCATGGTTTTTCTGTAATTTTACCATAGCCAAATAAACACAGGAATTATCTGTGCGATATCTTTATCCATGTATGTGTGGTTTGTTCTCAACCTAGTACCAGAAAGTTCTCAGATCAGTGAGTGTAGCACCATGTGATTACTACAGTGATCAAGGAGAAAGAAACTCAGAAGAGGTTAAGGGAGACAGGACTTCAGGATGGCAGAACATGAGCAGTGAAGGGAGAGGTGGGAAGAACCTATACCATTTCTTGGGGAGGAGGCCCCCAGGCTGCGTTCAATGGGGCAGTGAGAGCCCCAAGAACTTGCTTTAATGGAATAAAAGGTGTTAAGGCTGTGGCAGTCCACGTGTACAGTTCAAAAACAAAGACCTTGAGAAGTTTAGCTGTGAAATGTAAAGGAGAAGTTGGCTATTTGATGGAATGAGCTTGGTCCTATAAAAGGTTTATAATATATTACATATTTGTACTTCACAGCTTACAAAGAATGTTTGCATGTGTTTTTCCCCCCTTACCCTCTTGAAGATCCTATTAGATCTGACAGCAAAATTGTCACTTTATCCCCATTTTATGGATAAGGTAACTGTTTCAAAGTGTGAGTTGCACAGACTAAATGAATAGAGAGTAGCTGAGCTGGAATTTGAGGGGAGGTTTTTTTTACTCTTACGATCTTTCTGCTTTATGAGTTGTTTTCCTTTTAACTTAAGACTATTTGATAACAGAGGTGGAAGGAAAGGAACTTCCAAGGAAAATGTGAGAGAAGATGTTGGGAAGGGAAGGACTGGGCTGATTTTGAAGACAAAAATCTCTCAGTACTGGGAACGGGTGCTAGAATGTGGTGGGTGGGAGTTACCATTACCCTTAAAGAAGAAGAAAGATACTCACTCTTATTTCAGAAAAGGTTGACAGGTTGAATATAGGGTCTGGGATTTAGAATGTGTTAAGAATCTTGCTGGGCATGGGGTTAGGTTGCATTCCATACAGTCCCCGGGTAAAGCCTGACACAAAGCCTTTGATGAACGTTCTCTAGTGATGATGCAAAATAATCCATTTGGCTGAAAGTTTTAATTGGGTTTTAAATAGTCATGCAAGTGTGTGTTCGTGACTGCTGTTCGCCAATCTTCATGGATCATTGAAATACAAAAACGAAGCCCTTGGCTCCTTTGGTTGCCAGGTTTTTTCCTGCATTGATCCTGCTGTTTCTTCCAGAACTAGCTCTTGAAGGATAAAGAACTTAGAGATTTGTAAACTCTCACCATGTTTCTTGGACTCTTGCCTACTTCCTTAAAGAGAAGAGGCAAATTGTGCTTCTAGAGGCATTAACTGGTTCATTCCCTAGGCTCTTGTTTATGTAATGCTCATCCTCTCATTCTGATAAACCTGCAAATGATTGTCTATCTCACAGGTGGTTAAGGTGTGGTATAATCTCTAAAGGTCATACATAGTAGACGTCCCTGACATCACAAAAATGTTAATATATCAGTAGTGTATATATTACAACTTTGTTTCTTAAATTAGCCTCTTCAGATACTATTAAATTCTGAATCCCCAGAGGATGAAAGATGCTGCTTGTGTCAACACCATTTAAGCATTTGAAAAATGCTTTGGTTGTATTTTTAAAAATCCCTGGAATACCCTCTTATATGATTTATTTTATAATCTAACAATGACCCGCATTCTTATATACTTACTTTGGACAATTTAACCCCTTTGGTTAACTATTAATTTTTTTTATTTTTTGTGTTCTTTTCCACTGTGAAAGAGTAAATATATTGAAAAACTAAATCAGTATTTATATGCTTCTGACTTCTGTAACTGATTCCCCTTTTGTTTTTTCCCTTTTATGGAATCTTTCTTCACTTGTCTTTCCAGTTATAGACTGTTCACAATATATATATGTGTGTGTGTGTATATATATACAAGTGTACATAAAGATATATGTATGTACATATCTACATCTAAGTGTTGGCTATACTTTGGGTTTTAAATGGTCAATTTCTGTAGCACAGTTATATTGCTTAGTAAGCAGGGTTCCTGTACCAGAGCATTTTGCCATATATAGCAAAATTAACATTAGTTTTGCAAGGCTCAAACTGATGTTAAAACTCAAGAAGGAAGAGTAGTTAGCTTTCTCCCTGAAACTTATGTTATCGTCCCAAAAGCAATCTTGCAGACAGATGCGGGGTGAAAAAATAGTGGGAAGGCCGTTGTCTTTCAGAAGAAAAAATTGTGCAGTGATCTTCTGAAAGGCTCTCATCGGAGAATAAAGGATGTAATCTCTGTATTAAACACAGATGGAATATTTCAGTCTCAGCTGTCACTGAAGAATCTCCACAATAGTTTGGATTGTGCACCTTTGGGGCATGTATAAATGACAGTGATAAAACTACCTCTTTGTTGAGCTGGAGTGTACAACATCCCTTTATCTGTGCCATCTGGTGCTACAGAGGATGGCAAGTTCTCTCTGCCGTGATTTTTCTTTCTTTGGGATTTGTAGACTTGTTTAGCATAGAATGTGTTTGACCACAAATCAGTCTTTGCCCAGATTTCAGTGGCAACAGCTTGAAAAGAGAAATGGGATTCCAAGAAATTGGAAGTGTAAAGAGGAGGTGGGCAAGTTAGTTAGCATACTTTTACTTTTACACGTTTTGGAGGGTGGTGGTTGGTTGCGCACATGGTGCGTTGTAAGCCCTGACCGAAGAGCCCTCCCGATGGTGATGGAAGGCTCTTCCTAGCTTTACTTTTGACTTTTTTTTATTGTTATTATTATTGCTTGTAGCAAATAAATAACAATTGACACTTGGTTCTCACCCGATGAAGAAATAAATGGTGGTTACACAGCTTTAGGACCCTTACTTCATTGTGGATTCCAAAAATTGGTTTACAATGCTTTATTACCACTTACTCAATTTATCTATTTTAAGACAAATCAAAAGATTTATTGGCTCTTCAGTCTTGCAATAACCTGTGTTTCTTTATTGTCTACCACTGTCTGTGATTAAAATCAAAACAAAGTTAGATTACATTTTACTAACAAAAGAACATTCCTTGTATGAATTATGAATCAGTGATAGAAGGTTTATAAATTATTAAGTTTTAATATTTTCCCCAAAATTGGGCTTAGATTATGTAAAAGCAATTTAGACCCACTTCGGAGATTATCTGTTGTCACAAAATACCGATGCAGGAGATGACTTTTTTTCTACATTAGTTTAGTAGAGAACTGTATTGGGCAGAACTCTTTAGAGGGCTTAATAATAGACTCACCTTTGAATTGCCCGAGTCCAGGATTACAGTCACAAGAAATGTGAGTGAAAAATTTAACCAAGTAAAACTTGGAGCTCTTTGAGTTGAACTTGAATAAAATGAAATGATTAAATTAAATATCCAATTATGTATGGTCTTGCTGAGAACTGCATTTGTTTTTGAGTTACTAGATAGTGTAGTTGGCTCAGAACCTGTGCTGATCAGATTGGGTTGCAATTCTGCTCCAATGCTTTCTTAGCTGTGAGCACTTTAGGTGAATTACCTAAATTCTGTGATACCTTTTTCATTTCTCCAAACTTAAAACTTCCCTTTTTCATAAGGGTAGAGTAGGTTGGAACCAGCAAGTTCTCCTTTTCAGTCTTCACTTGCTGTGAGGTTGCTTGTTTTCTATACACCAACTTATTCACCCTTAACTCACCATCTTCTTTCGCCATAAATTGTATGTGTGTGGGGGATACACATACGTGCCGTGGTTTGCAGAATAAAAAAGTGAAGTTGTCGTGTTTAGCAATGCATAACTTGGTAAAAACTGGGAACACACTACCTTTGTACATGTATCAGTCCATTGCCATCCACAAGCATTTGTGCAAAGGAGAAGGGATGGATCTCAGAAACCTGACCGTGATTCTTAGACATGGTACCACTTCTAGGGCTTACTTGGCAAAAAGTTGGCAAGAAGATTTGCATCTCCAGGGGGCACTGGGAGGGGAAACAGCACTCTTGTGCTCTAGCCATGCTTTTCTCTGGACATATACTCAGTGCGTGGTGTGCGGTAGGAAACCATTGATAAGAGACCACTAATTTATTGCCTTGCTCTTTAGTCTAACATTGCAAACATCTATTCACAAAAGAAGAAAGTAGGGTTTCTTGTCTTTTCTCCTCCTTTGAAGACTTTTGCAAATTTAAGCAATTAGTAGAAACCTGAAGAACCATCTGGTTTATATAAAACCCTCTTTTTTATCTAATTTAGTGACCTAACTTATAGGTATTTGGACTAGGTAAATATTAGTATTTATACACTCATCTTTATAAACCCAATTGAGGTTTATTTTGAGGGTAGAATATTGGATAAAAATGCCTGATTTAATAAAGATTTTTCAATATAGGACCACATAATTTCTGTCTTTGTGGCCTGACTTTACAATGATGGGACAAATGACACCCTAACTGTGAGCCTCACTCAAGTTTCCATCCCATTCCTACCTGCCATTATGGTGCCTTTCACAGTTTTTTTAAATGAGTGTTTGTTGAATGTTCATTTAAGGTGTCCTAGGAATTCACGCAGGAAAGATACCGGTGATCTTGGGGAATCTTGCTGTGTCCTTAACCTGGAAGACGCTCAGTACAATGAAGTCACTTCTGAAGGAATCAGAAGCCAGCTAGTGCACTGGTGAAATTCTGGATTTGTGAGCATCAAAAAAAGAAGAGACTATAAAAGATTGTAACATATTGAATAAAAAGGAGAAAGCGATATTGAGAAAGCGATACTCATAGTGATATGTAACAATTCCACTTACAATAACCTCATGAAATGTGCAATTTTTGCAAAATATGTGCAAGATCTGTAAATTGCAAACTACATAAGATTGCTGAGAAGCAAAAGACCGACCTGAAAAAATGAAGACCGCTGTGTTAATAAAATGCTAATCTTTCTCAAAATGATTATTTATAGATTCAGTGTAATCCTGACAAAGCCCAGCAGGCTTTTTTTTCTTTCTTTTTTGTAGGAATTGAGAAGCTGATGGTAAAATTTATACAGAAATATAAATATCTAAGGTAGTGGAAATAGTTTGGAAAAAGAAATGTAAATTTCCAGTACCTGATTTCAGGGACAAGGTTCCTATAAAGCTACTAAGTAACAAAGTGTGGTATTCACATTAGGGTAGAAAAACAGATCAATGACTTGAATTCAAAAATAGATCATATTTATATGTTTCTTTTTGACAAAGATGCCCACCCTGGTAATTAAATGGGGAAAGGGAGTCTGGTCAGTAAATGTTGCTGGTAAAATTGGATATTTATATGCAAAAATATGTCCATGTATATACAAAATTTTTTTTTAAATGGATCATAGATTTATAAAATTTCTAGAAGAAAGCATTGGAGAAATATTTTCAATTTTAGGTTAAACAGATTTCTAAATATAACCTCTGAATCATGAAAGAAAAAAATACAAATAGGATTTATCAAATGGAAAACTTTCGTTCTTCAAAAGACACTATTAAGGAAGTGAGAAGGGAAGCCACAGACTAGGAGAGAATATTTGTAAAACATACATTTGATGAAGGACTTATATCTGCCATATACAAGTAATTCTTAAATTTAATACAAGAAGACATGCTGTTCAAAAAATGGGCAAAAGATTTGAACAAACTCATCACCAAAGATGATGTGCAGATAGCCAATAAGCACATGAGAAAGTGTACCCAATCTCTTGTCATCAGAAAAGCAGATTAGAACTACGACAGTCTGGCTATACCCACTGAAATGGCTAAAATTAAAAATAAAAATAGCTAATATTGGCAAGGGTGCAGAGCTGGAGTTCTTATACATTGCTGGTTGTAATTCAGAATGGGACAATCATTTTGGAAAACAGGCTGACATTTTTTTTAAGTTAAACCTAGGTTTGCTCAGCTGTTCCATCCTAGGTATCCACCCAAAAGAAATATATCTTCAGACAATACTTGTATGTAAATGTTCAAAGCAACTTTATTCATAATAGCCCCAGACTGGAAACAACCCAGGGTCCATCAAATAGCAAATAGAAGAACAAATTGGTCTATATCCATACAGTGAAATTCTTCTTAACAAAATGGAACGACTATTTTTACATGCAGATGCGTGGATGAATCTCAAAAGCATTTTGCAAAGTGAAAGAAACCAGGCATCAAAGACTGCATACTATAATATGATTCTATTAAATGAAATTCTAAAAGGGCAAAACTGTAATTTTGCAAATTAGATCAGTGGTTTATGGGGGTGAAGTGAGGGAATTAACTGCAAAGGAGCAAGAGGGAACTCTTTTGAGTGGTAGAAATGCTTTATATCTTAATTGTGGTGATGGTTGCATAACTGTATACATTTGTCAAAACTCAAACTTCACCACTGAATGGGTGAATTTTATTGTGTGTAAATTATTCCTAATAAAGCTTTTCAAAAGTAAGACCATAGTGCTATGAAAAAAGGATAAGAAAGACCCACCCCCCTACCACCCTTCAGGAGTCTACCAAGTAATAAATTTAAGAAAAAATTTAAAGGATTCATAAGATTACCATTTTAAAATTCCTAAAGTGGCAGTTGATTGAAGAGTCATCAGTGACTGCCAAAACCATTTGGGGAGGCTGTTGGAGAACAAGACATTTACAAAGATGATCCTACAAACTATTGACTACTTTTATTGGGAACACTGTGCCTTTCCTGTGGTATCCATGCCTGTCCTCAAAATTCCCACCACCAGTAGTGGGCAGCCCAGCACCATGAGTTTCTTGATGTGTGCATCCCAATGAATTGTTCTTGTCCAAATTGTTTAACTGGAGTCTAAAGCAAATTTAAATCTAATTTTCAATTTATAGGAAATATGAGGGATAGATGAACAAGTTTAATGACACCATAAGTAAGTAATTGGCTAAATTCTAGATGTAGGACATTCTACAAGATGATTGGATTGGACTCTTCAAAAAGGTATGTCATGGGCATCTGGGTGGCTCAGTCGGTTAAGCGTCTGCCTTGGGCTAAGGTCATGATCCTGGGGTCCTGGGATCCAGCCCCAGATCAGGTTCCCTGCTCAGTGGGGAGTCTGCTTCTCCCTCTGCCCCTCCCTCTGCTCATGCAGTCTCTCTCTCTCAAACTAAATAAAGTCTTTAAAATAAGCAAGCAAGCAACATAAAGGTATGTCAAAAACAAAAAAACAAAAAAACAACCCAGGGTTGCTGGGGGAACTATTCTAGATTTGAGAGTAAAAAAAAGACAATCACATGAAATGATGTGAAGCTTGAGTGGATTCTGATTAGGAAGAAAGTTCTAAAAGACATTTAAGGGAAAATGGGAAATTTTGAAAATATGGACAGGCCATTAGACAAAATAGTATTTTGGTGAATTTTTGGTGTGATAATACAATAGAAGGTTCTTATTCTTAGGAAAAACATGGTATTAGCATCATGTTGTCTGCGACTTTGGTTCAGAAATAGAAGGAATGACATACACCCATGCGTAGGAAAAGCAATGGTGGCAGAATATTAATTGTTCAATGCAGGGGAGCGTATATGAGCATTAATTTTACTCTTAACTTTTCTACATACTTTAATCTTTTGGATAAAAAGTCAAAAAGATCTATATTCTTCTTTTCAGAAAGATAGTTCTGAAAACTAGTATACCTCAAGAAACTCAAACTCTTAGTTCTTAAGAGATATAGCCATTGAGGAAGATACAGTCACTGAAGAAACATCTCTCTTGTCCTCATGAAACGCATAGTTATTAGTAAAGAGATTTCTCCATAGAGGAGGAAGTCTTTGCATAGTGTAATTTAAATTATTTTTGTCAAAAGCTGAAGTTTAACTGATTTTTAAATTAGTTTAGATTAATTAAAGAAAAGACAGCTAGTTAAGACAGAGATTTAAAATTTTGACTCTAATTTTCTCTGGGACTGAGATTAAAGCCCCAGCTAGTGTTGTGGATTGGTGTTGCCATGTAACAAATTGCCAGACTTAACTGCTTAAAACAAGACTGGTTTAACAGCCTGCAGTTTCATCATTCAGTACTCTGGGTAGACTTAGATTAGGCTCTCATGAGGTCAAAATCAAAGGGTCAAGACAGGTTGGGTGGGCTTTTTTCTGGAATGCGCTCTTGGCGGAATTCAGTTCATGGGACTTCGAGTTCTGAGGTCCTCATGTCCTTGCTGGCTGTCAATCAGGGTAGCTTTCTGTTCCTGGAGGCCATCTGCATTGTCTGTCTGTAGACCAGGTACATCAAATTTTTATTATACTTTATCTCTCTCTGATTTCCTCTTCTACCATCAAGAGAACTCAGCTGTTCAAGTTCTGATGTGATTAGATGTGGCTCATCAGGAATCTCTGTAAGTCAGCTCTGGCAGAATCATAAACCACAGCATACAACATAATTGTGGGGATGATACGCTGTCATGTACACAGGTTCTCCCTAAGCTCAAACGGGAGATTTTCAAGAGTATCATTGGGACAACTCTTAGAATTTTGCTTAAGAATTTCTACTTTGATTTCTAGTTAGACAAAATACTTTTTTAATGTTGAATTATGTCTGTTTTATCTATTTCTAATAGAGAAATACATACTGTGATTACCAAAACTTTTGGCTTTAATGCTATGTAAAGGGGCAAGCATTGCTTTTAAAAAGAATCCTTCCCTTTTTTGTAACCATAACACTTAGAGCAAAATGAACAATTTTAAAGGAAACATACAGTACTTTTTCTGTAGTTCTTTGTGTTGATTTCAAATGTATTCCCTGAGTTTACCACATTTCTTTGCAAACAGCTCTCCATTGGATCCAGTCTAGCTGTAACTTTATCGCTAGCGTGCTCTAGATATCTTTTCCTGCTAACAAGCCAGTGCAACCATAATAGTATAAAACAAAAGCCATTATATTATGCTCACGGATTTGGCGGTTCATAAATTTGGGCAGGTCGCAGCAGGGATGCCTTGTCTCTGCTTCCTGACGTCTGTGGCCTAATTTGGGGTGGCTTCGGCAGCCAGGGGTGACTGAAAAGGCTGAGTCCGGTTATCATCTGGAGGCTTCAACTCTCACATCTGTATCTGGGCTGGGATGACTCAAAGGCTGAGCTCAGCTGGGACTCTCAACCACAGTGCCTCACGTGCCCTCTGCACATGTCTTGAACTTCCTCCCATTACGATAACCTCAGGTTACTCAGGTTTCTTATATGTCAGCTGAAAGCTCTTAGCACAACTGAATGCTCATCTAAAAATCCTCTTTTTTTTTTTTTAAAGATTTTATTTAACTATTTTTTTTTTTTTTTTTTTTATTTAGAGAGCAAGAGCGAGAGAGCGTATGTGCGGGGAGGGGCAGAGAGAGAGAATCTATAAGCAGCCTCCCCGCAGAACAGGGAGCCTGACTCCAGCTGGATCCCAGGACCCCGAGATCACAACCTGAGCTGAAGGCAGACCCTTAACCGACTGAGCTACCCAGGCGTCCCTAAAAATCTTATTTCATATTTTAAATTAGACGTGTTCCAACATTTTCCATATTCAATTGTTGGCATTTTGTATATCTATCTTAAAGTGTGTTCAGATATTCTGTTATGGCTTTATCTCAGGGGAGAAAGCAGCTATGACTTCTAAATCATAAAATTGAGACTCTTCGATGGACAGAAAAATATATATTATATAATTCATAGCTAAGTCACATTTTTACTTCATTTTAAAATAATTGGCATCAATTTGAATAATGCATAGTCTTTTAACTCTAAGAAGATTGCCGCATGATTAAATATGGCAGGTTTTGCGATGTTCCTGTCTCATCACTAATGAACTGTTAGAATTTTGTAGAGAAGCTAGCTAACAACTTTTGGAAATAGAATGGAAAGCATTATGAGGTAGTAATATAAAGAAAGGAGAGAAAGATAAAATCAGTATTTTACAAAATCACATAATATTTGCCCTGTTTTTGGCTTCGGCACAGAAGAGAAAGCAGAACTTTTTCTTGTTACCTAAAGTGGGATCTGCCGATACTGAGTTCCATGTTTACTCCTATGCCAGGCCTCGGAAAATTAGGACTGCACCAGAGTCTTTGTGGGTCTTGAGTCAATAGAAATGTATTATAGCAACTGCTGCAATCCTGGCTCTCCTCACAAAACCCTGATGATACACTCTTGGTTCGTTATTCAGTATCTCCTGACATTTGTAGCATTTTGTTTAAAGTTAGAACGCTGTAGTGTTCTCCCAGTAGCCGTTAGATTATTAAGACCATCTTTATTCTTAATTATTTGAGAAAGAAAAGTCTTGAAAAGCCTCCTGGATTCACCTTCCATTTCTTCCACCCTTATAGAAAATATCACCTCTTGTTTTTTTTTACCTTGACCCTATTAGTATTTAGTATCATAGCTTTTACATTATGCTCGCTGACACCTGGCAGATAGCAGGTGAAGTCTGTTTAGGAGGTTGTCCCAGTGGGGACACAGATATCTGGCTTCAGAGGAGTCCTGTTCCTCCTCTCAACCATCACTGTTCTTTCTACTCATTACATGTTGGGTTTTTCTGAAAAGCAGTGTTTCAAGGATTGAGTGAGCCCTGAGCTAGAGCAATAGGATTAAGTGGTGCTGCCACTCAGAGTCCAGAGGTTCTCAGTGGGGTCCCTGGACCCAACAGCATCAGGGTTAGCTGGGAACTGGTTACAAACCCATATTCTTGGGCCTTACCATAGACCTGCTTACTCAAGAACTCTGGATTTGGGGTCCAGCAGACTGGTTTTAACAAGCCAGGCCGGGGTTACTCATGCTACGTTTAAGAACCACTGTCTAAGAATTTTGCTGTAAATGTTAGCATTTAGTACAGATTTCACCTTCTTATCCTTTTGCATCAGTATTATTTATTATCTGTGTTATTGGTGTTATTTTAAATAGTTATCTTTATTACATATGATAGGTGTATGTATATATACATATGCACATAGATTTTTCTTTTGTGTATTAATTAAAACAAAAAAGGTACAATTTCTGCTGTTGTCCCCTCCAGATTTTGAGTTAGAAATAAGGAAAATCACATGATAATGAACAGAAGTAGATCGGGTTGGGCCTCTGTGGAGCTGGAGATTGACAGATAAGGGGTGGAAGAAGGTGAGGAGAAAGGGGGTGAACGAAGAGGACCTAGGTATATAAATTGTGTTGGGAGCTCAGCTGAGAACATCATCAGGGAGACTAGGTGGGAAGAGAGGGCGTGGCGAGCTCTGCTGTGTGGTTTTAGTCAAGGCTGTCCCTTCCAGCTTAATGATAAGCATCTTTTCTTTTTTTTTTTGGTTTGACTCCATATCCTGATGGTCAGGAACAGCCTTTGCCCTTAGCTCTGTGTAAACTCATTCCTCCAGTAAAATAAGATGACAGTCATCATTAACTTGGTCTGCGGTGTCACTAATGTGATCATAAAACTGAGTTCTACATATGACAGCTCTGTAATGTATGATATGGTAAGTAGGGTACATCATAGTGCTGTAATATGTAGTTTGTGGTTGTGTCACCACTGGTAGATTCAATATGGAGGCGGCGTCCGTCCGTCTAAGAACAGGCATCAGTTGTTTTCTTCTGGAATTAATATGGTTTCATCAAGTAAAAGCGATTTCATTGACATTGTTTCCACTTAAAAAGCTTCTTAGATTTTTGTCCTCTTGGAAATCCACACTTGTTTTGCAGTAGCTTGGGAAGCAGTGTAGCTTTGAGTAAGTTAACCCTGTTTTAAATTTCTTTCTCTATTGATTTTGTTGGAATTATAATTTAGTTCATAATTTCAATATAGCCTTTAAGAATGTTATCTTTAGTTTTGATATATGTACTCATAGTAGGTGCTTAGACAAATGAATGTTGGTTGGCTTTGTTGATTTCGTGTCCAAGGTTTTGAGAGAGCTTCTACGTTAGAAGGGGGCTTGGAGAGATTATTTTTGCTACTGCTCTGGGTTGATTTTTGTATTCTGTTTCTGTAGTTAAATATTGATCTCTTTTTTTGAAATTCTTAATTGCTTATGGATATTTAAAGTTGATCTTCATGGTTCCCTTAAATATTCCATTCAATTTTAAATGGGAAGAATTTAAAATCATCTCTACGCTAGGATAGATTGCATGTGCATGTCTCAAAAAATGTGCTGTTATGAAGCTGTTGTATGCTGGGGCACTTACTGCTGATGTTTCCCATCATGTGCCCATAGAAGGAAAACAACCAGACTTACTATATTGCTTTAATGGCATTCTAAAAAATGGCAGGAACTTCACCGGACTTTTTTAGTAGCAGATTCATTTGGGTTTCTGACTCCTCTTCTTCTTCTTCTTCTTCTCTTTTTTTTTTTTTAGATTTTTATCTATTTATTTTTGAGCAAGAGCACGAGCTTGGGGTAGGGACAGAGGGAGAAGCAGGCTCCCCACTGAACAAGGAGCCCTACGCAGGACTCAATCCCAGGACCCTGGGACCATGACCTGAGCTGAAAGCAGATGCTTAACTGACTGAGCCACCCAGGCACCCAGGATTTCTGACTCTTCTATTGTATCTCCCCATGGCTTCCTAAGTGGCATTTCAAGTTGTTTTTTCCCTGATATTCTTCATCTCGAGGCTTTGCATGGTATTCTCACTGTCAATTACTCCCATGGGTCTGACACTATTCAGTTATCACCTGTAAGGTAATCTCAGGCCATTTCCAGGTCTCTTCCCCTCCCTTTAGCCCCTACTCATTTGGTGGATACCGTTGCATTTCAGAAGGAGTTGTGTGGATGGGGCAACAAAAGGAGAAGTCCTAGTTTCTTTTACTGGGAAGTGTTATTGACTTTTTGGTTGGTAGTAATAACAATCAACTAAGATTGTCTTTTTTTTTTTAAGATTTATTTATTTATTTGAGAGAGAAAGAGAGCACACCTGAGGGTGGGGGTGGGGGAGAGAGGATCTCAAGCAGAGTCTGGCTGAGCATGGAGCCTGTCTTGGGGCTCGATCTCATGACCCTGAGATCATGACCTGAGCTGAAATCAAGAGTTGGATGCTTAACCAACTGAGCCATCCAGGCGCGCTCCTCAACTAAGGCTGTCTTAAAACCTGATTTCAGAGTATCTAACAGAACCTGGGGCTAGGTAGTCCTAAGCCTTGTCCTTGCGAGAGTGAGCTCTCAGGAAGCCAGGTTTGCTCCCTTCCTCTGCCCTTGCCTCTGTTCCATCTTTTCTCCACCTTGCAGTTGATTCAGTAAGGATGGTGAAACAAGAGCAACCGAATTGTAAAATTATCCACTTTCTCAAGACAAAGCCTGACTGAATAAGATTTTTGTACCACAGAAGAGTTTCTAAGATTGGCCTAACTTATATTTTCCTTTGAATCCAACACATTGTGGATAGGAGATGGGGTTCACGGCAAACCACAGGGTGGGCCATCAGGAGCCTTTCCTCTCTGAGGTTCTCTCTGCTCTGACTCAAGATGGGCCCAAACAAAGAAAACCCGAGATTGGCAATTTTAACTGCTACCGACTTTTTAAAATTTTGTATCCTATTTTCCTAATTATTAATTGCCATTTTCAAATTGTGAGTTCTTGTTTTTCAGAATGGGAGAGACAAACAAATGTTTTTAATCAGTGAGGAATGAGAAACCGGGGAAGAAGCAACTGAAAGAATGTGAATGGAGGGTTTGATGGCTGACACACAGTCCAAGAGGATCCGGGGCTGGATAGATGTAGCTGTCGGCCTTGAGTAGAAGAGATCCGTTGATCTCAGAACCAGGGGTTCAGTGTGACTGTCGTGTGTCAGCTTTTGGCGTCGGCAAACTTAATATCCTGAGTAGAGGTGAGGGTAGCAGCTAGGAGTGATAGGAGAGGTGGGGGCCTGGGAGAAAATGGCGAGGTTCCTGGTCCCTGAGGTGTGAAATAGAACCATGAGTAAAATAAAGGATTCCTGAGGTGAGACTGATGCTCTAAATCCAGTATCTGGACCAAGAGGTACTGCTCTACTCAGTTTCCCCCAGAGTGAGCATTTTCCCCTCAGGAGTGGGAAAAGCAGGTCATTGACTCATCCAGGGTGGGACTGTTGAGTGAGATGCAGCAGAAGGACCGAGGGAAAAGAGGCAGAAAAAAGATAGTTGGTGGGGTGCCTGGATTAAGCGGCTGACTCTTGGTTTTAGCTCAGGTCATTGTCTCAGGGTTGTGGGATTGAGCCCCACAGGGGGCTCCATGCTTAGTGGGGAAGGGAGTCTGCTTCACATTCTCTCTCCCTCTGCCTCTCCCACTTGTGCAGTCACTTGCTCTCTCTCTCAAATAAATGACTGACTGAATGAATGAAGGATAGTTGGCAAGTGAGAGAGTAGAGGTGCTTAGTTGTGGGGTCCAGTCTGACTAGGGAAGGAAATGAAAACAGGAAGGGGCAGAAACTGTTGAGAAGCAGGAGAGCTTGAAAGAACTTGAGGGTCTCTGTGGTCCAAGTTCACACTCAGTGATAAAGATATGGAAGATAGAATTTCACGATTGATGATGTTGGAGGTAAACCGATTCTAGGCAATGCCAGGGTCCAGGTTATGGCCAGTGATTTTTACAGTGATTCTCAAATCCTTTGGAAAAGTGTAGGGAACTTCGATGTTAGGTTTTTAAGTGGGCTATGCACATGGGTATTAATAACAATAGCTAACATTTCCTTATCACTTATTCTGTGCTCGGCACTGTTACCAATTTTGCAAATGTTTATTTCTCATAATTATAGTAACTCTGCAAGGTAGATGCTGTCATTTTTATTTTATTCATGAAGAAAGTTGAGCCAGCATAAGTTATATGTACAAGATTGTACAGTTGGCAAATCCTGGAGATGGCATTTAAACTCAGGTTATGTCTGACTGTAAAAGCCAAGCACTGTTTGCTCACGCAATCTCCCTAGTAGACTGCTACCTCCACTTCTTCCATTCCTGCTTTCTTCTCCATCCCTTTATTTCTGTGTTTCTTTATCCTGAAGAAGGATTTACAGGTTTAAAAAAAAAAATGAAATAAAGCAGGATTTTAGAAATTGAGAAATAAAGGTAGTAAGTAAAAAATTAGAAAAAATAACATCAAGGGTAGGTTCATATAGAAACTCATGGTATTAATTTTAGCACATTTACTAGGCTTTGGCTGTAAAATTAGCTCTTATCATTTTAAGACCAAACATCAAGGACAACCATGTTATCTCAGGGTTGATAAGATAAACTCTTTCCTCAGAAGGATAATGTGGTAAACAACATCCTCAAGAAGACTCTTCAAAAAAAAAATAGCAATGCATTTTGAGTTCTTATGATATCTGTCAATGTAAGCAAAGTAAAATTAGTTCTACGAGGGTTCAAACAATGTGGCTGAATACAGTGGTCAATTGAAGAAGGATCAGAATGTGGAAACCTTATATGCCAACCTTTAAGCACTGACTGCGGAAGATGAGTAGAAAATGTCACAGGAAATAGCAAGAACCTTGGCCTGGGAGCAGCAGTACGAAGCTCTAGGGGGAACTGTCTGAGCTTTCAAAATCAACTGCTGTGGTTTCTGGGGCTAAGAGTTCAACTCTTCCCAAAACCTGGGTTAGGCCCGAGGACATCTCATATGCACTAGGACACCCTGTATATAGGGCGTGTAGGATGTTAAGTCTGGGGGATGGGGGATGGATTCTGCATTTTTTTTTTTCCTTTTCTATTTGACTACTTTTTAAATGAGTCTGGAGTGGGTCCTGACAATTGCTTTTCTTTCTTTCTTTCTTTCTTTCTTTCTTTCTTTCTTTCTTTCTTTCTTTCAGATTTTCTTAATTTTAGAGAGAGAGAAGGAGAGCGCACAAGCAGGGGGAAGGGCAGAGGGAGAAGCAGACTCCCCACTAAGCAAGGAGCCCATCTTGGGGCACAGTCCCAGGGTCCTGGGATCATGACCTGAGCCAAGGCAGAGGCCCAACTGACTGAGCCACGCAGGCGCCCCAACAATTGCATTTTTAACAAGTCTTTAATGTGATGCTGCTGGCCAGAATTCACACTTGAGAACCACTGCTGTACAGATAGGAAACAAAATTTCAAAATATTAACGTTAACAGCCTGTTAACTTTAAAAATAAAGCAGCCAGTTATTTTATTAGCAAAATGGGCTTATTGTGGGATAGCAGAGAATTCCAAGTGAGGACTTGCAAGCTATGGCAAAGCCCTAGGCAGGTCCGACAAACATGGGAGAGGAACATTATTTTATGGAGAAGGGAGGAAGTTGGGTTTTTTTTAATGGAAGTCCACTGGAGAAAAACCGGAGTTCAGGGTATTTAGATAGTTGCTCATGGGCTGAGATCTAGGAGTAGTTGATTTCTTGTAGAAGATTCAATGTGCATCTCTTCTCATTGGGACTTTTAACTGATTAGTCTTTCCTGTTGATGATTCTTCAGTTAGGATCTGTAATCAAATCTTCCTATAATTGACATTGATTGGTAAGACTCCCTTTTTAACCTCCCTATTCCACTTTAGTGAGATTTCTCTTTATTAATTTTCACAAATCTAAATTAGAGGGAAGTCTTGAACTGTTTTTTCAGAAATTTCCTTGTTTTTCATATACTCATGTCCTCATTAGCAAGCTAATGATTTAGAGTGGGTCCAAAGATAAATCTGATAGGACTTCTTCCAGTTTGTTGGGAAGAATCATTTGTTCCTAGCAGACTTGATAATCTGCTTGCTTATAATTTTGTGTTCTTGAGCCAACTCCCTTTTTACTAATAAGATCAAATATACATTTTATATAACCTGTGTTAAATTCACAATTAATTGAAATTCTGTGATTTCGCAGGGAATTTTTGTTTTCCCCCCAAAACTGATCTGTTAATTATCTGAAGTACAAAAGTGCAAAGATTCTAGCCTCTATCTTTGGAATGGTAATACCACCGAGGGCCATTTGAATATAAAAATGAATAATTTCTCAATTAATTCAGTGTTTAAGAGGCATGGTTTCTAAGGGTATTGAAATAGAGAGCTCATCTTAATGACTTTTTCTCCCAAGTAATGGGCCTTCTGTATCAATTTTTGGTCTAGGAGGATTTATTTGGTATATTGTACATTTTTATTATATAGCATTGAGCTCTAAGAAATGCTTTATGGTGGTCTTTTTTTGTTTTTGTCTTTTTTATTTTTTAAGATCGCTCACATTAAAGAGATTTCTCAAATATTCTGAATAAATTACATTTTGGGAAATATTCTAAGTTCATAGAGAATATAAGTGGCAAAAATATTGGTTCAGTGTTGGGTTTACCAGCTTCCTTCGACTTAGGAGCTACCAGTTCACGTTTAATGAGACCAAGAAGTAGGCTTCATCTCTTTTTTACTCCAAAAATGAAGCCACTCTGGGAATCGTGTTGTAAACAAAGAGCAAAGGGAAAGGGATCTAATTGTATTTTTCCTCGGTTCTTGATATGGTTTAGAAAATAACTAGAACATCTATAGGAATGTCATGGCTTGACCTGGTGAAAGCAGGCGGGTTAACTGTGCTTAAGAAGCTTCTAATGGAATACTCTCTGCACGAATACGCGATCATTGATAGAGGAAGTCTCTACACGAATACCCGATCATTGATAGAGGAAGTTTCTGAACGTGAGCATTAATTTGTGTCTGTCTGATCATCTCATACAGAGTGCTTATGGCTCTGATTTTTCCTTTTTAGATATTGTTCTAATGCCTAATAAGATAAAGTTCTACATGTGGTAAATATTAAAGTAATTAAAAACATTTGGCTTTTTTGCATACATTTTCTAAAATTAACTGTCTTGTTCACACTCATCTCTCTTGTCTCTAATTGGGTTGAAATGTGTGAAAGGAAAAGAGCTTTGATATGGAACTATTTTTCAAAGGATGGCTCCACTATGATACCCATAGAGGAGCTAATAGATGGAGCTTTGAAAAAGTTTCTGATGTCAGTGTTTTTACTTAGGCGGTACAAGATTTAAATAAGAATTTGCTACATCTAAATAACTAAGGTTTTTCATGTATCATTTGTAAATCTAAGCCTTATCACTTTAAAGCTAAGAGTTGAAAGATGATGCTCCAAGATCTGATTCTTAAGAAATAGTTTATCTTATTTCTTTAAAATAGTCATAAGTGTCATCTAATTTTCTAGTAAAGAAAGGGGAGTGTATTTAGTGATTTGCTTTTCCAAAGGCAGATAAATACTCATTTCCTCATTTTAAGTGTTCTACAGCTGGATGGTCTTGTTTAACTTTCTTTAAAATTGTTAAAAAGAATTGAGAAACATTTGTGTAATATCTGAGTCAGATTAAAATACCGTAATTTGAGTAACTCTTACAAAGGCTTTACATTAAAAGGAATCTTACAGACCATACTTCTTCCACAATTTCACCATAGGCAAACACCTGGCATATTGAGACAGTTCTTAACCATTTTTTAAAAGTTGAATTTTACATAAAAACGAAGTTACATTGTATGCCTGTGGAAAAGTTAATATTCATTTCTTTCCCATCATCCTGTGAGTTTTATTAAGACTGCTACCACCTGTCAGCAGGAGGTAGAAGGGAATCACAATGATAGGAGTTGATACTGAAGTAACTTTCTGAAGAAAAGTTGAAGCAGCTTATTTGGAATTGTGATATGTACACTTGGGGTCTTGGCTCATCACTGTTATCAGAGTTGGAAAGGCTTCAATCTTAAGGTAAACAGGCAGGGCCATAGTCAGGTTTGGTGGCATCTGAAGCATACATAATTTGGGGGTTTCTTTAAGAAAAAAATACTTTCCTTTGCAAATTTCCAGAACATTCCGCCTGGGCAAAAGCACTGGATTTCCCCCTAGGGCCTTGAGAGGGCTGCTGACAGGAGGGGCCCTTAAATTTCAGCTTCCCTAGTTTCAAGGTTAAAACTACCTTTTGGGCAAAAAGAAGGAATATATGTTCTGCCTGTGGGCAGGAGGTGACCTCTGAAGTTCTTCCAGATCTGGCCACATTTTCCAAAGCCCCACCCCCACCTTAAAAGAAGTTTTACTTCTGCAGCAGGATTTCCATCTTTTCCAGTGCTGGTTTACAAAGCATCAACCTATAACCAGAAATCTTCAGATGAAACTTGCTGAGTAGGCATGTTTAAACTGGTCAGTTATGAGTTGACCAAAATCTAGCACTTGGCCAAAGTTGTTGAAAATTGAGAGAGAAATTCTGTCGTGCATCTGGTTGACAATTTTTTGGATTTTTTCCCCATGTTTCAATGTAGATTAAGTTAGCACACCAGTGAACAACGTATCTGAAATCACATTATTCCTAGAGAATTATAATCACTGTCACATAATTTATTGTTATGTGTTATACAGGCTTAATAAGAGAACCATCTGTTGGAGTTATATTTCTATATCATGAATTACATAATATATATTGTCCACCAGATCCAGGATGTCAAGGACTATGTATCCACCTTGTTGATCCCAGTGTCCAGTGTGTCTTTTTAGGTATTTGCTTAGTGAGGCAGAGAAGTGTTGCGTCCAAAAATACAGGCTTTAGAACCTAAAATACTTAAGTATACTCACCATACCTCAGGGTCACTTTCTTATATCTGTTGTAAAACATTTAGAAGATGTCCTAGTTTTACATATTCAGAAAGATTGTCTTTAAAAGTGTGGATTTGGGGGGCACCTGGGTGGCTCAGTAGGTTGAGCATCAGACTCTTGGTTTTGGCTCAGGTCATGATCTCATGGGTCATGGATTCAAGTGCCATGTCAGTCTCCCGCTCAGCAGGGAGTCTGCTTGAAGATTTTCTCCCTCTGCCCCTCGCTCCATTTACATGAGCTCAGGCGGGTTCTCTCTCTCAAATCTTAAAAAAAAAAACAAAAGTGCAGATTTGGGAGCTAGACCCAATGACTTTGAGTGTTATCACTTATTACACGTGCCATTGGGCAATTTTTTGTCTTTGTGGTTCCAGTTTCTCCTCTATAAATGGAGGTTGCCTAAGGTTCTCATAATGACTGAGTGGTGTAATGAATGTGGGGAGCGTGGTGACATGGCAGATGGGAGCTCTTCTAAGTATTTACCTTTTGCTGCGGCCGTTGTGGAACCACGGGCTCAACATCACACAAGTACACATCTGATAAATTCCTCCTTTTAGTAAATGAATAAAAATTGGCATCTTTATAAACTTGAACATTTTCCCTTATCAGAAAATTGGAACTGTGTCACCCAACCTGTTTTCATTTCTGCCTTAGATATCAGTAAGCTTAGAGCAAAATTCATCATTCCGATGGTGTAATTTGTCCAAGTCTCAGAACAACTACGTTGCTTTCTTCCGTTGTTCCCTATACTCTTTGATCCTTTAATTTCTGATTTTGTACCATTGGAATCCATAAATCACTGTCAAGCCATTCGGAATGGGAAGACTTACATGAAACGGTCTCTTTCCCATTCCCATTAACATCTTTATCTTGTTTAGTTGCATGTAGTTCTCATCTGTGAGGTTTTAGTTGTAGCATGGATTCTTCCTGAACAATTAATTGGGAGACTGGTCCACCCTGCACATCATCTAGGACCTTCCAAAGTGCACCATACAGGCTCATTTTTTATGAGTATCACATCTTCTGACACAGGCTTGGAGAGCAAAATGCAAGCTACCCTCTGCTTGCTAAATGCATATACTTAGAAAACTGTTACATCTTTGGGGAACTTTGAGGCAAAATCAGTAATCCTTTTCAGTATTTTAGAGCCAAAGGCTACATGGGAGGTATAAAACACAGTTGTGTTAAAACACTCAGGCATCTGGCTTGTTTACTTGCTTGTATTTGAGTAGATCAGTCACCATTAAAGGAGATTTTTGATCTTCCTGAAAGTCAGACATTTCCATTGAAAGATGTAGCTAGTCACATTTTTATTACCTAATATTTTGTAGGCTGGAAATAGTGTATTTTTTCTCTCTTTAGCTTTCCTTTCACATTATAGCTAGGTAGTCCCAAATGTTGGAACATTTTCTACTAAATGGTATTATGGATGATTCATTATTAAGGAAATTTGTCTGTCTGACAGAAACAAGCCATCATAGGCAGAAATAAAAGTTTGAAAAGTCACAGACTTCTATGAATTTGCAACTGAGAATATGGCATATAGATAAATAACAAATTCGAACTCAGTTTTAGGAATTTTTGTTCACCTGTTATTTAAGAAAATGTTGCATCTACAGCTTAGAATTGTGAAAGAGTAGTGTACTTAGATCCCAAACCACAAAGTGATACTTGCGTAGAAGACCCCAAGCCTAATCCCAGCTATGTCACTCAACAGTTAAGTGATTGGGAGCAAATAAATCTCTCTATGCCTTGATCTTCTCCTCTGCAAAATGAGAGGTTCAGTTAAGTGGACTTCTGATTTCCCTTTCAGGTCTTAAAGGCTTTGATTCTATTGTCGCAAGGCAGCATGCAATAAAATGCTTTATTCAAACTCAGATAGGCAATATTATTAAGCATTGGTCCCCGGAATCTATCCAATGGTCAGGAGTGAATTTCAGTTACCTATAGTCTAAATTATTCATTGGACATTTGAAGACAGTGCCCAATATGAACATTCTTGTAGCACCTTTGTCCCATACTCCGTAAGAGGTAATTGATGGTTAAGCCATCTCAGTTGATGTGCTAAAAGCAAGCCTCAGCCTGCTGTTGCACTTGGACCATGCTGATGCGGGCATCAGTGAAATTGCTGTGGCTTGCGGCTTGTCTGCTAGGATTCCAGCAGTGAGGTAGCATTTGGGAAACAATGCTGCTGTGAGACAGTTTCCATGTCATTGAGGGGAAAATGATTTGAGAACCCACAGTGGGGTCCGTGAACTTCTGTGGTCCATTGGGGCCCAGCAAATACTTCACAGGTTGTTTGGCAGCTAGGCAGGAAAAGAAAAATGAGACAACTTTGTTCACATACATTCCACAAATTTTAAATGTTAATAATTATGACATGAGGTATAGCGTATTTAATTATGAATACTTGTGAGAGACAGTAGAGTTAGTTAAGAGAGGGCACACAGGAGCCAGTCTTCCTGTGTTCAAATCTGAGCACGGCCTCTCAGTTTCTGTGTGATTTTGAGCAGGTTGCTTAACCTCTATGTGCCACAGTTCCCTCATATATAAAATGATAATAGTACCTGCTTTATAAAGTTGTTGGGAGGATTAATGCATTATAAAAGCATTCAGAATAAGGTCTGGCACAGAGTAAATATTATGTGTTATCTACTGTCGTTATCATTACATTATTTTCACATAAAATTTATACTGTTTTTACTATCAATTAAGAACTGACTTGGGTGAGGGAGAGTCGGAGATGCAGGCTTCCAATTATAGAATGAATAAGTCATGAGAATAAATGGCACAGCATAGGGAATATGGTCAGTCAGTGACTGTGTTGTATGGTGACGGATGGTAGCTCCACTTGTGGTAACATAGTGTAAAGTATAGGGAAGTAGAATCACTGTGTTGTACTCCTGAAATTAACGTAACATGTGTCCGCCATGCTCACAAAAATTTAAAAATTAAAAAGAAACTGATTTGGGCACAGGTAGCTGAAAATGAAATAGCAGTGACTTAAGCTAGCAGCTTATTTCTCTCAGATATTAAAAAATGTTCATGGGTAGCCAGTGATCTGTAGTGTTAGGGACAGGCTTTATTTTGTTTTGTTTTTACCACTCTTCAGTGGGTTGTATTCTGCCTCATGGTCCAAAATGGCTGCTCAAGCCATCTTGTTTGAATTCAGTCCAGCCAGGAAAAAAAGAATATGCTCCTTCCCTTTAAGCACGAGATATAGAAGTCACACATGACCATCTGGCTTACATCTTGTTGACCAGAACTTAAGTAATTACAAGGCCAAACTAAGCTTCAGAAGAAAATGTAAAATGTGCTTTCTGATCGGGGGACGGGTGGGGGGGACTATGTGATGAATCTGAAGTGGTGGTTTTATTATTGAAAATGAGATAGTATATTGGGAAACAAGTAGCATCTCTATCCACAAATATTACATTTTGTAGACTGGGTTCTTGTTTTCTCAGTTAAGGTACAGGGTTTTTTTGCTAAGACATATTATTTGCACATGATTTACATGTTTAAATATTCAATATGTCATTACTATGGTGTTATTTTAATTGCCATGTATACAAAAATAGATTAATGTCTCAAAAGTGATTAATTAAATGACAAAAATAGAATTAAGATATTAACATCAAAACTCCATTTCAAGTACCGAATTTTAACCTAAATAAGTTGGTAGAAGGGAGTCTGCTAGTGTCATAAATTACTAGAGACTTCTGAATAATAAAACATGTGAATAGCAAGTATGGCAAAGAATATGTAGCTTTCAGATTTTATTGGACTCGTGATCCATTGACCCCTAGCCACCTGTTATGAAACTGCCAAAATAAGTCTTTCCCATGTGAAATTAATGATCTTTTCCCCCCCTGAAGACAAAGACTAAAACCCTAGAGATATCATTTAGAATTTCAATCCCATAAGTCACGGTACTACCAAGAGGCTTGCCAAGTAGCCCAAACACTATGACAAATGTGTGTATAGAGGAAGCAGATTAATTATTGGCAAAACCCATTTGTTAAATGACAGATTACATATCAGTGGCCATCAGTGTGCAAAGAAACATTCACCATGTTTGTGTACTAACATTTTCCTCATGGTGTGAGGCCAAAGAACTGAGCTGTAGAGACTGAATCAAAATGCGGAATATATGAAAGACATATCTTCATTCACTCAACGAAGGTATTTTCAGAGCTCACTCTGCATGGAGAATTCGTTGAGACACTGGAAATAGGGAGAGAACAAGAGAGGTAGGCCTTTCCCTCATAGAACTTGTATTCTGGGAGAATTGTTTCATGAGAATTGTTTCTCGCATCATTTATTACTTAAGATCCTGTGCTATAGGAAAAGGGAGTAGATTGTGTGGGGAGTTCTCAGATCTACTGAGATCAAGAGAAAAGAAAACAGTTTATTGGGGGAGAGGGTGAGACTGGTTTTTGCTTTATAAATAAAGAGTTTTGCCCAAATACTTACCCATCTTCTGCTTCCCTCTCCAAGGACAGTTGCTGGTCAAAATTTGCCTCCTGCTTATGAGTCAGGGATAAAGGAAACAGTGGAAAGTGCGACTAGCATGGAGTTTCAGTCACTGAGTATATATCCTAGTGCGACGGGCGCAGTAGAAGACTGCTTTCTTCCCTATGGAGGAACGCTGGCTGGCTGCCTAGTGACAAAGGGGCTCAAATGAGTTTATGGGAAAGGGAGAATAAAAACCTTTCTTCTCCACAGTGGCTTCATTCATTCATGTTATTTCAAGCAGCTTGCTTGGTTGGTGCTTCTGGTATTCAGTTTCTTGAATAGCTTGGTTCTACCTTTTCATGTCGGCGTTTTCACAGTGTTAAACATGAGGGTAAGTTGTTGGCGGCTTCAAGGAAGCCTGGCTACAAATGGTTTCTACCAAGAAAATCACTTTTCCCCATTACTTGATGATTTTCTTTACTTAGATGAGGAAATTGAATGGCCTATTTAAAAATGGATAGAAATGCTGCAGCAGAATATAAAGATTACTTTGTGTTGGGAGAAATGGTCAGCTCCACTTTAAATGGGATAGGTGTTTCAACTATCAGAAAGCAGATATAAATGAGAAATTTTCCCATGATTCCTCGATCTCCATTTGCTCCAAACATCCCGAACTCTGAGAGCCACCAAACAGTTGCTGTCATTTCTAATGTCCTATAACCATTAAAAAAAAAAATGACTAATTTAGATGAAATAATGGGTAAGAAAATAAACAATGGATATGGAATCTGACCTTTAGCTCACATCAGATAGATATCTTAGTGAAAGATTGCAAACCAGCAAATCATCTCTCACTGATATGAAACTCTTATTAATTTTTAAACTTTGATACTTAAAAATTCTCTTTTTTTGTTAAACAATAGGTTGATACCTGTGTGTGCTGAACATTTGCTAAGTAGTCCCGAGCCCTGAGGTTGGAGTAATACTACTCTAAGCAGAGGAACAGGGTTAAGAGGCATAAAGAACAAGATGATGAAATTTGGGAAGGATGAGGATTGAGCATGTAAAATGTTATTAAGGGGAGAGTAGCGGGGCTAAGGTGCTGTGTAAGAACTAACTGTAAAGGTTGCAAATAGTAAATGTTTTGATTATCTTTCGGCTAGAAAAGAAAAAAAAAAACAACTTTAAAATGTAGTGACTTAAGACAGTGACTGTTATCTCACAAATCTGTGGGTTGACCAATTCGTTCTTTGTTCTACGTGGTTTCATTTGGAGCTCACTCTATCTGTGTTTGGCTGGGCTTAGCTGAGGCCTGTTGGTTTTCTTATATGTGGGCTCTCTCTCCAGCTGGGCTTACTTAGATCATGGCAGCTGGGTACCAAGATCGGGTTTTCAAGAGAGCAAGCCAGTAAGCATAAATGCTTGCCCATCTCTTGGCCAAAGCAAATCATGTGACCAAGTCCGGTATCAAATGAGAGAGGGCTACACAAATCCCCCCAGAAGTGTGCCCCCGGGATCCACCAATGAAGCAGTCTGCCACAATTGTGGGGGGAAAAATAAAGCTCCAATCGAAATATTTATATTTTTATTGAAACCTAAAGGACTTGGTATCTTGGGAGGTGGGACCTGCTTCAACTATGAATGTTTGAATTACTCTACGAATGTGAGAAGCAGGATGTTTTAGGGCAGTGGTTCTCAGCCTGGTTGCACATTAGAATCTCTTGGAGTTTGAAATTCACAGATGCTCAGGTTGCATCCCAGGCCAATTAAATAAAAATTTCTAGGAGTTGGCTCAGATATGGGTATATTTTAAGGCTCTTCGACAGGATTCCAAAGTGCAGTCAATGTTGGGGATCACTGTTTTAGGGTATGTTTCTGTTGAGATTGACTCGAAGGAGGACACCCATATCTTTTCTTGGCACCGCTAATAGATAAAATGCTTGCCAAATGTGCAGTGAAGAAAGAATCACATGGCTTTATGATTTTTTTTTGGGCTCTCAGATTATGACTTCAGGTTGTCCCAAGAACATGTTTTTTCTTGAGGTATCACCTCAGTCGTACCTCGCCTCAGAATGCTAAAATGGTTTAGTATTTTTCCCTAAGTAACATTACAACATCTTGTATGGATCTATCTGATTCGAGTTCCTCAGTTTTCCTTCTCTGATGTTCCTATTCCCTATGCATGTCTGTGTAGACTCACCATCTTCCTGCCTTTGCCACTTCAAGCTCTCTGACTCTGAGCCATCCTTTTGCTTCATTCGGCAGATGCCGTTAGCCACGTGGCGGTCTTTCCTTCCTTTTCTTTCTCCTTGAAGTTTTCAGAGTAATTCTTCATGATGCAATTGCTCAAATGATTTCTGTAATCCAACACATTTTTTTGGGGGGGAGGGTTCTTCTTTCTACAGAGAGTTAAAATTTAAATGTGTAGGTTTATATATCTCTGGCTGGCCACATTTTTAATTTTTTAATTATAATTTATTTTAAGATGTAATTTTTGTACCTGGCAAATTAAAACTTTTCAGACAAGTACAAAATAGCAAGGAAATCTCTTTCCTTGCCCCATCCACATTTTAATTCTTTGGAGGAAACTGTTAATGCTTTGTTGTGTATTCTTCCAGAAAAGTTATAAGCATATACCAAAAATAGTTATTTAAAAGTATATGCCAATATATTAGCATAATATATTTTGAATTAAAAAAATGTATTTTGGGGATTTTGCATATATTATCTTTTACATTATCTCATTATATTTCTCTGGCTGTAGCATAATTTTTAAAAAATTATCCCCTCTTGGTGACATTTACATTCTTTCTGGCTATTTCCAATACATATCTTCACATAAATGTATATATTAATAGCAGGGGGATTGCTGGGTCAAGTAATGTAGGTACTTAAATTTTGAAAGCTATTGCCAAGGTGCCTTCCTAATTTTATATTCCCACAATAGTTTATGAAAATGCCTGTTTTCTCACATCCTCACCTATACTGGATTTCAGTCAGTTTATGTTTCGCTTTGGTGTAGGCCCTTGTTGTCTCATCTGCCCTGTTGCAGTAATCTGCTTTCTCTGCTTATTCTGTACAGAGACATTAGCAGAGTCTGGAACCCATGGAAGATGTCCTAAAAATATTAGCGTGAAGGACTTCACTACACTGAAGAACAGAGTAGAAAATTTCTGCATTTGTTAATGACGAGTCATAAAATTTCAGTACGATATAAACACTTTATGATGCTACTTTGAAACCATACTGCATGCTGAAATAAAAGTAGCTAAATAGTTTTATATCAGGCATATATATTTTTAAAAAGCCATACAAAGTCCTAGAAATCTACTGACAGTTATGATGCTGGTAAGATACTTCGCAGCTAGTGGGATATAGCATTTTTTAAGAGTCTATGTTCATGTAGCATTTCCTGTTGAACAGTGATGAAAGTGTCCTTGTATGGATTTTGTGGGGATTTCCCCTCGTATACAAACAATAGAGTAAACGACTAATGAAAAGATAGTCTGACGCGCATAGTGGAATATTTAGGACAGTTAGAAAAAATTATAGCACGTATATGAAAAACTGGCACTGAGCAGCGTTTTATTGTGATTAAAAAATCATGACTTTATGAATTGAATTCCATATCTGGCTTCTGTAGTTTTCCTTTTAATATATTAAAACTGTTTTATTAATGAGGAAATTAAAAAAATTTGAACCTTTCAACTTGGAGGCAAATATAATTTTCCTGGTTCATTTTTAAACTTTAGTCTGAAATATCTTGCTGGTTTTTTTTTAAATGATGGAAAGAAAAGAAAGCTGTGTGTTCTTTAGGACTTTAAGAATATTTATTGTATGTGGGTATATTAGTACAAGTTATGTACTTTTAATGGATGAAAGAGTAGCATACTATAAAATGTCTTTTTCACCCAAAATGTGTATTATCCATCATTGCTATGAGTAAAGTTACATGTTAATGTGGATTCATGAAACTGAAGGCATCCACTGGCTTTTTATTTGGAAGTACCTAATTCTCAGGATGTCTGTGTGGCTCAGTCAGTTAACCGTCTGCCTCTAGCTCAGGTCATGATCCCAGAGTCCTGAGATCGAGTCCCGTATCAGGCTCCTTGCTCAGCGGGGAGCCTGCTTCTCTCTCTGCCTACCCCTCCCCCTGCTTGTGCACACACACTCTCTCTCTCTGACAAATAAATAAATAAAATCTTTTAAAAAATTAAAAGTAAATATGAAAAAAAGGAGGTACCTACTTCTCTTCAGGGGCATTTCTCTTTTATTTCATCATGTTCAATTAACCAACATATAGTACAGCATTCATTTTTGATGTAGTGTTCAATGATTCATTAGTTGCGTCTAACACCCAGTGCTCATTTCTATCTACCTTTTGTAGGAGAGCCTCTAAATGGCTGCCAAATTTTTTGACTACCTTCTTATTCCAGTATTTATACTAGGTACTTTATAGGTGGTCTTTAATTTTTACAAGAGCTCCTTGAAATCAGTGTTGTGACTACAGTTTTTAGCCTCCAATGGATTAAGTAACTTGGCCATTGATGACAGAATTTGTTAGGGGCAGAGCTAGAATGGGAACCTGATGCCAGGTCCATAGTCCCCGTGTGCTTAAGAATGATGTACTCGGTATCGAATGGTAGCCAACAGGTCGAAATTCTAGAGTTCATTTTATGTTCCATTGTCTCTGTTACCTTTGTGAGCCTTTTGTGCTTCATGCCAGTCCAGAAGCTAAAAATGGAAGCGACCAGGCTACAGAATCACTCAAAGGGACATCATTCATTCTGCGCTGAAACGGTAGCCACCAAGGTAAAGCCACCCAAGTGGAGAGCAGAAGTAGCTATTATATATAACATCAGGCCACTGAAACAGCCCTTCCAGTTGTGTGACTTTTGAGGATATAATTTGAGAGAATTGTCCTGTGGTCAGTTTGGGACTGGCTGCTGTTGCTGTTGTTGTTTTTTTTTTTCCTTCTTACTCTCCCACAGTTTACTTTGATAAGGGGAGCTTGTATTTCTATGACAGAACTACAAAAAAATAGATTTTTAAAATTTCTTTAAAGTATAATTTTTTTATCCTGATGTCTTCAATTATTTTATCTTAGTTTAGATGTATTAAAATATTTTTTAAAACCCTTTGTTTATAAGGTTGTGCATGCTTGTTTAGCTTTTATATGTAAGGAAGCTTTCCTTATTTCAGCTTTAATGAAGCACTATGTCAAATACATATTTTTCTGACAAATAGTTGTATGCCTTGTTTTAAATTTTGTGATGTTTTGACACGTAAATAAAACCTATGGTATAGTTATACTGCCCGTTGCATATGTTGCCTTACATGTGTTGATAGCCACATGATTCAGACTTTCAATTTCCAGAACCTCTTGAGCCTACAATATTTTTTCAGACAATGGTTAGTAAATAATAAAGATTTTCTAAAGCTAAATCAAATTTCTAGAAACTCAAGAGGCGGGATTTATATTAGATAGAAGTAAACTTAAAGTTGAGCCTTGATGCCACTGTAGATAAATAGTATTTGTATTGAATTAGGACTAAGCCATAAATTAATGTTTTTAATCCACCCATTACAGGAATATGGGCCTTGGAGTTTATTTCTTTTGATGTCTTGGATATGACAAAGACTTCTTGCCATTTGCTATTGTTTTTAATGTTACATACATTCGTTAGCAAGCTGATGAGGCGATTTCGCCCCTTGGCCCCTGCCTCTATGCGACCCTGTAGCAAAGCTGTACGATTTCTTTCTAGATCCTTTCTCCTGACTCTACCTACCAGGAAAATTGCGCACTGTAAGCTGCATTTCAGCGTTGGCGAGTTGCTGTTCTATCGAGCTAAAACAGCCCAAGTACCCACTATGAAAAGTTACCTTCTACAGATGAAATTTACTTTGTATTAATTTTACAGCGTAAAGGCTGCACTCTCTCTGAATATTCTGTGCAAGTGTATTTTCCAGTTGTGACACATAGACTGCTTTGCCTGGATAACCTGGTTTCCTGGCTAGGTTAGCAAAAGACTCCAAACTCTTCAAAATATAAGGGATTATTATTTTTGTTTTCCAAAGAGAACCTAGAATAGTTTCCAGGGAACTGAAGAAGATGGATCTTATAGAAAGTAAAATTGATTTTAAAAGGATTGTAAGATTTTATGAACTTTTTTTTTTAAGGTAGTAAGTTACTTTTTAAGGGAGATAAATAGTACATTTTTACTGTCAGTAGTAGAAATGACTGATGCGTAGCCTGAGTTTTTTCTCAAGAGATATTTCTTGTGCAAGTAATGCCAGGCAGTGAGCTCTGGAGAATATTTAGAGCACTGTGAAGGATAATACCTCTGCCTAAATACGGGGTCTCATGGACTTAGTGAAAATACATAGTAGTAGGCACCAGGCCATTCATTCTTGTTCAATATATATGTATGTTTAGTATGAAAAGATAAGATGTATTATTGGTTGTTGATTAGACCAACTTTTCTTCTTTGGTTATAGAATAGAATAAATTTCTCAATCTACATAATACTGAGGAAATGAATATTTGGTCTGTACTTAAGATATTTACTTTTCTAGAGATGAAGTTTCTTTTCTGTGGGAAGATTTCTTCACAATTTTGATAGATTTTACTAAGAATTTTTTTTAAACCTTGAATAAATGGAGGAACATACCACATACCTGGATGTTAATACTGAGTTTTATAGTGTTTTAAATCTGGGCAAGTTGGCTGCCTGACCTGCAGGCCAAATCTGGCATGCAGGGGGGGGAGGGGAGAGAGAGAGAGAGAGAGACAGTCTGTGGTGAATTTTTTGCTTCAATTTGAAGTACGTTTGGGTAATACAGACATTATTCTGCAGCTGCCAAAATTACCTATCTTTTCTCGTGTAGCACTGGCTTGCTTCATTCATTTATATTACCTGCCTGGCTTCTAGAATCATTTGAGTTTTTGACCATTTTGTATTTTAATCAATATAGGAAAAACAACTGTATTTTATATAATCCTATCTAATACTACAGTGCATTTGAGGGGGAATTTAGAGGTCATTGGGACTGCTTCCTGGGTTAGAGAGAGAAAGTGAAATGGAGATTGATCACCAACCAACTTTTTAAAAAAATTTTTATTTTGATTTCAGCCAATAATGTTATATTAGTACCAGGTGTACTATACAGCGATTCCACAGTTCCATACATCACCCAGTGCTCATCACAACAAGTCCTCTCCTAATCCCCATCACCTGTCTCACCCATCCCTCCCCCACCTCCCCTCTGGTACCATCAGTTTGTTCTCAGTAGTTAAGAGTCTGTCTCTTGGTTTGTTTCTCCAGATGCCACCACCCCTTGCTCATTTGTTTTGTTTCTTAAATTCCACATGAGTGAAATCGTATGGTATTTGTCTTTCTCTGACCGACTTATTCACTTAGTGTTATATACTCTAGCTCCATCCATGTTGTTACAAATGGCAAGATCTCATCTTTTATGGCTGAATAGTATTCCATTGTGTGTGTATACATACCGCATCTTCTTTATCCCCTCATAGCAACCAAGTTAATTTTCGATGAGCAAACCTAATTTTGATTAACCAGTGGAAGAAGCTACTCTATGGTATTTAACTGGCTTGACTCTCCGGTAGAAGAGAGGCGAGGAAGTCTGTTCCCTGGGCGGGTGGTGATTGTACAGTGGGTTTTGAAAGTGTGGCCACCACAGCAGCGTCAACATCATGCAAGAACTTATTAGGGGGAAAAAATTATCCAGCCCTTACCCAGAGCTACTGAATCGAAGCCGGGGTGTGGGGGGGTGGAGCCCTGCATTCAAGTAGCAGGCTTCGCAGGACATGCTGATGCTCTCTCAAACTGGGGAACCATTAGTTTATTGAATCCTATTATGCAGTAAGATCAGTGGAATGAAGGGTTTTTCCTTGAGTGGAAGAAACCTGAGTTCTGGTCTTGACCAAACCTCTTGCTGTGTGAGCATGGCCCCTCTGAATCTCCGTTCCCTGATTGTAAAATGAGGGAATGGTGTTCTATGATCCAAGACATTCATAATTTCAGAAGTCTTTAAATTGTATTATTTCTTCTCTTCCATTGCTGTGCAATTAAAAAGTCAGAAAGAAGCACCATTCAATCTTACTTTGTTTAAGGGGCTGTGGGAAATGAAGTGGAGCATTTGTCAGGTGCCCTTAGGCTACAAACTAATAATGGAAGAAATGGCCCTGAATCTTTTTAACACCTGTAGGCCTTGCCTTAGAAGATACTTGACAAGGACAGCTGAAATATTTAGTGGTGCTTGATGTGCTGGAGTATGAAACCAAGTGTAATTTAAGCAATTTAGAGCCCATTGAACTTGTCTAGCTAGCGCAGTTGGTTTAGCCAACAAATGGTTACAAAGGAAGCAGTTAATATTAATGGTTTCCTGTACGACTTGGCATGTTTTAAAACAAATGAATTATAAAATCCTAGTCTCGGTGCCAGTTTGTTGTGGTGTTCTTTCCTCACAAACTTTATTTGTATTTGTTCTGTGCTTTAACTTCTAACATAGTTCCATGTATTTTATTTCATGTAATAGCCAGGAAAACCTATCAAATAATAGTTTATTAGAACCATGAAGCAGAGGGGTGAAAATTGTGCTTTATCTGGTCAATACCTGATAATTCTTAGAAACTCTCTTGTGAATCTCATTGATGTTTCTGGGTTTTAAATGGTACATATGTTGAAAACATATTTAATATTCTAGTTTAAAAAGGATGATGGAAAAGTCAAGTATTATAGAGGTATGTGATATGAAAAATGAAAAAAAAAACCCTTCAAATCCACTTTCCTACTTTTGTCCACTGCCTGAGGCAACCATTGTTTGTTATGTGTTGTTTTTTTTTCCTAAGCTGCGCTATGAAAGATATTAGTGTATTACACTTGTAATGTGCTATTGTCACATTTTGTTTCCTGTTATATGCAAGGTCAAAGTGTCAATTCGTTTGAAAAATCAATGGCAGATTAGCTGGTATTTTGGTGAAATCTTTATATTCATCCTCATAAAAGTGAAATGCAGATAGGAATGCCATTATAAATCAAAGCCAAGAAGAGCTAAAGTAAAAAATTTGAGGAAATCACCAGCAAACTAATTTGCCTCTAGAGCTTATGAAGTAGAAAGGTGCCCTTTTGTAAAATAGTATATTATGTGATTGTAACAGGGGTTTGATTGAAGTAAATGAACTTGCAGAGTTGGTTGAGAAATTAACTTAATGGTAATATTCTTGTAGGAAAGTCTGGACTGGAGTATTCCTCTCTCTGTTGTTGCTTATATTTTCAAATTGAGCGGCGATGTCCTTGGAGCCTGTACCGGGTTCAATCTCAGAAACGATCAGCATTCATCAAATGAGTCAACAAATATTTTTACAGCTCTGTGCATCAGGCATGACATGTTTTGAGAGATTTTTGCATGATTTTTATTCATCTGCCCCTTTGAAGGAACAGTTCCACTACTCCTACCTAGTCATACCCCCTGCCGCTACCTAGAACCAGCTTTACGCCCATCCTCTGCCTGTGTCCCTCTCACTTTCCACCTGCGTTCATACCTGACAGGTACTTATTTCCCCCTTCAGGGGTCTTTGTAGCTGTTTTTGTCATTGACCAAGATATGTTTAGAAAAATTTTAATCTCTTGTACAATTTTGGCAAACAGCAGCCTCAGCTCTGCTTTTTCCTAACAAATAACTTGCAGATTGTCATGTTTCTGTTGGGAGAAGGAAAAACGTCCAATCAGAACAGAATTGAAATGATATAAATTAGGCTCATTGTTCAGCAAATCGCTGGTGTTAGGTAAGAATTGTCGATAAGAATAGCCGGGGCCTCTTAAGGATCAGAGCAGGCATGTGTGCGTGCATGAGGAAACCAGGCCTTTGTTAGTATCCTTTCTGAAATGGCTATTAAAGTAATTACAGTAATTTATAGATTTTTTTTTCCCCCTTCGATTTCAAAACGGGTTCCATTTTTTTGTCTTTTGTCTTGAGTTCCTCCGTCGGAGAGTTTGTATGTGTAAGCGTGTGCTGGGTGGCGCTCCTGTGGTTGCCATGAATTAATCTGCCCCCGGACCAATGAGGCGTGGTGCTCCCAGACACCCGAAGATGACACTGCTGGCTTTGCTGTTGGGAAGCCCTTGGCCCTTTGAGACGAGAAACATACTGTACAATACTATAGCTTCGTGGTTAATTATAGTTTGTCATGCAACCACTTAAAATTGCTGTGTTTGATTTAAAGAGAGAATTTTTTTCTGAATGTCTTTAAAAATACATCCATTCACAGCTACGGATTTTGTGGTTATACTTTGCGTTGCATTTTTATGGCACTGACGTTTGTGTATAAGAATGGCAGTACTTTCTGTGACTCTTAGAGGGAGACTTTAAAAATCTGTCGACCACGTACGTAGCATACTATGTGCTCATTGTGCAAGACTTGTAATTGTAGTGTGACAGCATGACAGAATTTTATGTGGTGGTACTTTTCAGTATTTAATTTTTTACGAAGTAACTCCAATAGTTGCAAGTCCCAAGAATGCCTTGTAACAATTTATGCTTATTTTACCTTATCTTTGCCTGAACAACACGAATTGTTAAGAGTGACTTTCTTTTTAACAAGTTCATATTGAATGTAGAGATTAGGCTAGTTGTCAGTAAGCCTCGGCATCATTATTATTTATAATAATGGTTAGTATTGTTTATGTATAATTTTTAAAATATCACCAAATGAGATGTTTACCCAGATAGTGACATTTCACAAGACAAGAAGACCTAGTGTTAGTTACTTACCTTCTTAATTAGAGTCAGAACTGAAGGAGTTAAGGTTTTTTTTTATTCTGTAGATCAAGCGTTGTAACCACAGTAACCAATTTACTGTTATTTGCTTAGTAGTAGCAGAGATGGAAAGTCAGTGGTGGAAAAAGTCTAATTCATAGACAAGCACAACTGCAATTGATTCCAATGGGTTAAGATTCTGAGGCATAATTAACTATTTGTGGTTTTAGGTCCTGTGGTTTTAATAGGAATATATTGCATTTTGTTTTTCAGGTGGTTTGATTCCCAGCAGCCACCCAAGTTTAATATAAAGGAAGTTTATATGGTTGATAGTTTGCATTTTCATAAGGGAACAGTTGACAAGAACATTTCTGAGAAGGCAGAGACTGAGATAGGATTTAGTATAAATAATGGAAAAATCAAATGTAAATTATAGAAACTTGAATTTTTCCATAAAATTACAGTAATGCTACGTTTTGTAAAAGATGGGAATGGTACATTTTGAGTATTCCCATTGAAATGTAACAAATGGAAAATTGTATTTTATATGACTTACCATTAAACGGAAGTGTCATAGCTATCTCTAAAGGTCGTTGTGAAAAATAAATGGGCGTATGCTAGTTAGAGTAGTTTGAGGTACTTGGACGAAATACACCCTCAGATTTAGTGTGTTCAGAGCCAACTTCTGTTCCTTCTCAATTTTCTGCCTCATCTTGGATGCTTCACAAAAGAAGGGGATTATATTATTTTGACTTTACATATACTTTATATCAATGTTAAAATATCTTTTCCTGTTTTCTCAGGGAGATTTTGGTATAATTGATATGGATAGATTTGTCAATGATGGATGTTTAATCCTGAAAGCCTTAACTTTAACAAATTGGCAGAAGATGACTTCTTTTTAACAAGGTTGTTTATAATATTTGGCTTTACTTCCGAAATAAATTTGGCTTCACCTATGAGATATATCCAGAAGACAAATACTTCCAGTAATTTCCACTGTTGCCTTGGATGGTAGTATAAGCCACCGTCATTCTCTTGGATCACAATAGCTTCCTCAACTCTCCCTGCTTCTCCTTCTACCCTGACCTCTTTCCCTCCATGTCTCTACATGCCTGCCAGAATGATCTTTTAAAATTATGAATCAGATTATGTCACATGCTGGTCAGAATCATTTAATGGTTTTTCATCTTACCTGGAGTAAAATCCGAAGTGTTTATCGTAATGTGGATCCTGCCTGCTTCCCTGGCCTCATTTCTCACTTCCTTTCACTCCCTGACTGGACTCCAGCCACACTGGCTTCAGTACCATAGTTTCAATTTGTAGTTTGCAAAATGAGAGCTTTTGTACCTTCTGGGTTTTTTTTTTTAATTTTTTAAATTTTATTTATTTTTATTTTATTATTATGTTTTTAATGTTTTTTTTGTTATATTATGTTAGTCACCATACAGTACCTCCCTGGTTTCTGATGTAAAGTTCGATGATTCATTAGTTGCGTATAACACCCAGTGCACCATGCAATACGTGCTCTTCTTACTACCCATCACCAGTCTATCCCATTCCCCCACCCCCTTCCCCTCTGAAGCCCTCAGTCTGTTTCTCAGAGTCCATAGTCTCTCATGCTTCATTCCCCCTTGTACCATCTGTTTTTTAAACCTGGAACGTTCTTCTTTCAGATATTTAATGGTTGCATGATCTTACTCTGATTTCTGCTCATATGTTTGGCCCATTTGGGCTTCCATAATAAACATATCATAGTCTTGGTGGTTTATAAACAACAGACCTATTTCTCAGAGGTTTGGAGGCTGTGGGAACTAAGATCAAGGTGCTGGCAGATTCCGTGTCACTTAAGAACCCACTTTCTGGTTCTCTCTCTGTACCTTCCATGTTGGAAGGGACTAGGGAACTCCGTAGAGTCTCTTTTTGAAGAGCTCTAATCTTATTCAACTCTTAAAGGCCCCACCTCTTAACACCATCACGTTGAGCTTTAGGTTTTGACATAGAAATTCTGGAAGGATGCAAACATTAAATCTATAGCAGGTGCCAAGTCCTCAGAGAAAGCTTCCCTCACTATCATGTGTCCGGGAGCACCTCTCTCCCTCTTCATTATCCTTATTTTTCTTCATTGAACTTACTACTCTCTGAGATTATCTTATATATTTGTCTGTCTTCCTCCCACCATTCAATTCCAAGCTCTATGAGATGGGGAGTTTTAATTTTGTCATCCTCTGAATTATCAGTACCTATTTATGGCACATACTATTTGATATAGTTGTTTAAAAAAAGAATATTCCAAAGAAATAGGCTACTCCAAAGAGTAGGTGTAGAAATTACATTTTCAAATAGGTAATCAAGAGGAGATTTGGGATATAGTTTAGGCTCAGCAAATGGTTATTTTAAAGCCCTTTAGACCCTTGACTAGCCAAAACACCTGTCCCTAGTGTTTTCTTTTCCAGTCATGCTTGAATCTTGTTCATCCTATTTTTTTATTATCTTTTGGAACCACCCTTCAGAAAAAGGCTTTTTGATTTATAACTTGGAAAACAGTAATAATGCCTTTGCATAAGCCCCACTATGAAAATGTTTCCATTTTGTCGTGTTGCGTATTTCTAAAATCCACCGATACTCAGAGTTGTCCACTATATCTTTCATCTTCTTGTAACTACTTCAGTCAGTTATTACACTTGGGAGTAATGGGAAAAGGTACCAAATCCTTTCTATAAGAAATCACGGTATTTCTCTACACTTACAGATATTAATAATGCTTTCTATTTATATTTGAGGAAGAAACATTTTAGTGAATGCTCTCTAAAGACCTAAAATGCCAGTGTATATCATCAGAATGGGTAATTTCTTATTGTCAAAGTAATGTCTATTACCTGGATTTCTGGGTTATAATAACCTCCAAGGTTCTCAAATCTGCTTAATTATGTTTCACAAAGATGATATCGTTGGATAACTTAAAAATCCAGTGGTTAAAGTACTTTAGTTGGAAAATACCAATAAGAAAAGGCTTATATATGAGCTATTAGAGAATGAAATATACTGCATAAAAACAGCTTCTGACTATCTGAGGTTTAAGTACTAACCATGGGTCGTTTTGAGAAATTCTCCTCTTTTTCAATGAAGTTTGTTATATTAAATATAGCTAATAATGGTTGTTAAAATAATTGAATGCTCATGTGTTAGAAACTATCCTAGAACTTGACATAATATTATCTGATTTAATGCCCCAAACATTTTAAAAGTGCATCATTATTGCCCTCATTTTGAGTTGAGGAAAGGAAGAATCTAATTAACTTGTCCTTGGTTGTACAGCTGGAGATGGGGAATCAGGATTTGGATCTCAGAGTCAGGATCTCGACCCCAAGGAAACCATGATTCGGTTGAGGTTCATGATGATCCTTTTTTCCATCTTATTAGATTAATGCCCTCAGAGTGTATAAGCCTCTGTCCACCATCCCATTAACAGGCCAGTGATGCTGCTGACTCAGCTGTCCCTTCCAATTATTTTGGAGGGCTTCAGTTTCTGGCAGGTGCCCTCAATGTGGAGACTTAGCTCCCCACTACCTGAAGAGAGAAATAAAGTAAACATGATTAGATCAGTAAGACTAATTGTGCTATTTAAGATCCTTTTGGGGGCACCTGAGTGGCTCAGTCAGTTAAGCATCTGACTCTTGATTTCAGCTCAGGTCTTGATCACGGGGTCCTGAGTTCAAGCCCCATGTTGGGCTCCACCCTGGGTGTGGAGTCCACTTTAAAAAAAAAAATCTTTTTAAAAACAAACAAAACAAAACAAAAGATACTTAGAAAACACTTTATGGATTTAGGATTTTCAACAATCAGGTGGAAAATATTATGTAACATTCATTGATCAATGACTTCTCATGATGAAATCAAATTCAAAAAGATGACATTTAATTTTCAAGTTTGAGAAGCGGCGGTATTTGAGTGTGACATACATTTTTTTTGGCAGTCTAAAAGATCAGGAGACAGAACAAGAATCAGCAACCTACAGTCCATAGGCCAAACCTAATCCACCACGTGTTTTTGTAAATAAAGTTTTATTGGAATGCCCCTCCAAAAAAATAAATAAAAATTAAAAAAAAATCTTTTTGGTTTTCACACACCTCCACTTCTCTTGGGGGAGACTTTGTGCTAGCGTATTTGCCATAGGCCTGAATGCAAGAGTCGGGAGCATGGCCGTATATAACTCTTATAATGTACTTTCCTTTCACTCATTTTGTCAGCAGAAACTCTGGAATTTCTGTGGTTTTGCTAGCTAGAAAAAGTTGCCAGTAGCTAAATATGTGAGCTGATGATCTTCTAACTCAATATTTTGTTATTATTTGAACTTATTTGTAAGAATTTTATTAAATGACACAATCTCTTGAGAAATTTGCTGAAATGCTGAAATCATACTCTTCAGATAGCAGTTACAGTTGTTGATATGTTTTCTAGCTTTGGATCTAATATGAGTGAGTAAAACGGGCGTTGAAAGCCTTGAGAGTTTGCAAGAATTATTTGATAGAATGACAAGAATTAATTGAATAAGATCTTTAATTTGAATGTGATTTATTAAAAATAGATTCTGGATGAACTTGTTAGCCTCAGAGGTGAGGTAATAGAATAGTTTCCTCTTTAGGTTACCTGTATGAGCACAGAATAGATTACTAATGATAGAATATCTTTATCAATTTGTGGTAGTCTGGCTTCCAGTAGTAATATTTTATTATGTTAGTTAGGTCTTAAGTAGGCAAGTGGCCATTTCTCAAAAGCAGAATCGTATGCAATATTTATAACTTCCTTTTCCAAGTGTATTCTTTCTTTGCCCCTAGACAGAACATAATTGTGAAACTTTGCCTTTCCTGTAATAAAACTTGGCTACTATTCTATAGCTGAAGTTAGGGAAGTGGGAAGTTTGCTAGCCATTGCCTTGGTCCGGAGTAGCCAAACCACAGAGGCATCATGGTAGGAACCTAAGTCAAACCACAGGCACCAGAGAATTTGAGAGATCTGTGGCGTGTGGTCAAGGAAAGTGGTGCCTCCTCTCTCTCCTTCCCTTCAGGAGGGAAATTCCAAGCCCAGGAAAGGGGGATTATGTTAATATTTATATGCCTAGGATATGGCCCAGAGATTTTGAAAGGAAAGGTACCATGAGGGGTTGGTAAAGTAGGAGTTGGTGTGTGATATGGAAAAGGAAAGTGAGTAGAAGATAAGGCCTCCATGAGAATACGAAGGAAGCCAGATGTTTACTTCTGAACACTGCATGATGTAGCCTTGGCACCAGCTTTGCCAAGTGGAGATGATAAATAAACCCAATGATGTCCTCATGCCTGGTGTGGAGAAAGTTGACTCTCAAGTGAGTGAAGAGTAAGAAGACTCGAAGTCCAGAAAGAGAACTGTAAACAAGTTTACCCAGTAGTGATCAAATCAGTTTGATGGTTAGAAAGCACTTGAAATAGGAAAAGACAAATAATCTTTTCTTCCTTGGAGCTGGAAGTCATTTGAATGGTTAGAGGCCTCGTACCATTTGGTTAGCACCCAGGCCTCCTGATCTCTGGCCAGTATTCTTTGTAGACGACGACTCTGAAGTGTGTGTGCAGGGACGGGGGTGCAGAGAGGAGAGTAGCGGAAGGAAAATAGGAGTTTAAACAAAGGTGGCTGATACCATGTCTTATTCTATACTCTTAATTTGTCATCCTATATATATTTTGCTTTTTGTGGTATTATTAATATCAGAGTTGCAAAATATTTTCTGCTGAGTTGGGGGTTATTTGTGGTAATTTATCCTCTTGATAACTTGAAAAATTGAGAACCGTTGAATGTTTTGAAGCAGTGAAGTGACACTGTCGCCTCTGTATTTTAGGAAAAATAGCACTGGCTGAAAAAGGTGGAGGCTGTGTTGGAACTAAAAGTTCGTTGAGATGTAGAACATTTCGGACAAGTGCTAATGAGAGCCTGAAAATGGGAGAAGGGTAGTAAACCTGAGAGAAAATTTTGCGTAGAATGTGTATATTTTGCCAGATGGTTGAACTTGGATGACAGTGCAAAGTGCAGTGTTGAGCGAGTCTGAAACGTGGAGTGTGGTTGAGTAAGTAGAGACTCTACGAAGCTGGAACTTGGCCATCACGTCCTCTCCTCTCTCATCACCCAGCAGCAGCTTGTGGCCAAGTCCTTTTGATCATAGTTCTAAGATACGTAGTGAATCCTTCTTACGGGCTTCACTTGTATCCGTTCAGTGCAAGCTGCCGTCTCCTGCCTGGACCTCTGCAGCATCTTCTCAGTTAGTGTCACAAGATCTGCTGCTTCCTCCTTTCCATCCACCTGACAGTGATCCTCTTAACATGCACTTGCGATCCTGTTACTCTCCTGCTTAACATCCTTCCATGATGTCCTGTTGCTCTTAAGACCAAAATTTTTCAACATGGCCTACAAAGATTGGCATTCTGGGCCTTGCCTACCCTATCAGCTTCATCTCCAGCCATTTGGCTCTCTGTTCACGTGGCTGCAGCCCTTCTGTCCATCTTTCAAAGTGTCAGGCTCTCTGCAGACTTCTTTTGCATGTGCATTTTTCCTTTTGAATGACTTGATCCTGTTCTTTTCACTGCATCAGCTCCTTTTCTTTTGGTCTTTCTTTTTCTCATAGATGCCTTCCTTGATGCCCTTGGTGAGGCTTTTCTCCTTCCTTCTGTACTCCACCTTCCTTATACAATTATTTGTTGAGTGAATTGGACTCCATGAAAGCAGGGATTAGTTCTAATATATTTTTTTAAATTGCTAAATCCCCCAGGCAGTGCCTGGTACATAACAGCTGTTTAATGTATATATTTTAGGTAAATGAATAATGGCTTTATCAAAACTGATGTAAATTGGTCATATGGGTCATTAGTAAACTGTCTAGTAACTAGCCAGTTCTTGTATCTCTCAGTTAGACAGAGGATATAATGGGAGGTCATATTTTGGCAGACAGTTTCTTTGAATGCCAGAGTAATATAGTCAAACATGGAACGTTCTGAGGATCTGGTAGGAGAGTACAGGTCAGAAATTTAGAGACCTGAAGACTTAATAAGTTTGGTGATCTTTGCCTTTTCTGATTTCCTACCAACCACTCTAAAGATTATCTAGGTCCTATCATAATAGAAATACCCTGTTAAGCACTCCCAAGGTCTCATGGCTAGTAAGTGATGGAGTAGGTGGTATTTGAGACTTGATCTCACTCTGAACCCTGGGCTCAGCCACTTACCCACTTACCCACTGAAATCAGACATCACAGAGTGTGCCAAAATGCTTTGTAAACTGTAAAACCCTAAGTAAGGTCTAGCATGCAGATGACTTATCTAGCTTGCTCTTTGAAGTAACTATAAACTGCATTTCATTGAATAGTAGAGAGGAGAATGGTGAATTTTGCATAAAAGGCAACATTGAATGAATTGAGTTGAGCTATTTTGCAAAGACTTCGTTGTGATTGTATGGCTGTATTTGGCAAGCAGAGAATCCCTAATTTCTTCTGCTGTGAGACTCCCAAGGAGACATTTATATTAGCAATACTGAATTTGCAAACCTGCATTTTAAAATTTAGCTCTATTTGTATTCTGTGTCTCTCTGGGAGGTGTTCAGTACATTATGAATTTCTGTGCTTTTACCTCCTGCTAAGGATTTGAGTTCTTAGCCTAATTAATCATTAAGTGTTGTCAGTCTATCATGATGTGGTTAATTATCAGAGAGAGTGTATGTGTTTCAGACAGTCATGACCCTATCCTGGGTAACTATAGAAACCTTAGCAGTACTGGTTATTATCTAAAATTATAGAATTTAGTTTTTAAGGCATTTTAGCCTTAGATAGTTATGGGCAAATAATTGGTTATCATCTGGAAAAAAAGGAAAACTTGAATGACACTAAGATTTTAAAACATACAAGTAATAAAATGTGTTCTAAATAATTTATAAATAACAGAAATGTGTTCTCTAGAATATTTTTGTGCATAACTTTTTTTTTAACCAGTTCTGTGTATTTATTACAGAGCTTTCTCACAAACTCTCTCCCCCCAACCCCAAGAATTTTGAGAACCATCGTATTAGAAATCTGTGGTAATTCCTGACTTCCGTTCGGTGCAGTGATTTGGCCGTGCACTGAAGTTGCGTATCTGGGTGAAAACCAGTTGAATTTGGGGGCTTATATATGTCTGTGGATATGAACAGAAAATACTGACCTTGCAAATGTCATAGGTCGATTCTTGAGGTCCTAGCTCTTCCAAGATGGGAACAGACAAAATAACTTTTTCTTTCCTATTCTGAGGAATTCCATTTGATTCAGAAAGAAAAACAAAAATGAAATGTTATTGCACTTTTTATCATGAAGCTTCAGAAGGATTATAGTCTGAATGGGGGTGAACACTAATACAGAAAATGGAATCTGCCACATTCGTACTGTCCTTCATATATCACGTCATTCAGAGAACAGTAACATCCCCTTCCGAGGAGGTGGGGCTTAAGGTGTGTTCTCCTCTCTCATTGGTAGAGTAGATTTTAGTGATACGTAACTATAGTGATTTGTTTTCATGTTACAACATGTGAACAGTTTATTTATGGGTCATGAGCTACATAATTCTCTTATTTTTGTGCATGTTTTAAGTTCTGGTCACTACATTCTTCTTGAAAGTCATCTGCCATTTAGCTAAATGCTAGATTCTTGGGAATTTATTAGAGCAGATTAATGACTTCTATGTACAATTGCAGATAACATAAGCAAAGTATCACAGTATTGATAAAAATTTGGGGCCCAATTGAATTCTATTAAAAATTTTTAGTAAAAGTCTACATGGAAATAACCATTTGTGCTTGAGACTTGGTTCATTTGGTCTACTCGTTTATACTACGCAAGCTTAATTAACGTTAAGTGTATCTACACAGTTGTTTCTGTCATAGAATAAAGCTAGCTTTACGTTGATCATTTACTTTTCAGATCAAAATGTAAATTAAAGATTTTGGCAATAAAACTTTAGCTGCAAACTTAGTCAGTGTACAACAATGGTGGCAATTGCTTTCCCCTGTTGAGTCTCTAGTAAAAAATTAAATACTATTTATTTTTGTCGGAAATAAATCTGTGTTTTACTACAGATATTAATGATTTATTGGTTTGAGAAAGAGATGCTTTTTTAAAGGTTTCTAATCTTGTAGTAAGTTCAGTATGTATGCATTGTATATGCACCTAACCTGAACCTAGTATTTGCTCTTTTTTGGTGAATATATATTTTAGTATGATTCTACTTTGGTGAAATAAAGTGCTTAATAGGCTGTTCTTGCTGTTCTCATTGTGCTATTATGAATCATGCCATTTCAAATTTCTTACTACTTGCTAATAGCTTTTTCAGCTTTATCAGACTCTGCTCTTAATATTTATCCATTTTCTTTTTCTAGAAGTTCCCAGGCTAATAATGCTGATATAAAAGTTTGCTTGACGAGGAACAAGGAAAATTAAATCTCTTATTTAAAACAACTCAAGTCACAAATTTTGTGAGCTGAGAGTGTGTTAGACTGTGGTATGGAGAGTGTAATGTCACTGGTTTCGTTATGCCAGAATGTTGATCAGCCTCATTATCTAAGAATCTTCTGGTTCTCTGGCACGCCACAGCTGTGACTTTTCCTTTGTTTGAGATAGCTATCTTCCACACTGCATATGCATGAGAGAATATTTTTTCATATTAGTAAATCACTTATGAGTTTCATTCCTTGTTAAAATGATACTGTTTGCTAAATATATATTAAGATATTCCTGGTTGTTTATGTGCTTGAATAAAGCCACACCAGTCCTCCATTTGTAAAACATTTTAAATCAGCCATATGAAAAAGAGGTTCAGTGCAACCAAAGCTATTTCTAATAATTCTACAACGTATCTTTCCAATTAGGCAATGCATTATCTATCCCTTTTTACAATTTTCTTTTCCTCCTGGGTTAAGTATGTCTATTTCTGATACAGAATTTGAATCTATTTTTGTACTATTGGTTACTAATGATAATTGGCCCCACATTAAGTGCTGGTTAGCTCCAATTACGTGTGACAAGAGTAAGGATGGTATTCCAGATTTGTGATATGTTTTCACTTTCAAAAGAATGCTTGTTTCTTGAAAATTCTGTTTCACTTACCTGTTGTGGCGTTTCCCTTTAATTCGGATTCAATGAGAAGATGTCTCTGCCACAGACTCTTACTTTTTGTGTGGGGCTGGTCTGGCAGTGAAAGAACTGTGAGTGATTTAGCAATCTGACTCGTCTGGCAATGGCTTCTTATCTGGTGGAGCTCCTCATTTAAGGGAGATGGTTAAGCCTAGAACATGCTCATGACAGGATGGATTGATCAAAACTGACTTGAGCGGAGAAAACCTGGTATAATTAGAATCAACGTGGATCAGTCAGGGTTGGTCTCCAGTGAGCCCTCTCATCCTGGCTTGTAGAGGGCCACCTTCTTCCTGTGTCCCACTCCGTGTCTCCTCTCGGCACACAGGGAGAGGAAGATCTCTTCTGTCTCCCCGCTCTCCTTATAAGGATGCCAGCCCTTTTGGATGGGAGCTCCACCCTTATGCTTTCAGTTAATCTTAATTACACTCCTAAAGGCCCTGTTTCCTAGAGTCAATTTGGAGGTGAAGGTTTCCACATGAGTTTTGGTGGGCAGTGACACCGTTCAGTCCATAACATAGAGCTAACACATAAAGGACATTGACTATGTGTCAGAAGCTCCTTTGCAGATGACTCATTTTACACATGAGGAAACCAAGATCCTGAGAGATTAAATATCTCACTCAAGGTCTTAGATGACAAGGGGCAGAGTTGGGATTCAGTACCTTGCAGTCTGGCTTCAGAGCCTGTGTCCTTTCCTGTTGTTGTCTTTAAAATAGTGTAGCATATTTGTAGCTTTTTCTCACCACATTTACTTTGGGTCTAATTTTTATTTTTTATTTTTTTTGCTTTATTTTATTTAAATTCCAGTGTAGTTAACATAGAGTTTTTTACTTTGGGTCTAATATTAGATGAGATTTCTTTTGTACAGAATATAAAATTGGTTTTTTTTCTTTTTCTTTCTTGGTAATTCACTTTTTACCTATTGTAATAGCTAAGAGGGCAGACTCTAAAGCCAGAATTTATGGGTTCAAATTTGTCTTTTTCTGGAAAACAAGGAACAGGAATCCTATACCTAGTTGGAATGCTGTGATAATTCAACAAGAAAACACTTTTATAAGAGGCTTGGATGTGAGCCTGGTGCACAGTACATACTCAGTAAGTATGAGTGAGTATTAAAGGTAGGGCAATAAATAAAGGATGATCTCAAGCAAAAGAGTTATTTTCCCTACCTGTCTTTGGGAAGGCTTACCTTTGTGGAAAGTGCTGTGTTATAAATCTTACGTGCCTGCTAACTCGGGGCAGCACAGACTTTCTTCACAGAATTTATATGCTCTGGCAAACTTGGCCACGTAGGCACGTCTTTACGAAGTGAATATTGTTTTCAACTTTTTTCTTCCTCTAAATGACTTTGAAGATGTCGGTTTGGTTTTTGGTTTTTGTTTTTTACCTGTAGCTTGTCAAATTCCTTTTAAGCCAGATGATTTTTGCAAGTTGCACACTTAAAGGACAGTCCGTGTTTTTCTGATGTAAGAATAGCACCCCTATATTTGAAATATAGATGTCATCAACTCACAGCCACCTGCAATAAGGCTACCCATTTGGGGTGCTCCTTCTGCACCTGGACACTTCTTAGGTGTCATTTCACGACCACAGATTCTACTGCTGCATGACCAGAACGCTCACTTCCTCAACTGTTTCCTTTCCCCCATTCTATTTCTACCTTACCCAGATTCTGTTCCCTTCTGTAGGCAGGGCCCGAAGCGATAGGAAGGGGAAAGAAAAGTTTACAAGGGGAAGGGAGTACTGTGGCGGACACTCCCAGCCCTCTGCCTCTGTTTTCCTAGGTTGGTTGGCAGCAAGAAAACAGAAAGACTTCCTTGACATTCTTGGATTCCCCCAGCAGAGATGTAATTCTGGAAGCTGTTATTATTTTCTGTGCCAGGATCCAGGTGTCGTCCTGGGTTCTCGGCCCAGTGGGAAGAAGTGGCATGCAAATGTTCATGCACAGCCTATTAAATGCCAGGGATGGAGGAGCTAATTCTGCTTGGGGATATTGGAAACCATCAGTGAGAGGAGAAATCATTTGTTTGGGTCCTGAAGGTTGATTGCCAAGGTCAGTGGTTGCTAGGTACAACTGAGCTTGTCCTTAGTTGTCTTACCTGGTAAATAGCTGTTGGTGGGTTAATCAGGGAACCAAACTACCAAGGATAGCATTGCTTCTGAGGGAAATTGTTTCTGTTTTAAGCAACTGATTTACAAATGTTACTTTGGTATATCTGCTGTTTATAAGTTGATTTAATATGATTGTTTGTATAACTACTCTTATGTTACCCATACTATATTGACAAAGGTGAAATTTCTAGTCAAGTTCACACTGAGATTTTTCAGCAGTTACAGTGGAGTTATACTGCCCCATTGGCATTCTTGTTCAGTGTCCACTTTGACCAGTAACTTGTATTTGCAGGGCTTGGGTTAGGCACTCAAGGTTAAGACAGAGATTCAAACTATGGAATCCACATAAACATCAAACCTACCTTGCTGTAACAAATCAAGCAGTTAAATACAGTAACCATAAACCTCTAAAAGTCAATAGTGATAGGTAGTGCATGAGAATAAACCACCAAACAAATACGGAGTAAGAGTAAGGACCCAAACTCTGAAACCATGGTTGTATTTTACCTACTGTTCACACTATAAAAAATTATATTTCTAAAAACTTAATCAGATTTTACTAATAAATTACCATTAATCTGTGATGGTTCCTTTATATCTTTTAATACTTTGCCCATCATTTGACCTTTCCTCTATCCTTTTCCCTAGAAATTGTAGAAATGCTTCCACGTGTGATCTGGCTGCTTGTTATCCCTGCAACACTCATTTTCTCCAGCTTCTCCCGTGAATTCTAGATTTCCATCATGCTGAAGGAGGTGCCAGTAGTTCCTTGGATGAGCCAAGCTCTCTTATCTTGGCTCTTTGGCATCTCCCTTTCTCCCCATGCTCAGTTTGGCACTCTTCCCTTTTTGGGACTCAGCTTAGAAGTCAGATGTCCTTGGCCATCCTTCCTTGATGTGCCACTTCAAGTTTAGATAGATGTTCCTTCCAGGCCCTACCAAACCAACACAAAGACTTGGTGTGCCCTTGTAGTAATCCTTATCACAGTTACACATTTTAGTCCCCTTATCAAGACTTTAAGCCTACATTCTGTTATTTCATCCCAAGACCTTATTCCTGTACCCGACATGCAGGAAGCCCTCAATAAATGAGTATTTGTTGAATAAATTAGTTGGTTTTTATTTTTATCTCTTCTCTCTCCAGACTGCTTTAATTAACTCTTCGTCTTCACTGTATACCATTTATGCATCAAAATATATATGCGTCAAAGAAAAAACCAGACATGTGAGACCAACACATTGTTGCTTTCATTTTGGGCCTCACAGAAGTCATATGGGAAGCAGAACATTCAAGTAACAATAGAAACTCCTGTAGGGTGATAGGCAAAGCGTGGTTCTGCGGGCTCTTTCAGAAAATTCAAGGTGTGTTTTTAAGTAGACTTAATTTACTACTCCTTGAATTCTGTTGGATTCTGTGAAAGGAGTCCCAAAGAATGCCTTTCTCATGCTAAGGTGCTTCCTGTTTGCCTTGTTTGCTTTTGCTCCTTTCTCTGAGTTACTGGAGCCCAGAGCTCCAGTGACCTGCTTGCACTTCAGACTCCATGCAGTGGCCTGAATTTACTGCCATTGCCTTGGACGGCAATAAGCTAAACATTTGAAAAATTACCACATCTCAGGGTACCAGAGGAGGTCACTGGAACTTAGTCTGGCTAATAAGTTTTTTGGCCTATTTATTTTCCCTTGTCAGTGTTGTTCTGGGCTCCTTAGGAATTTATGAAGAGTATGGTTGTTTTGTTTTTTGTGGGTTTTTTTTGAACTTAAAAAAAATCATTGACATTGATTTTCTTTAAGGAGCAAATAACAAAACATCACATCTAAAACAAGTTATTCCAGAGATGGTACATGACAGTCCCACCAATGCAATGAAAAACTATATTCATCATCATATTGGTCCTCTGAGCATCAAATACTGTGAAAATTGCAAGCATTTTGCTCCCATTCTCAATGTAATAAAGACAAAACATATCAATAAGACTAAAAACCATTTTCCAGCCATGCACTCTGTAATGGTTGTGACTCAGAGAACTGCTTAGTTCTCTGGACGCATAGGACAAGAGTATTTTGTTTCTTTAGAGTCTAGATCCACTGAACGTACTTAAGCTCCTTGTTTGTTGGTATAGGTTTTGCATCATTTCATCAAACTTGAAAGGGGAGATTTGTTTTCATGGCAGCCTAACAGTTACTCAGCAATTTTTTGGAATCCCTACTGTGTGCTGTTTAGGAATGCTGCTGTTTTGTATCTTCAGGATAAGGGATCCCTTCACCTGGAGCACGTTTCATTGGCTGCCTTGGGGCTGCTCTGGCATTCACCCATGAAAGCACCTGATACCATATTTCCATTTTCCCCCCATCCCTTCCCTTCTGAGAGACTCCCTAACCTTTGTCAACCTCAGGTGTTGAGGCAAGAACATGAGGAAGTGTAGCTTCAGCCCTATAGTGAAATTATATCCATGCAATATATAGTCTCAGCACCATTGCCATTGGGGGTGGCAATTCTGGAAGGCCTCCCATAACTCAGTTTTGAGTTTATCTAGTTAAACTTGATTCCCTTCCGATAAATAGGATTTCTGAAGAGTAGACTTAATGTTAGCAAGAGTAGGCCTTGTTTTCCCTTTGACAACATGAGTAAGGGAGTTTGCTGTTCTCTCATTTTAGTGTACCCCTTTCAAGCTTAGGTATCAGGACACTGGACGTTCAATATATTCTTAATTAGTAGAAATTCTCTCCTACTTTTCAAGGAGAAAACATGTTTTTAAATTATTAGTTGCTTTCAAACAAACAAAAAACTTTGGGGACGACTCTCAGTACCAACTTTGTGGACAGGGTTGAATATAAAGACAATGATACTCTTTGTTCTCCTTCTCCCTCCTGTTGACCATGGGCAGATGTCCCTTCCTCAAGTTATCTGTCCTCATAGGGTATAGCAGCTGAGCTAGATTTGTCCCTTGATCCTGCTAGACTGAACTCTTTGTGGCATTGTGACTATCATCTCTGTACTTCCATATAGTGTCTGGTCTGTAGTAGATGTTTAAGATGTGTTATGAATAAATTTGCTTTTTATAATGCCTCCTGAATGATTTGTATGTCAAGTCATGTGGCAGTCTTCTTTCCTAATGGTTATGCTTAGGAGAATGTCAAGTCTCCAACTGAATATCCACTTGGATTTTACTAGGTGGACTGGGACAGTAGAATGCACATAAATTAATGGAGCCAGTTATTCGGGAAAGGCAAACATCCTAATCAGAGAGGATGTCTGAGATATACTGATACTGGCCCACAGACATTAGCCGCCACCCTCTAGCCTGGTGTTCTACTTGAGCAAAATCTATAGGCAATATATGACAAAGGAGGCAAGAGTAGACAATGTGGAAAAGACAGCCTCTTCCATAAATGGTGCCAGGAAAACTGGACAGCTACATGCAAAAGAAGAAAACTGGACCATTTTCTTGCACCGTACACAAAAATAAACTCAAAATAAATCAAGACCTAACCTTGAGACTGAAGCCATAAAATGCCTAGAAGAAAGCATAAGCAGTAATTTCTTTGACATCAGCCACTGCAACACTCTTCTAGATATGTCTCTGCAGGCAAGGGAAACAAAAACAAAATAAACTCTTGGGACTAAACAGAAGTTTCTGCACAGCAAAGGAAACTGCCAAACAATGAAAAGGCAACCTATAGAATAGGAGACGATATTTGCAAATGATGTCTGTGATAAGGGGTTAATATCCAAAATGTGTAAAGAACTTATACAACTCAACACAAAAAACCCCAAATAATCGATTAGAAAAATGGGCAGAAGACATGAACAGACATTTCTCCAAAGAAGATATATAGATGGCAAACAGAGACATGAAATGATGCCCAACATCAGTCATCAGGGAAATGCAAATCAAAACCACAATGAGATATCACCTCTTACCTGTCAGAATGGCTAAAAGTGTTGACGAGGATATGGAGAAAAAGAAACTCTAGTGCATTACTGGTGGGAATGCAAATTGGTGTAGCCATTGTGGAAGACAGTGTGGAGGTTCCTCAGAAAATTAAAAATAAAATTATTATATGTTCCAGTAGTTCTACCGGGTATTAACCCAAAGAAAATAAAAACAAATTAAAAAAGACATATATACACCCCTATGTTTATTGCAACACTGTTTACAATAACCAAGATCTAGAAGCAGCCCAAGGCCCCATCAATAGATGAATAAAGATAGGGAAAGTTAAACACCATATGATTTCACTTACATGTGGAATCTAAAAAACAAACGAAAAAAACAGAAAGCAGAAACAGACTCAAATACAGAGAGCAAACTGTTGGTTGCTAGAAGGGAGGGGGTGAATAAACAAAATGGGTTAAGTGGTGTGAGAGCTACAGGCTTCCAGTTTGGAATAAATAAACCACGGGGATAAAAGGTACAGCATAGGGAATATAGTCAGTGCTATTACAATAGTGTTGTGACAGATGGTAGCTACACTTGTGAGCATAGCATGATGTATAATCTAGTTGAATCGTTATGTTGTACACCTGAAATTAACATAGCATTGTGTGTCAACTGTACTTCAATTAAAGAAAAAATCCATAGGGCATATTCTTCTGTAACAGCCCTACGTCATTATTGCATAGGGACTGTTAAATTTTCCTGCTTATAGACCGAAGAATAGAACCTAGAATGTATAAAAGTGATGATAAGCTACCTATTATTCTGTGGGTGGTTTTACCATGCACACAATGGAATTCTTAATCTGACTCAAATTCTTTTGTAGATGTTATAAGCTATCTAGGTACAGATGCTCTTCCTCATATCAAATATTTTAGGCCAAATAAATTTAACAGCCTTTTGATGCTCCATCATTTTACTAGTAAATTTTCTTTTAGCCAGAAAAGCATGTGACCTCCCAGTGAGGACTCCTTAGGTTCTAGCTCCACATCTTCCTCTAATTATTCCTTGATCCAGCACAAACCACTGAAAGCTCTGAGAGCTGGTTTCCTCATCTAAAAACAGGTAGGCGACGACAAGGTACGTAAAGTATGATGCAGGTTCAAGTAATAGTAAAATGATTGTGGATATATTTTTCAAACAAGGTTTGAAAAGTGAGATTTTTGTATAGTGTCATTCATAGAGTGTTATGTAACTGTTGTGTAATGTGATGCTGTACATGTCCTCGATTGCTGTGTCAAAATATCAGCTTTGGACTTAGACGAATTTGTCATAGGCTCTTTTAAGCAGCTGCCATATTCTATTGTTAAATGGAAAGCATGTTTTAAGTAGGTGAAATGATTTTTATTTTGTGACCGAGTAGTATTTGAAATAAATTTTTCAAGTATATATCACAATGATGGCAAACACAGTCTTGTAAAAATTGGAAGATACGTGATATTTTAAGTCCCTTAGAAACAGTAAAAGACTTACGAGTCACATGCATAAAACAACTATACAACTTAGGAAAGTGATATCATGAAGGCGTGATTTTAATTCTGGAATGAAGTAGGAGCTACCAGGAGAGCCATCCAACACAATTCCCCAGTCAACTTTTTTTTAATGGAAATAAGGTGTTTAAACTTGAGATAAAATATCTGTTTATCCGCAGAAATTTTCAGTCTGTTAAGGGATTGTCAATAGCAGTTTTCATGCTCCTGTCCAAGCATGCTGTGGTCTCCTCCCACTCTTCACGTGAATCCTGTAATTTGATGAAGGTTACTTTTTAGCTTCGTAATATTTTTGAAAAATAGTTCATGGAACAGTTTAGACTTTCTGAATTTCCTCTTTACTAGCTCTCCATGTCAGGTTAGTCGTTTTGCAGTCAACAACTGAGGCAGGAGCGTTGCTATTCCAAATGCATTCCTTGTACTCTTTTGGGCCCAGAGTTCTGCCTTTTTATTTTTTGTGTCTTTTCAATTGAAGTTGCTTAGGTCAAAGCCTTTTTTTTTGTTTTAATCAACAACCAAGCTTTTGAGTCATTAAATAAATCCAAGCATTAGGAATTATAGCATTTGCAGTCAAATTTCAAAGAAGAGATGAGGATGTGGTATGTGACAGGAAGCCCTCTGGGTCCTGATGTTTACCTTCGGATACCAGTGACTGAACAAGCTTTCTACATGGCATTGACATCACCTAGTCCCAAAGCACCATCTAAGAATCTGCCAATTTTGAGCCTCTATAGATGAAGCAACCTACAGATAACCAGTCAATAGAGGAGAAAATGAGGTTTTCCTAAAGTCATGGCCTCTGGGTTGTTGTTTTTATTTCTTTTTATTTAGTGTTTGTCACTGTCCTGAAGGGTCCAGAAAATGGAAAAGATTGTTCTTAACTTTTATGACTTAAGTTTATAGTACAAAGAAAATGCTCATCCAAAGAAAATAGAAAGGAAAATCCTCTTGATCTTAGTATTGGAACAAGCGCAAAGGCTTTTCTTTAGTCGTTTGATGGCTGCTGTAGAGTGGTGAGCCCTCGGGTGCTGCAATAGTCGTACTTCTAACTTGATCCTGATCAGAATAAACATGATAGCAATTCACTCTAGATTGAAATGTAGGCTTTGGTTTTCTCTAGTATTATTTTATAATATTTTCTATAGCGTTGTTTCCCATTGAGCATGTCTTACCCACATTGTATCATTCCCCTCTTATTTTGTACATGTAGGAGAACTGCCGTTCATAATAATCTGAAAATTTGTTTGTAACAATTTATAATAAAAATAATTCACTTAAATTTATCACAGCAGTAAGAACATTGACTGTTTATTAAATTAATTTCTAAAATATTTCTCACTTTCTGTTTTTCTGGAAGAAGAGTTTTGGAAAATCAGAGGATTTGGGGAGGGGAGTTAATCTTGGAAGCCATTTTGGATCATAAGCCTCACTTTGCAATTGAAGAAAGTGAGATTCAGTTTCAATGGCTCACGTGGGGATACTGAGTTTATGGCAGGGGTAACTGCAGATCCCAGTTTTCTGATAATTTTTTTTTTATTGCATTGCCCTTTTCGAGGTATCAGATTGCTTCACTCTTTTAAACCAAGAATTTTTACCAGTAATCGGATTTTGTAAGGGTCAGAGCCATTATGTCAGTGACCTTGTCTCTATACTTGTCATTAGTACATCTAGCTTGTTACAGTATAGAAAATGGAAGCGCTGAATTATCCCACTTTGGTTTTCACTGTTTCTGTGCCTATGCCTGTTTATTAGTCCACATTACTTCTGCCCTTAAAATCTGAGAACTTAAAAACTTTGTACTTGGATACTTTAAAAAGTTCCTTAATGTTAATAATCCTTTGCCTTCCAGTCCCTGAAACTTATTTTAATCATAATCATTTACTAAAATGTGTATGGGGATATGGTTTCAGAAAGAATGCTAGACTGTATCTTCTACATTTAACAAAAAGTTCTGGGGAGCTAATGCCCTTGGGATACCTGATAATGAAAGTCAGAAGGGTGTTAAAAATCTAATTTAGAAAGACTTCACCAATTTTGTAAATAGAAAAATTCTGAATAGTGAATCTGGTAGCAAATATACATTTATTAGACTTTTGATTGGTTATGGATATGTGCTGAACTTTATGGGTAAAAGCACAAATATCAGAACATATTGTATTTCTTCTTATATTTTTTCTTAAGGTACTTAAAATATTATCCTTTTGAACCTGCTTCACTGTTTTTGCTTGATAAAGAATATAGCAATAATAGCTTTAGACTGGAAATCTTAAAACAAATCATTGGGACCAGCGCTTTTGTATTTTTTATCAAGTTTTATATTGACCAAAGAACAAGAATATGTACGCTTTGTTTTCACAGTACTGTATTGTAAAGAAAACCAGACAAAGCCTGGAGTTTCCTTTTGAAATAAGGCTGATTTTTTTCCCCATACCTACAGAAGCTAAAGTTAAAAAAAAAAATACTTAGAATGCAGGATTTTTCAACGTATAATCATACTGTCCATCTCCTGTCCATCTTTCTACCTTTAAAACTACCACCTGTGCCTGACACCTCCCCTTAGTAGTATATATACTTCAAATATCATGCTTGAAGTACACACTTAGTCCTATGATGAGGGCCTAGATATTAAGTAGTCAATTAGAAAGGACGATGGTTTCTAATGCAGAGAGTTTACAACCTGGTGTGTTCCAGCTAATTTTAATTCTCTGAGATGTCTTGTACACAAATTACTTGATTACCTCCTACATCTCTCTCAATCCAGATTCCTGAACATAATAATAAGGTTTTGCTTTTTTTGTTTTTTATAGACCCATTCATCAGCTGAATCTTTTAGCACTTCACAAACAGCTGGTGGCAAACTCTATCACTGACATTCTCTTGGAGTTCTTTTAGCTGCTTTTTTTTTTTTTTTAAATCACCCTTGATTGTCATGAGCATGAATAAGGAAGGAAAAAGGGAGACCAGTTTTTGTTTAATCCGTGGTGATCAAAAGAAGTCCCAATAGTAGTATGGACTGACTTTGACAGTGACTTGTATTTGCAAAATATATGAGACTTGCTCTACTCTTTTCCTTTTTCCTTCTCTTTTTTGTCTTTTCTTTGATGGAAACAAAGTTTTAGTTTCAGCCAGAACATTTCATTTATATTTTAGAGAACTACTCCCTAGTTGCTCTGCCTTTATCATCTTGGGAATGGCCTACCAATTGAGTTCTACCTCATTTGATTGGTACAAGATTCACAACTTTTCCTGAAAATGAGCAGACTCTTTAATTAGTCATATGTGTATTTTGGCTTTATTTCTGTGCTAATAAAAATAAATGTAGATTTAGGATTATAATTCTGAAAAGTTATCCTTCCAGTGAGGGTGTAGTTCAAATATTCCCAATAAGTTCTCTTTTTGTTTTATAGTCCCACTTATCATTGACCTCTTCTAACATAAATCCCCCCTTCTCTCCTTTTCATCATTACACCTGTTCAAATAATTTTCTTTGACTGTGTTTCCATATGGGGGCATGTTTACAAGCAGTGTAATAATTTGTAAATTTTTTTAAAAGTAGGCTCCATGCCCAGGGTGGAGCCCAGTATGGGGCTTGAACTCACAACCCTGAGACCAAGACCTGAGCTGACATCAAGAGTCGGACGCTTAAATGACTGAGCCACCCAGGCGTCCCTGTAACTTCTTTTTCTGACACTTCACTCCGTGAGTCTGGAGACCACCTTGGATTTGTATTATCGAAATATGATGGGTGTGTTCAAAGGGATGGGATGTATTTGGAACTAAGGGAGATTGAAAGAAGCTAAAACTAGTACAGTGGTACGTGGTTAGCAGACTTAGCTAAAAGCAGTGAAGGTATTTGGAGTTTCCTAAATATTATTTGTAATCTTCAAAGCAACACAGCTGTACTTTTCGGAAGGTCATAACTCTCTTATACAAGGTTTTCACTCTTTGATATTAAGACTCAAATCTCTGCAAATTCCATGTAACCAAGGAGATGTATTGTTACTTCAAGAAAAAAAATGAATTACAGTACTGCAGAGTTGTGTTTTTTTTTTTAATTTGGCATAAGTTTAAAAAGGCAACTTGCATCCGTTACAGCTTGCTGCCCTGACACAGTGTTCAGTTCATTTTGGTTAAGTGTCTGCAGATGTGTTGGTAACCATTCACGAACCAGGGCCCAGGGCTGCGATGAGGTGGAATAGGACTGATTCCACCAGACAGGTAATGATAGATGTAAATAGCCTCCAGGGCGTGCATAACAGTAAAATAGAGTCAACTATTTAGGAAATGACAAGTTACAAGAGTTTATTACGTTTGTTTTTAATATAATTCATTTAATTATAATTTTATGTAATTACATATTCAGTAATGGTTATGGTTTAACAACTGGCTCACAGAGCGCCTGAAGTTTCGGTCTGCTTCCCTGAGTGAGTCTGAGCCAGCTCTAGCAGACCACCGTAAATGTATTGTGGCACCAAGTGCTGTTACACATGTCATTTGTTTCTTTGATTATTGTCTGCGCCTCTGAAAATGGTGTTGCTTACTCTCTCTAGAAAATGTATATCACTATCATCATCATTAAACTATTTTAATAAACTGCTTAGGTTTGATAATATGTTTGCTGTTGTCCCTTAGGACCTTAACACCCAAGATAGGTAGACCTAGTCATGGAAAGAATAGAAATACTCAAAATGTAAACATTGAACCATAAATGAGTGATATTTTCATTTTTTCCCCAAACTTCAATAAGGAAGAAAAAAGCTGTTTCCATTCTGATCAGTCCAGTAATGCCTTTGGTGGATTAAAATCTATTTTCCTGAGCCCTGCCACTTCCTCTGTGAACTTCTATACAAACAGATTGTGATTTTGGAGGCCCTCCTTAACATTCCAAGCAGGAAAGCAGTGTTCATCATCGTACTGTTACATGGCAGATTAGATTCACGGAGCAAGGGGCACTCCTGTCATCTGTCCAGGATGGACTTCCGAGACCACTGGGCAGATAGAACTGTTTGCAGCTTGTTGGCACATAACAGAGAGCCAGGGGTTTCCTTTTACTAGAGAAAAATGTTGAGCAGCCTGGGCAAGGTTGATCATGAGATGCCGGGCTTGCCACTTGATACCACAGGTATGCGTGTCTCTTCTGTTACCAACAGAGAATACTTGGTAGCAATCCACAGGCTCTGCAAGAGAGACGTTCTATAGAACATCTAATCTTTTATAGGATTAGATCATTAGAGAACTTATTAGCTGAGCCTGCCCAGAAATGCATATCCTTAATTCTATTTTAATATTTTTGTTCTTGCTGAGAATAATTATAAGCACCAGTCAAATAAGGAATTCTTTCCCTACTTTACATGTCCTATTTCTTTTATAACCAATGTGATAAATTATTTTTAGAGTTTAATTGGAGGTCATTTATTTCCTTTATAGCATGTTTTTTTCCTCTTTTTTTTTTTTTTTTTTTTTTAAGATAAGGATACTGTGTAACCTGTGAATCCTCCCATTTTTGTCTGGTGACCAGAAATTGAAAGTTAAATCTAGCAGGAGTTATGTTAACAAGTGTCATTGAAACTTATTTTCTAATCACTCCATATGTTTGACTTTTCTCTTTTGTTTCTATGTCATTATTTATAAGCAACTTCAGTCTTCTAACAGAAGGTCAGGCACAAATTATGAACACTTCAGTCCAAAGAGGCAGTCATGGAAAAAGTAATAGTAATATTTGTGCTGTATTACACACCAGTATTGTTGGTTGTCTATAATCCCAAGTGCTGTTCCCCGGGCCCCATTCTCTTCTCCGTCACTTCCTTAACCAGTGCGATCCCATGATTCGGAGTATGACATGTTTGACTTGCGAAGTTCAGAAATATGTGATGCGATTGAGTGGTAATGTTCAGAAATACCGTTAAGCTGGTCTTTCACGGGGTGTAATACAGCACCGACAAACAGGGCAAGTATCATCGAGGGGAAGACTTATTATATGGCAAAAGGGCAACTATGCCTCACATCACCACAGCGGGAAGAACCGTGATCCAACCTGGAGAATGCCACCAGCATCTAGCACGCAGGTTAGAGAAGGGAGTTTCTCCACCACGAAGACTCAGAAGCTGTTTCAAAGATTAACGACCTCGATGGCTGCTTCTTCCTTTGAATGTCGCAACATAGACCATTCACGTGAGACTGGGGTGCCTGGCACTTAGTGAACTGTGTTAGGATCCTCTATTCTCATTGCCAAGATTCAGAAATGCAGAGTGAGCATATCCAGACAAGCAGCCCTTCAACATAATTATGATTCATTGCATTGCATGTCATACAGGACCACCTTGTGAAGCTTAGCAGGTGTGTTACCTTCATACTGTCCCATTCCGGGACGGCATTTGTGGCCAGCATGCTAATATAGTTGATACAGTGCTTTCTAGTTTCTGGTCTGATGTACTCAAATCCAGGTACTAGGTTTTGAACAGCCGTATGCCTCTGGCGACGCTATAGTCACATATGATTGCATTGTTCTTTGACCATACAATATTGAACTATTCATTAGATTGAAAACTGTGGAGTGGTCGAGGCTTTCACAGGAAAATAAGCTGGTTTGTATTTCATTAATGATTTAACAACTTACAAAGCGTCATAACATAGGAGAGAAGTTTTTTCAATTAAAATATGGTTATTTTGTAAGAATCCAGGTAAGACATTCTAGTCTATTTTATATTTAAATAGACTCCTGAAATAAATTGTCATATTTCAATGAAGAACAAGTTTATTACCTGAGAGAAAATGTAATCGGTTCAAAAAACATTTTGTACCATGAGAGCTAAATATGTCTCATTTTGCATGCTTGTTTTGTTATTGTATTATGTTATTCTCATAAAGGAAAGTTATTGAAATAAATATTGTACCAGGAAAGCATACCTGTAAATAATACTGACTTACTGGAAAATTATATTTAAAGTGGATACAAAGAAGAGAGCTTGGACAAATACATTAAAAAAAAAAAAACGCTGACTTATAAACAGACATCACTATTTCCCTGCTCTTGGTAGTTTATTGGACTTCCCTTATTTGTGAAATAAATATATTTCATATTAGCATATGAGACATCTTAACTTTCTGAACTTTTTAAAATGAAATTTATTGCCATTTCATGGTTTCTACAACAGAAGAGTTTTTTTGGAAGAATGCCATTGGCCCAGTGAGATGGGAGAAATGCTCGGTATAATTTGAAAACACATTCTTTAGGTGACTTAAAAGGCTAAGGAGGCCATTTTAAAATTAATATCATTCTCTTGGGATGTACTGTCACATCCAGAGACACTGAAATTATCTCTAATAGGTTCTATAAGAAATTTATTACGTTTTGACTCATAAAAACTCCTACACATTGGGTTGCGTTTCTATTTGTATTTGTCTTTGTTAGCTAGTTTAATTTACATTAGGAGAGGTTTTCAGCTTTATCTTCATTGTGGTCCTTGGGAGTGAAATCACCTGTTTGTACACTCTTTCTGCAAAGTTGTGTATCCCTTGCATAAATCTGTTTGTGCTTTGCATTTGTATTCACGGAGTTCTGCCTGAGCCTCTCAGTGGCTCTGGACGGGGAGTTTTGAGTCTGAGGCTGTAACAAAATATTTTGAAGTACTTAGCACGAACGCTCATTTTTTTTTTCTGTGTTTGCATATTGCATCGACCTTTACTGGTTTGTGTAAACTGTACAGCATTTGAAGTCTTTATTTCATCTCCTAAAATCCCTAACACAATGTTGGGGTCAAGTGGCAGAAATGGAAGTTGACTTGACATGTAGATTTCTAACTACTATGGGGTTCATCAGTGTTGTGGGATTTGATGCTGGTGGAGATGAATTCTTAGGGGTATTCTAGGTTCTTGATTTGATTGAAGCTCTGGAAGGACCACTGAAATGGGGGTGCCGGCAGGGATGGGATCAGAGTCTGGTCTATGGGTAGTAGTCTGCATAGAATCTAAGCAACTGGAAAAGGTGTTTTTGTCCACAGACTTCAAAATTGAGCGTGGGTGACGCCTGCGTTCTCTCTGTTCCTGTTGAGGTTTTCTTCATGTTTCCCCTGTTAATCAAATGATGAAATCGATTTCAGTAATTAAAACCTATGGTCCTGATTATTTAAATATACATCTTAGTTCTAGTTCCTCCTTTTTCTCCTACATGAATTATTATGGTTCTAAATATATTTATTTAAAAAAAAGAATAAATATATTTAAAGAACCATATTTTAATTTGTTTTTTAAGTAAATATATTTATACTTTTCTTTTTCTTTACCTCTCTTACCTTTCCTTTTGTTCTGCTTCCCACTGTTGTCCTCTCTCTTTCCTTTTGTTGTCTTTGGTGCTTTCTTGTATCTTTGGTATTCACGTGTATGTGTCAAATTAATGTCACTGAACTTAACACCAAAAATCATTTAAGATGGCAAACTTAATGCATGTATATTTTACTGGACTACAAAAAATGTATTACTGATGCAATATTAAAAATGGTGTAGTCGTTAAGTGTCTGCCTTTGGCTCAGGGCGTGATCCCAGCATTCTGGGATCGAGCCCCACATCAGGCTCCTCGGCTGGGAGCCTGCTTCTTCCTCTCCCACTCCCCCTGCTTGTGTTCCCTCTCTCGCTGGCTGTCTCTGTCAAATAAATAAAATAAAATCTTTAAAAAAAATATCCTTTAAATCAGTAACTCCCAATATAGCACATAAATCTCTTGAAGATAAAAGCATGGAAGAGCACAGTCCTGGGGCAGTGTGATGACTGACCTCCCTCAACCTCACTCAGCAAGGTCCCTAACTCTTCAGCAGGTTCGAGGAGTTTCTCTCCAGCCTCAGATCACATTCATCTACATTAAAAACTAATGGTGGTGTTAGTTTTTACTCTCTTTGTACAGTAAGAACCTTATTGGCTCTTTTGGGGACATTTTTGCCTGCAATATTTGTTTTATTAGAGTATGTTTTTTTTTGACATATGTGTATACCCATGAAACTATAACCACAATTGAAGTAATGAAAAGACCCATTGCCTCAAATACTTCCATGAGCTGTTGTGTAATCCTTCGCTCAGGTACTTTCCTATCCCGCCCACAAACTGCTTTCTGTCACTATGTATTAGTTCGAATGTTCTAGATTTTTATATAAATGGAAGCATGCAGCCTGTCCTCTTTGGTATCTGGCTTCTTTCACTCAATTAAATATTTTGAGATGAATTGACGTTGAGGTCTGTATACGTAGTTCATTTCTATTTATTGCCCGTTAGTATTCCTTATATGGATATACCACAATTTGTTTATTCACCTCTGGGTGGACATCTGGGTTGTTTCCAATTTTTGACTTTTATAAATAAAACTTCAATGAATATTTGCAAATAAATCTTTTTATGAACATATATTTTTATTTCTCTTGGGTAAATATGAGTGGGATGGCTGGATCATATGATAAGTGTATATTTAAACTAACAAACTGTTTTCAGAAATGGTTTTATGATTTTACATCCCCACCAGTATTGTTTTAGAGTTCCAGGGCTTCTGTTGTCTCACCGACATTTAATACAGTTAGGTTTTTTTACTGTTAGCCATTTTAGTAGGTGTGGATTATAATTTGTATTTCTCTCGTAACTAATGATATTGAGCGTCTTTTTGCGTGCTTATTTGATGTTTGTATATCTTCTTTGGTGAAATGAGGCTGTCCAAACTTTTGCAGATTTATTTCACTGGTGATCGTTTTTGGATTGATTTGATTTTGATGGTTCTTTATATATTCTGGGTGCAAGTCTGCATCTTATATGATTTGATAATAATTTCTTCAGTCTGTGGCTTGTATTTTTATCCTTTTAAAAATATAGGAAAAGTAGAGGTTTTGAATTTCATGAAGTTGAATTTATCAATTTCTTTTTCTGTGATTGTGCCTTTGGTGTAATAGCTAAGAAACCTTTGCCCATTCCAGGGAGCAAAGGTATCGCCCCCTGTATTTTCTTCGGGAAGTTTTGTAGTTTTAGGTTTTACAGTCAGGTCTGGGATGCTTACATGGGCAGGTTTATTTCAGGACTTACAATTGTGTTGATTAATGTAGCTTTATAATATTTCATCTTAAAATTGTTAATCCTCTTTTTTCCCTTATTCAGAATCATTTTGGCTATTCTGTACCCTGTGCATTTTCCTATAATTGGCTTGTCAATTTCTGCTTAAAAAGGTGATGGGGTTATGTTAAATATATAGTTTAATTTAGGGAGAATTTGCATCTTTTTTTTTTTAAAGATTTTATTTATTTATTCGACAGAGATAGAGACAGCCAGCGAGAGAGGGAACACAAGCAGGGGGAGTGGGAGAGGAAGAAGCAGGCTCCCAGCAGAGGAGCCTGATGTGGCTCGATCCCACAACGCCAGGATCACGCCCTGAGCCGAAGGCAGACGCCCAACTGCTGTGCCACCCAGGCGCCCCTAGGGAAAATTTGCATCTTAATGCTGGGTTTTCCAGTCCATGAAGAAGGTGTATCTCTCCATCTGTTTTTAATTCTTCCTCATTTTTTTTTCAAAATTTGTTTAATGTATAGATAGAATTTGTTGCTAGTATATAAAAAGGTTATTTTTATATTGATCTTATATCCTGAAACCTTGCTAAAGTCAATCATTATAGGTATATTTATTTTTTCTATTGGATTTTTAAATATAGATTGCCTTGTCCTTTCTGAATAAAGAATTTTATTTCTTCCTTTCCACTCTTGAATTACTTTTTTTTCTTTTGCTTGTCTTATTTCATTGTCTTGAGCTTCCAGTACAATGTTGAATAGAAGTGGTGAGAGTGAATATCCTTGTCTTACTTCTGATCTTCGGGAGAAAGTATTCAGTCTGTCACCTTTAAGTAAAATATTAGCTGTAGGCTTTTTCATAGATGCTCCTTGTCTGGTTGAGTTAATTTTCTTCTATTTCTAGTTTGTGGAGAAGTGGTTTTGTTTAGTTTAGTTTAATTTTTATGACCAGGAATGGATGTTAGATATGTCAGATTCTTTTCTTTTTTCTTTTTTTGCTCCTACCTATTAAGGAGGTCATATGGTTTTTATTTTGTTAATATGGTAAAGTGATTAATTTTCAAATGTCAAACCATCCTTGGATACAAGTAGAATTGTAATAAGCTCCACTTGGTCATGCTATATTATCCTTTTTGTATATCATTGAATTCAAATAATTAAAATTTTGCCCAGAATTTTTACATCTATTTCCATAGTTTTCCTGAAATGTCTATGTTTGGTTGTCAAGGTAACCCAGTCCTCATATACAGATATGAGAAATATCCTCTCCTTTTAATGTCTTGGATTAGTTGTTATAGAATTAATATTACTTGTTCCTTAATTGTTTGGGCCTAGAGTTTTCTTTGTAGGAATATTTTAAAATAAAAATTCAATTTCTTTAATCGATATGGAATTATTCAGGTTATTTCTTCTTGAATGATCTTTGGTAGTTTGTGTCTTTCAAGACATTTTTGCACTTAATTTAAGTTGTTGAATTTATTGACATTTTTCCATAGTCTTCCCTAACTAGCCTTGTATTATCTGTCGACATTGTCATAATACCACTTTCATTCCTGTTATTGGTAGTTTTTGTCTTAATTTGTCTTTTTTGTTCATGATCAGTTTGCCTAGAGATTTTTATTCTTTTTAAATATGTGAAAGAACCAGCATTTGGTTTAATTGATTATCTGTATTATTTCTGCTTTCTAGTTAATTGATTTTCACTCTGCTCTTTATTATTTCCATTTTGTTGCTTAGTTTGCAATTAATTTTATCTTTTCTTTTTTTAAAACTGATATTGAGATCTTCGTTCTTTCCTAATACATGCATTTATGCATTTATTTATTATTATCTATGCATTTATACATGCTCTTAATTTCCACCTAGTACTGCTTTAGCAGCGTCCTACAAATTTTGATATGCTTTGTTTAATATTTAGTTAATTCACAGTGTTAATTTCATTTTCTTCTTTAACTCGGCCTTATTTAGAACTGTGTTTATTTTCCAAATATTTGTAAATTTTCTGGACATCTTCTTTATTGATTTCTGATTTAATTCCATTCTTGTCAGAGAACATATTTTGTATGACTTGAATGTTTGCAATTTGAGACTTGTTTTATGACCAGGAATATGATCTCTCTTAATAAATGTACTGGATGTACTTGAAGAGAATGTGTTTTGCTGTTGGATAAATTGTTCTATAGATATCCATTAGATAAAATTGTTTGGTAGTGTTTTTCAAGTATACTCTCAGGAATGGATGATGGTTTCTTTGATGATTTTATGTTCATTATATAAAATATTGACAAAATGATCTTGAAATCGGACTCTATTTGTGGATACGCCTATTTCTCTTTTTAGTTTATTGGCTTTTGCTTCAGTATTTGTGGAGATCTGTTGTTAGGTGTGTGAATGTTGAGGATCTTATGTCTATTTGATGATTTGGTCCCTTTATCATTATGAAATGATCTTTTATGTCCTTGGTAATATTCTTTGCTCTGAAACCTACTTTATTTGACTTAATGTAACCACTCCGGTTATCTTTTGATTAGTGTTGGCATGGTAATTTTTTTCTATCTTTTTACTTTTAAACCATCTGCATATTTACATTTGATGGGAATTTCATGTAGGCAACATATACATGGGTCTTAACTTTTTAAATCTAATTTAACAATATCTGCCTTTTAACTAAGGTATTTAGACTATTTGCATTTAATGTAATTATTGATCTGGTTAGATTTAAATGTATCATCATCTTTTCTGGGTTCCATTTTCCTATTTTTCTGCTTTCATTTGGATTAATTGAGCAACTTTATGGTTCCATTTTACCTACTCTGTTGGTTCATTGGCTGTGGCTCTTTCTTATGTTAGAAGTGCTCTAAGATTTACATTATCTTCATTTTAACTTACTGGAGTTTACCTTCAAGTGATACTATGCCACTTCAGAGTTGTGGCATGCCTGGTAATTAAAAATAATTTTTATTGGAGAGTAATTGACATATAATATTGTATTAGTTTCAGGTTTAAGACATCAGTCTAATTACTGTCTGTTTTCTGGTAATTCTTGTTGAATTACAGATACTGTTTTATCTTACTGAATGTTGGATATTATTTTTACTCTTGTATATATATATATTTTTGAAGTGTAGTTGACACACAATGTTACATTAGTTTCAAGTGTACAACATAGTGATTCGACAACTGTGTAGGAAATGGTATGCTTCCCACAGGTGTTGCTACTATCGGTCACCATATGCTATTACAGTACCATCGGTTATGTTTTCTTTGTCGTACCTTTCATCACCATGACTCCTATACATATTCTTGATTGTTGTTCTGGCACACAGAGAAATTTCTTGAAAACAGTTTAATTCTTTTGAGTCTCAGTATTAATTTGTTAGGTGGAACCAGAGCAGTGCTCAGTGTAGGATTAACTCTTCCCCACTACTCGGTCACGGGTCTCCTGTGTACTCCGCCCAGTTCTCTATGCATCTTGAGGTGTTTCAGTTTACCTGTTGGGAAGAAGCACTATTTTTGGCCTTGTGTGTGGCCTCGCAGTGTTATTTCGAATCCTTTCAGGTCCTTTCTTAATAGGCATGTGCTGATCAATACTCATCTGAGTATCTGAGGGGACCTTCTGTGGGTTGCTGGAGTTATTGCTTTGTTCAACTCTCTCCTCTTTCTTGTGTACTCCACCTGCCTTGGACAGTGGACTCTCAGCTCTGTCTCCTGAACAGGAAGTCTGCTGGGTTTATATTGGATGCACTGCCCTGATCTCTAGCCAGGAGCCTCTATCATCAGGGCAGTGAGCTGAAGCAGTGGTGGGGTTCGCCATATTTGTTTGTTATGTGTCGAGTATCCTTCCTTGTCTGATCAGTATCCCCAAAACTGTTGTTTTGTGTATTTTGTCTGTTTGTTTTGTGCAAGTCAATTAAATATCTAGGCCCTGTTTCTTAATCTTGGCTGCAGCGAAAATATTTGGAGTATTTTATGAAAGGGTAAACTTGGCTTAAAAAGATGTACTCCAAAACTCTCTCTTTTAATCGATCAGTACAGGTATATAATAATGGCATAAGTTGCCGACTGCTAAGAATAATTTCACCCAATACAGATGCATCTGCTTTAACATTCCTCAACCTCTTGGGTAGATTGTGGAAGGGTTTTTTTGTTTTTTTTTTGGCAAATGCTTTCAAAGTATAATAATGAAAATAAAAGAGTAGCTTTTTGCCTCATTGAGAGAGCATGGAGTGAAAAAATTGGATTTATGGCCTACTGTTCACTTAAGAAATACATGACCTTAGGAGTACTATGTATTTCTTACCTTATAATCCTCCGTTCTCCCAGGAGTAAGTGGAAATGTTGGTTTAATCAGTTTATGAGCACAAATGAACGTAGATATCAATTATTCATGCTGATTTTTCATTTTGAAGGTATGAGATTTTTGGTAACTGCCCTCTGTTTCTTTTTAAAATATGACTCATAAGAACTTTGAGCTTTTTAGATATCTAGGATACAGTAAAGTGTTGTTTTTATATTGATCTGAATGTGCTGTAGTATAGTTTCAGTGATTCCTGTGGGGTGATCATGCAGTAATTACAATTTTAAGCAGTTCCATATGTCTCAAAATGTTATCATTGCATATATTAATGCTATCTAAATGCAGTTGTAAAAAGAAATATGAGGAAAATTATTAAATAATTATCATAATGAAGTTAATAGGTGTGACATCCAATTATAACTTGCCCCAAGAGAAATATTGAGTGAAGGTTGAACATTTCAGCCTCAGCTAAGACCCCTACTCATGCTAACTTAGACTAGGTAGGATTCATAATTATAAAGGAAATCTTTGTTAGCATCTATTGTTATTAATACCTTGATATAATTTAGAACCTATGTATTATATATGTGGATTTAACTATCAATTGGAAGATTACTCTTATTTAAAAATCTTGCTGTTTTCATGGGCGAATATGCTGAAAGTGCATTTTAGGACTTGGTAAATAAGGTAGAGCGAGAGGTTATGGACAAGCAAGTGGGACGGTTAGAATGTCCCATGTAGTAACAGATTAGAGTTGGAGACATAAGTATGAACTCATGTTTAGCTAAATATAGATACAGATGGAGATCTGTGTGTGTACACACAAACATAAATATACATATATAGAGAGACATGTATATATAAATATTTATATATGTATATATTATTAGTGTGCACATGCATATATTTCCTTGCTCTGGAAGCCAAGAGTGACTAGAAGTAACAACATCCCAACAGCAACACCCCAGTTGCATGTCAACCAAGTCTTGGTTTTGAATACCATATTCAAGTAAAAGAAAACAGGTTCCTAGAGAAATGACTGATTCTGAGCCTGGAACTGGGAATATACAAGATGAGACTAGAGAATCTTGTAGTGCCAGAAAGAAAGGGTTTTTGTTTGTTTGTTTGTTTGTTTAATGCTCCAAAAATCGTACAACGTTAGGTGTATGTCAAATGGACATGGGGTCAAATGAAAGACTGCCAGTGGCCAAAGCTGGGGTAATTTGAGCAACAGAATAAAAATATACTTTAGGAATACAACCCACAGTAAAACTATAAATATCCATGGGTCTATACATATAAATGCATTAGCAAGTAAATAAACGGGGAGAAGTACAATCTCCTATTGCAGAAGAATTTGAAAGAGATTATGTAGATAATCTGCCCTCAAGGAGAAAGCCTAAGTCCTCACTCTCTAGGTGTGAGTTATACATCGTGACTTCTTTGTAAAGAGTACAATATGGAAAGGGGGAAAAAGAGTAAATTTATAGTAGAGAAAATGGACAAACACTACTTCAGCCAGTTGCTCAAGATTAACTTAACAATGATTAAGTCATGTTAGTACATACCCTTGATGTGATGTGATGAGAATAGCACTTGACTCTGTGGTTTTCTTTCCATAAGCCCAGTCTAGTCATAAGCGATACTTCAAATGAATTCAGAATAAGGGGCGTTCTGTAAAACACCTGACCAGCACTCCTCAAAGCTGTCAAGATGATCAAAAACAAGGAATGTCTGAGAAACTAACAGCCAAGAGGAGTCTAGGGAAACATGAAAATTGAATGTAATCCTGGATGGGATCCTGGAACAGAAATAGCATATTAGGTAAAAACTAAGGAAATAGGAATAAAATATGGACATCAGTTAATAATATGTCAATATTGGTTCATTACTTGTGACCAATGTACCATACTCACGCAAGATATTAGTAATGGGAAACGGGGTGTAGGATATAATGGGAACTCTGTTGTGTCCTCACACTGCTTTTATAAATCTAAATGTATTCTAAGATTTTTTAAGTATTTAAAAATATTTAGCTTATTTCTTGCCTTATTTTAGCAGTTACCAGTTTATGGTGAAACAAATTATGAGCAGTGTACAAATGGGCTTTAAAGTTCAAATCAGAAGTTGCATTTATTTCAATGCATTTGGTATCTATCTATATAATAAACCTCCTTCTCAAATTGTTGCACAATTTGTTCCCAGTATTCTGGGTTGAGAGTATCACATGCCTCATCTTTCTTTATTGATCGCACTGCGTAAATACTGAGAGAGAAGAAATGAGGAAAACAGATTTATCTCATTAATGTGGAGTGATGTGGAACATATTTCTCTAACTCCTTTGACCGAGACCAAAATATTGAATCACGTTGCCTTTTAGAGAATCACTACGCTACAATGGAGTTTACATTGGAAATGTCCATTGCAAATACCAACGCCACTTTTAGGAGAAAAGTATTACTTAGCTGTATATTGATCAACCCTTCCCTTGTGCTTTATCTACTCTCTCCCGTCATTGCTTTTGGAAACTCACCTCCTTCTGAAGGAATGGGGGTTGTCAACTTTTAAAGTTTCAGGCACATTTTAGGTTGTTTCTCTTTTCTCACGGCCAGCTTTCCCTGTGGTTTTCTGGTAAGTTCTGTTGTGCAGCAGAATGCTATGTCCTCTACAGATTTGTTGTAGGACATTTCGGTGTCTTTTGCTCTTATTTCAACTGACTGATTAGCAGCATAAAGATTTTTGAAGCCTGTGAAGAGAAAGAACAAAGAAGATATGTTTTATGCTGTCATGTTTAGGAAGTATTGTGGAATATCACTGTTTTATTAAATGTCTGAAGATCATTTATATATAACATGTATCATGGTAGATAGAGAGATAAGAGGTAACGATTCTGCCTTCATGGACCTTAAAGTCTAGTAGCTACATACATAAATATAACTAATACAAGATTTAAGAAAACGTACCAAACTAGGAGAGACTGCTTATTTAGATGCTTGAGGATGTTTGCTGAGAAGTTGTATTCTTATCGTCACTGATACTTCTTTATTCATGTCAGAAAAAAATAAAATACAAAACTACAATGGGTGTAGCAAGAATTACAAGGAGAAATAAAATGAAAAAGAGGCGGAAAGAAATTAGGGATGGGGATGCTGTGATAAAAACATGTCTACAAAATCTGAGTTCCACACAAAAACACTGTGAGCCAAAGTGCAATGTCAGAAAATCACTGTTGGCGAGATGTCTTTCTTTTTTTCTTCTAGAACCATTCTCCACTCTTTTTGACTTTGCTGTTTGTAAAGGGAGGCCAACCTAGCTAGGCTCCTTGTCAACCAGCTTTCACTTGCAGTTGGCCAGTGGAGAGCCCCAGAAAAAGATGGAAGAGAGGATGAGAGGGAAATGAGGCTGTTTTTTCCCCTTTCTCCCTTCTGCAGGGGCTCCCTCAGGCTGGCTGTGTCCCTCTGCCAATGGTCATACTCATAGTAAGGTAGCTCTTTCCTCATCTCTCCCCTTCCTATATCTGGGGACCCTTTCTTCCTGCTTCTTCAGGCTTAGCTGTGACAGCCCTGGAGAACCTGCTTGTCTTTGGGTTCCCTTACACCTGTACATCTTTGTACGTAGCCCTTACGTTCAACTTTTCTTGAATTGTTCTTATTTGAGTGCATTGTAGGCTTCGTGACTGGCACGTTAGAAAAAAATCAGAGCTATGAGAACCTAATCATCATTGCATCTTCTTCCTACTTTATTTTACAAATGGCATGAAAAGGAGGCCAGTGAGAGATCAGCGTTTCCTCAGCGTCTAAGTTAATGGTAATGCCTGGTCTCAAAACTAGACTTGCCAATTCCTACTATTCCTAGTTCTCATTTACCACTTGCTTGGAAATTATGTTAAGTATATTTCTTTTCTAGTTTCCACATTCAAGACTTTTGAAGCTGAAGCAATGAACTTTCCAGCATTCAGCTTTGGAGCATGTGGACATAAAGGCCACCTGAACGAGAACAAACAGGCTGTTTTGTAGGGAGTCAGCTACCATGAATTTCGTTTGGTAGAGATACCAAGGCAGGCAGGGAAGTTGGGAAATCTTTATAGTGGAGAAAGTTTTATATGTGTTCTGATTGGAGGTTGTTGGTGTGGTGAAGCTGGAGGCAGGCTAAGTAGAAGTGAGACATCTAATTTGATTGGTTTGGAAGCTTATTTGACTTTCTCTGGTTGGTCCTCGGTTGAAAGCCAGGGCAAAAGAAAAAAAAAAAAAAATGGAAAGCTGGTAGTCCAAGTTTTGACTGCCCTGGGGTGGTAGCTGTGGAGTTTGTGGGTCCGAGTTGTATTGTTGTCTGTGATTCAGACATTATCTGTTAGTTTTGTCAGTCTCCAGAGCATAGAAGCAATTGATTTGCTTTGCTGCTTTCTTAGTCGTCATCTGAAGGAACTTAGGTCACTGAGAAGCAGATTAACTAACAGTAACAGATCGTTCTAGGGGCAGTTCAGCAAATCTCAGAAGAGAAAGTAATCCTCTAGAGGTAGTGACGTAGAGGACAGAGGCAAATTTGACCTATCTTGGAGCAGTTTCATAAACAGTCTGCTAGACTGGGGCAAATAGGGCCCATGCTTGCGGTATTTGGTGTCCTGCATATTTATGCCTTGGCGTGTAGTTTCGGCACAGCTGATTTTCTGCATGGGCGCTTTGTCGATCATTACTGTGACTTGTTCACAACTTTGCCGGCTCTTTTGTTGTGTGGATGTCAGCAAAATTTCTTGTAAGAGACAAGCAGAGAAATCTTTATACTCATCTGAGAGTCTGGAGTTGAGGAGTGGCAACCATGTATGAGTCAAGCATCAGGTGTTGACAGATTTCTAAATTCTGTATTCCCATATAATTTTAGGACAGTTATCCACTGAAGCTGGTATGAAGTTCACTCTTCCATATGGACAAGGCCTACCCACATCTCCGCCTCACCTAGGTGAAGGTAGGGGATGCAGCCATCAGGATTGTGGTACTTGGTTGGTGGCTGCCATTCTCATGCATTCTTGACTATGCTCTACACAGTTTTCCAGTTGATTCTGTTTTCAAATCACTTCCTTTTTTCAAAATATCTTGTGTCCCTTAGCATGAAATTGTCTGCACAGGCAAGCTGTAGGGTTAATTTTCTTCTTCTTTTTTTTTTTTTTTAAGATTCTATTTATTTATTCAACAGAGATAGAGACAGCCAGCGAGAGAGGGAACACAAGCAGGGGGAGCAGGAGAGGAAGAAGCAGGCTCATAGCGGAAGAGCCTGATGTGGGGCTAGATCCCAGATCGCCGGGATCACGCCCTGAGCCGAAGGCAGACTCTTAACCGCTGTGCCACCCAGGCGCCCCGGGTTAATTTTCTTCTTAGATCACTCCCATTGCACTGAAGTCCCCAGAGTGATGCCACTTCCAATTGTTATTGTTGTTGTTGGGCTATTTTAAAGAAATTCTAGGCATCGTAAGTCAGATGAGAAATTTAATTTGGGGAGAAGGGTGGGAGAGGAGTCCCTGAAATGTAATTTGACTATGTTTGAAATGTAATCTGACAATAGCCTTGAAGGATAATATATAGGTTGAGAACTAAAGGATCTGACCCTTGTCTCTCCCAACACCTATTAGGTCTTCTGGCCGAGATTGCTAGGAGTCCGACCTTTGTAACTAGTGTTACCTGCTCTTATAATGGAGTAGAGGTGTTGGTCTTCTTTGGGGCTTAATACTTCATGTGAACTTAGTGTAGGTCCAACTACAGCCGCTTTTCTCTCGCAGTTGGCAGAGACAGAGATTCTAAGTGGTCAAGTTGGAGTAAACTGGGTTTTAATTCCATTCCATTCAGTGAACGAATTCTGTCATTGGCCTGTTACATAACTAGAAGCTACCACAGTAATTTACTTATAGAATATATTCATATGTTTATTATGAAGAGTTAACTGTTATAGCTATGATATTTCAAAAACATTGTTAAAATATTGATAGTATTATCTTTACCTAGGAAATAGGTTTTTCTTTATTCCTCAACCTATTAACACATTTAATATGTGAGAAAATAGATCTTTATATAAAAATAAAAATTTTTCTGTATTGTCTTTGTTTCCTTGGAAGTTCTATTTCCTTACCTTTTGGTGGTTGTCCTATAATGTGGGGCTCTTGAGTTTCCTAGTGATCTCACCAGAAATTAAACACACACACACACACACACACACACACACAAAATATAAAATGAAAAAAAAAAGCAAAAAAACACCTCGTTATGATGTAAAATTTGAATCAGGCAATGGTCCATATTTGTAGTTACTGAAATATTTTATATTGAACTAATGTTAGGAATCCAGCATTGGCAATATCATGCCTTATTTACAGGTTTTTGCAAACCAGTAGAGTGCTAGAAATGGATGAAATTACATTACACAGGGAGCTTTCTATAATGGAGAAAAAAAGCTGGTGACAAAGGTGATGATCTATTCGTGTATTTCATGGGAATATTAATTGGTTTCTTTTAAAACTTTGGTAAAACTGGCAGTGATAGTTACAGAAGTGGGAAGATAGTTCCTGCCTAGTTAAAGATATCTGGCCTTCTCTTTTGTTAAAGAATGACTTCAAAGCTGAAATTTGCATTATGAACATTAATGTGATAATTTTAAAAGTACCCATTAGTCTGACATTTTTAGGATAATAAAACTAAATTCTGGTGAAGTTGAGACATATGGAAGAACAGTGGTAGATATTAGGCAAAAAATAATCTGATCACAATAAAAATATGCTTTTGCTTGAAAATCTGTCAAAAGGAATTCCAAGTATTTCAAAAATGCATGTTAAATGTGCTTTACTACAGTTTTGAAATAGATTAAAATTATATGCAAATTAATGCAAATCATGTGGCTTGAAGATTAAATTTTTAAGTGCTATCTTTATTCCCTGGAGTAAGTGGCTGTTAAAGAATGGATATATAAATATCTGACTGACTGGCTGGCTGGTGGCTGAATGAATGAATGAAGGATTGAATTTTTTTTCACTTTGAAAGCTGTTACATTTTCTCCTCTGCCAGTGGGCCATTTTTTGATCATATTCAAAAAAGTCTAGGATGTGGGTGGCTGCAACTCCAATCTTAGCCTAATCAATCTAGTCCAACCCCGTGAAGACCTTTTGCCCCATAATGATGCTGGTCCTGTGCAGGAATTCTTAGGCTATAGTGTATCTGAACCCCGAAGGGAGGAGGCCATTTTCTCCAAACCCATTCCTTCGGTACGGATCTATCGAGCACCTTCCAGAAGCCAGGTACTGTTTTAGATGCGTCACCATTGACCTCTCAACAGTAGCTGTTACTGTTTGTGCCACTCATTCTTCCTGGAAATTTCCTCTTCCCTTGGATTCTGCCATATATCTTTGTGTGTGTGTGTGTGTGTGTGTGTGTGTGTGTGTGTGTGTGTGTATGAGAGAGAGAGTGTGTGTATGGCTTTTCTTACACTTCTATACAATTTGCGTCCTTTCCAATCTCCTTTTCTGACCTTGCCTTGGGAGTTCCTTGAGGCTCAGCTTTTGCCCTGTGCTCCTTCTTTGCTCCGGTGATTCTCAACTCTGGCTATGATCACAAGCTCTAGGGTGAGGCCCCAAGCATGGACACATTTTAAAAGCTTCGTAAGTGATTCTGATGCACAGCTAGAGTTGAGAGCTGTTTTTTATACTGTAATCCAGGGAATTGTTTGTGTCTCAGAGCTTCACTTTTGTTTGTCATGCCAGTATCTCCTTGTGCCAAGTGCCTATTCTGTGCCCCTGGCTAACCAACAGATATTTTCTTTAGAAATATCATTTATCTGCTTTATCTCAAAAGTACCTTACCTTCCGATTTCTTTTTATTTATTCTTTAATTCTGATCCAGAAATGTTAACCATAAACCTGCCTTCCTTCTTGTGTTCAATATTGTTAGCACCTTTTGATCAAAGTCACCTTGATGAGGCTGATATCAGCTACTCATTTGCCCCAAATGCTCTTGGCTCTCTGTTGCCTGCAGGGTCAAATGAAAAATCCTTACATAAAATATAAAGCTTCAGAAATCTAGACCCATAGGTTAGCTTCCTCAGAGAACTTCTGTTTCAGTCTTTTGTAGGAGGGCCTGTGCATTTCCACCTTCTGCTCAAAGCCTTTCCCGATTTCTCCAATCCATGGCTGCCTTTCCTTCCCAAGTCTTATGGATACTGTAATGCACTGGATCATGTAACTTTTTAACTGAAGTTTGGCTATCACCTATAAGACAGAATCCTGACGGATCTTGTCTTTGAAATCTAACCATAAATACGTACTTCTGTTCTTCCTTTTGTTTATCAGAGACATTGTAAAATGAATCCGGAAAGGTGATGAGGCATGGGTTATATGTTACAATAGCAATGTAAGGAATGTTAAAAACAGAAAAAAGTCTATTCTAGAACATTTTCTACAAGTTCATTGTCAGCATTTACTGGGTGGCTATTGTGTGCTAGGAGCTTACTTATTTCTATTATTTCATCCTTATGTAAAATAATGTTCTCTCAATTTTAAGATGAGAAGACTGAGCCTCAGCACCATGAATCAGCTTTCTTCACGCTACGGGTGTGACCCGGGTTCCAGGCTAGGTCTTAAGAGTTCAAATCTGGTGCGTTATGTTTCTCACCCAGTGAGTAAGCTAATGGGGGTGTGTGTCAGAGGATTGCACCTTTTTATTTCATTAGCATTTTCCTTTCCCAAAACCCTGTAGGTATGATAGTTTGTCACTGAGGGGTTAGTAAATAAATGAAATATAAGAAGGATCATAGGATAAGCTAGATTTTCCGAATCTCCTTCCAAAAGTTATTCCAGATTCTGTCTAAAGTAGAAGGCCTAGCAGGGGCAGAGCAGCACTTTTCAACATTGGATTGTTCTAGTCATTTAAATAGTGCCTTGTTTATAGGACCAACACTAAGAATGTTCTAAAATTACCTAGCACATGAATTTTCTAAGAAACTATTTTAATGAACTAGAGTTTGAAACCTGCTGTTGTTAGTTGAAGATTCTGGCTAATGAACATCTCAAGACCATGTAGACCAAGTTTATTTCCTTCTAAAGGAGGGATCAGTTTCCTCACCACCATCTCTTTGAAATGGAAAATGAGGCCAGTGTTTCCACGCAGACTGTTGTCTAGCTAAGAATGACTTCTTGTCCAATCAACCCAGCAAAGGAGACCATGGATGCTTTCCATCCTCTGTAGCTAGAAAGAAGGGAAGAGAGCACTTACTGCTTTTCCATTAAGTCTCTGTTCTGTGTGTGAAATATATTTCGTAATCTGGATTTGGTGAGCAAATGGAGTTTAGAATAAAGAATCATAGCCATGTTTGCTGGAATATACCTGTTATAGTTTAAAAAACAAAACTTTTAGTACCTAAATAATTGCATAAATGGAATGTGCATGCCTAACACTTGTATTATTAATTACAAAAATAATAGTCTTTAGCCATCAGGGTTACCAAATGCTGTTGCTGGAACTCTCCTTCATTTCCCAAATTTAGCCCAATAGTTTTGTTTTCTTAGATGCCATGTAATTTAAAAATTTTACTTGAACTTTGCTACGAATAGAAAAATTAGGAGTAGGAAGCTGCACTTCAAAGGGAAATGTAATTTTACTCTTCCAGCTACGTTGCTGAGATCAAAAGCATTTGAGAAGTGACCTGGGTGGCCATTACAAGTAATTGGAAAAGAAGTATAATTTCTTATTACTGCATCCAAAAATGAAGACAACATTCTTTAAATATCACATTTATATAAAAACCTTCACAAACTCCATCCACATGTCTTAATTAGACGCTATAATAAAGACATTTCATTGTTTTTATAACTTGTGTTCAGAAATAAACTCCTATTTAAGCATTACTTAGCAGAAATATTAAAATCCAGCCTAGGATAAAGAAAAAGGCAGAAAACGGTGATGTGTCAAAGATATATTAAGAGAAGAGTTTGATTACAATTAGAGGGAAAAAGAATTTTTTTCACTTTCAAATAAATCTCATGTATTCATTTGGCTTACTACTGTACCTATTTGACAGCTAAAGGATGGATTGCCTTTCAACCAAAAGCCTTTTCATTTAGTAGCTAGCTCATTTTGTAGTTCCTTCTTTGCACTAACTACTTCAGAGGGAACTCTTCCAGGCAACAAGCATTTATGTCATGTTCAGAAAAAAAATTGCTACAATATAAATAAGTTGTATTAAGTAGGATTTGTCACACTGGTTCTATGAACTCCTGAGTATAGGTAGATATTAAATTGGAGGTCACAAGTGGAGTGTCCCATTACCATTTTAAGGACCTTAGAATGAATAACTGTATTAATCGTATTCTGGACTGTCTAGATGTTTTTTTAAAGTTATACTTCTATAAGGTTTTAGTGTTCATGCTTGCTTTTATTCCCTTTTTTTAATTTAAATTCAATTAGCCAACATAGTACATCATTAGTTTCAGATGTAGAGTTTAGTAATTTATCAGTTGCCTATAACACCCAGTGCTCATTACATCACGTCCTCACCATAATGCCCATCACCCAATTACCCCATCCTCTCACCCACCTCCCCTCCAGCAACCCTCAGTTTGTTTCCTGTAGTTAAGAGCCTCTCATGGTTTGTCTTCCTCTCTGATGACTTCCCTTTCACTTTTCCCTCCCTTCCCCTCTGATCCTCTGTGCTGTTTTATATATTCCACACGTGAGTGAAGCCATAGGTGACTGATTTTCCTGTATTGACGAGAGTTGAACAGTCATTCACATTTAGAAAAGCGAGGGATTCCTGAGTCGTCCCATGGCGTCCCTCTTGTCAGGATGTGCTGTATTTGTATTGAAAGCGATGGAATTTCATAGGAGGGGAGAATGGACAGGCAGCTGTAAAAGCAGAGCGGGAGCAAAAGCAGAGGGGCCACGGCGTTTCGCGGCACACTTGGGGACAGCTGTGTGCGGGAGATGCAGCAGAGATAGGAGGAGACTGGTGGGGGAGATGAGGGTGGGAGGCATCTACAAGAGTTAAGTGGGTTCCAGGTTGGGAGAGAGCGCTGGGCTTGAGCGTTGAAGAACCACTCAAGGTCTCAGACGGGGCTGTGACGTAAGCCTGGCTATACTCTAGAAAAATTTTCGAATGTGCATCTCCTTTGCAGTGATAGCTCCAACTGATAGTTATTAGGGTTTTTTTTAAAGCAAAGTATGCTGGGCACTATTAAGAGAAAATGGATCATGAACACCCGGTCTGTATCATTAAAGAACTAATATGCTTTGAAACCAAAGAGCTGTACAGATAAAAGTTAGCATTATTACTATAGTAAAAGAGAAAGTGTTGTTCTAAGCGGGCAATTAAATGCACAGAAGAAGATTTATAGCACCAAAAATATCCTCAAACTCTAGCTTGTTACCTACCAGTGCTTTCATTTATCGTGAAAAATGGTGAATGCGAATCGTGCGCTCTCTTATGGTCTGATCGTCAGCGATTTCATCGTTGCACAAATGGACACCATGTTACAGACAAATCTTGAAGAGTTCCAGTATTCAGCATTAAAAGCACTTGATATTTGCTGGCATCTTTGAATGTTATATAGCTTGGTTAAATTTTAGATAACCCTCCCTTTTTCTCTCAAAGTTGGGGGAAAGGACAAAAGACATTAATGAGTAGCCCCATCTTCCTTGGCTGCTTTCATGGCACAGCGAGAGCTCTGAGTAAAGGTTCTGCTTCGTAGGCCTGTTTTGGTACTGGTGTAATTTAACCGAAGATATACATTAGTTCATGTCCTCTTTGTGCTTAAATACTTTTTATGTCTTATATTTACTTGGAGTAAAACCCGGTTTTTAACATGCCTGTCCCATCTACTTGTCCACATTCCTGTCCACCACTCTTCCCCCTTCCAGCTGTGGAGGCCACCTTCAGCTTCTTCCAGCCCAACAAACTCCTGCATCAGGAATGTTCCATCTACTTCAACCCAGTGTCCGCTCTTCACCTTGTGATGACATCCCTTTTGCTTTCCTGTGAAGTATTATCTCCCCAGGAAAGGCTTCTGCCTTCCTTGATCTTTCAAACTAAATCAAGCCTCTCTGTACTCAAAACTTAATTTCTTCCTTCATGGTGGCTCTGACGGTTTATATATGTATTTGTGAGTATTCGCTTTACCTGTTTCCTCAACTAGTCTGTTGTCTTCATGAGCAAATCAGTTTTTGTGCTGTATACCCAGTGCCCAGCACAGAATAGAGACTCAGTAAATAACTTTTATTGGTATTTGGACAGAGAGAACGGGTTGGTATGAGTAAGATTTAAATAATTGAAGATAGAAATAATTATTCAACTTTAATCAAATGCATGTCTGCTGAGTCAAGGTAGAATACTATAAAAGAGCTACATTGTGATGGTACTGAACAAATTATCTATCATCTATCTATCTTTATTTGAGAGGGAGGGGGTGGGGGAAGGTCAGAGGGAGAGGGAGAAGGAGAAGGAGAGAATCTTGAGCAGGCTTCATGCCTAGCACAGAGCCTGATGCAGGGCTCAGATCTCACAACCCTGAGATCGTGACTTGCGTTGAAATCAAGAGTCTGATGCCTGACTGAGCCACGCAGGTGCCCCTGGACAAATATCTTTAAAGTTAATATTACATGTATTTGGCTATTATTAAAGCATAAGCAGAAATATAAAGAAATCTTTTTAAAAATTTCAAGTATTGTGTATTTTCATTAATTATCCTCATTGAAAGATCAAACAGATTAAGAGGAATACATTTCCACAATGGAGAGGCCTGTTGACAATTAATAGACTGGAGCTGGGAAAAAGGGAAAAAAAGACCTAAAGCTTAAAAGGCAAGAAGAGAGGAAATTTTTTCTATCCCTGTCCTCCCAGATATCAGCAGCAATGTGTTTATTAAACCAAAAGTGATCACATCACTTTTACTGTGTCAGCGTGGGCTGAAAAAGACACCTGCATTTCATGAATTGATGAGTAATTGTTTTTAGGCCTGATTCTGAGTACGCTGTTGATTGCAGTAGTGTGATGTGGTTGAAAAAAGCACTGGGTTTAGAGCTAGAACACCTGGATTTAAGTCCTGGTGTCACCACTTAGCTTATACATTAGACCTGGAACAAGTCACTTAACCGCACCAAGGGTGATTTCATCTATGAAATGGTACCCTGCAGGATCCTTGCATGGATCAAATAAGATAATTATAGAAAAGCTCTTGGAGAAGGGCATGCAACACTAAAATGTGCTGTTTGGAGTCAGGTATAGATTTGTCTCTGAGTAATGCACTTTGTGTGGATTGTGGCACTAAGGCCTGTCCCCCTCTGGACTTCAGTTACCCTTGGTAGATGATATGCATACCGAGAAATGTCTTTTCATGCAGAAAGTGGCCCAATGCAGATGTGAAACAGCATATTTTTGCCCCTCCCTTTTGTTCTCCTTCCCCTTCCCCATATTTGTGTTAAGAAAGCAGCATGAGGTTGGGAAAAGGGAGATGTATTGATCTAAGGAACAAATAAGTTCAGTTTTGAAATAAAATACTCCATTTGCCCTTTCACTAATTAAAAAATATTTTAATAATTAAAATAACTGAGAATGAGGTAAAATAAATACATATATTTCCTAATGTGTTCTGAAATTAGCTTTTAACATCAATAAAGCTTTTAGTTTCATTTATGATTTTTTATAATTTTTTTCCATTGAGCAATCAAAGGGTTTGTGTGGGGTAGTTAAGTATATAGATACTGTTGCATTTATCAAGGGAGATATAGTATTATTATTAAAGTACTATTATGTTAGAATATTAGTATGTATATAGTATCATGTTAAGAGCAGATTATTCTGTATTTGAGAAATTAGAAAATCGTGTTTCTGAAATGAATCAAGTGAATCAGGAATATTAAATATGTAGAACATATTTTGCACATAACTTAGCCATATATAAGATCAAATGATGATCATATGATTTCTAAAACACCTTTAAATTATACCAGAGAGCAAAAATATGATGTGTGTGTAATATGTAACCACATAGGTTTGAGTGTGAGAGAGTGTGTGTGTGTGTGTGTGTGTGAAGAAAATACAATGATAGCACTTTTTTCCTCTCTCTGGGAGATGTGACAATGGATATTTTTTTCTATTAAGATTTTCTACAATGATTGCATGCTTCAATGATCACAAAAATGTTGTAAAAGTGAATTTTTATATGCTATATAAGATTTACAGAGAAAAATTTCCCTTTGAGATTTGGCCTTTATAGCAACAGCATCCCTTCCTTGCTTTTAAATCACATTTTTGGTGTCCTGTTAGCTGTTTGACCCTCCATAGCATGAGGTGTTTAATTATCATCCCCTGGTGTATGATTGGACCCCCTGAGGTGGCATACTTGCATATGAATTCTTAGAATGTAACTTACATCCCAGTAACAACAATGAAGTTATCCAGTAAACTTGCATAATCAATAAGACTATAGAAGAATATAAGCTTTTCCTTTTATATGTTTGTGAGATAGTAAATATATAGTTCAGTATGTACTTTATAAAATGCCCCCTTTTTAAAATCCAGAAATGTGTTGGAGGTTAGTACAGTTAGCTTAACATCTTTTAATAACTAAATTTGGTTTCAAGGATTTCAAGTATCTAAGCATTTTTAATGTTTGGATTTTTTTTCTGATTAAAAGCAAATAAAAACATAGAATTTGTGGTCTTTCCAAAAGGGAGCTTAACCTGAACATAGAGCATTCAGCTTTGTAAGTTGATGAATTTGGTTCTTAGTAAGTTTGTTAAGAGGCCTTGCTGACTCCCCTTCAGTGACAAGCTCACTGCTCTGTAGAAAAGACCATCCCCTCCTTGCTCTGCCCTTCTCATTTAGCAGTTTTCACCTGATCTCTGCTTCCCTTTAATTTTTTTGGTCCCTGGAATACTAGTGAATGATAATACTTTTTTATGACATAACCCATCACGTATCAGAAGAGCACTGTTTGTCCTAACTTTTTTTCTAAGGCTTACTCCCAACACCCACTTCCAACTTGGTTCATTCAATAAAACTGTCTTGAGCATGGTGTTCTAGGCACTGGGGCTCCCAATATGACTATAATATCATCCAGGAACTCACAGTATAATGGGGGAGACAGATACAGACTCAGGTAAATCAGAAGAGAGTAAGTGCTATTGTTGAGTGAGTGACAAAGGGCTGTGAAAACAATAAGATCCTAAGAACTAACTCTTAAGCACAAAGAGACTTTTCATAGAAGATCATATTTGAATCAGGTTTTGAGTCAAATAGGAATTTGTACCCAAAGAAGCAGAGGAAGGTCATGCTGTGCAGAGACAATATTTTATAAAATGAAAACTTTGAATGTCTTTTCTTGTCAGTGCTGTGCTTTGAAGAATAGTGCTTCCCTCCTGACTACCATGGAGCCCAGAGAGAGCTTTCATTTTCTGTTTAGTTAATGTAAATTCTAGAAATGCAGTAACATTGAAAACATTATTTTTTCATGTTCACACAGAAGTATTTATTGCTAGAAATGTATAATATTGCAATATTATTAAAAGAGTTCTCTGTCATAACTTTTTAAGTCCAGCCCTGTTTGAGCTACTATACTTGGGTGAACTCGGTGCTTTGGGGTATTATAATACTTATGTCAGTACTGTTCTACAGAGCCCAAAGTCTTTGCTCTTAGAGCCCCATAACTTTCCATGGCCAGGGTCAACTGTGAGACAAGGCACCTTAACATGTCATTGTGTCAATTATACTTTTTCTATGATATATATTTTTTTGTTTGAAAAGTAAAAGTATATTTTTTACAGATTTTATTTATTTGAGAGAGAGTGAGAGAGAGCATGAATGGGGGGACAGAGGGAGAAGCAGGGGCCCCCAATGTAGGACACCATTCTAGGACCCTGAGATCATGACCTGAGCCCAAGGCAGATGCTTAATCAACTGAGTCACCCTGGTGTTCCAAAAACAAGTTCAAGTGTTTTCTTATCTCTAGTACGGTAATTTAGGGAAACTTGGAGGTGTTCGATGTGTAAATGAAGCCAAACTTCTCATTGATTCTCATGGTTTCCATTTTGCTTTTAGACATATTTTATTTTACACCTGTTCACGGCTTTTTGGTGACTTCTTGCATGTACTCCCTTCTTTACTCTGATATGTATGTGCCATCCAAGTCCTTAATCCTCTTTGTATTCTTTTAGAGGGAGAGGTACGATTTGATCTTTTTCTTCCCATCACCCTGGCAATTCCTTTTATTTTTCACTCTCTCCATCTCTTTTGGGTCTTTTTATTTTTCTTTCTTTCTTTCTTTCTTTCTTTCTTTCTTTCTTTCTTTCTTTTTTTGTTGCAATTTGGCATTCTCACAAGGAGAAAGGGAGGAAAAAAGTCAAGGAGAAAGGGAGGAAAATAAACTTGGTATAATCAATGGAAAGGATGATTATCGTAAGAACTGGCCACCAAATTCTTCATAAGGAACAGTGGTTTTGTTCTAGATGCTACTTTTAAAAAGGGATTTGGAATAGAAGTTGAAAACTTGAATAAAAATCTCTCATTGTCTGTAATGCTGGGTTTCTGGTGACTTTAACGTGTGACAAGGCCTGTCTCATTGAACAGTAAATATTTTAGTGCCACTTCCAAAATATATTAAAGTATCTTTCCTAAAAGAGACCTTCCCATGAGACTGTGTAGTTGTTTTCCCCTTGACTCCAAACACACAATCAACAGGTAAAAGGGGGAAGAGATACACTTCCTTTTCTCCATAGAGTTCACAATCAGTACAATTTAATATTACTAACATAATTAGCAGCTTACTAACAGTAGCAGCTTGTAGGACGTTACTCAGTAGTAGGACTTCAAATCACATAGAAAAATGTAGTTGAATAAAAATGTACGGTCCACAAATTAAAGGGTCAAGACTCTTAAAGAGGTGGAAGTGTTTCCAAATTTAAGTTATCTGTGATAGCTCTGGAGAAATAATTTATGACCTTCACAATTCTATAGGACTTTTCCTAATGAAATTCTACCCTAAAGCCATTTATCTTCATAAAATATATAGAGGATTGGAAGTGTCTTTACACTTAACTTTCACTATTTTCCTACAGGATTAACACTTAATGGCACATTTCCTGTGATTGCCATTGGTACATTGTTCTCTGGGGTACCAATACAAATGAATTCCCCTCATATTTTTTAGAAGTTGTACATAAATTTTTTTTGTTTAATGTTTTTAAAAATAAGAATATTTTTAGTGTTTACACCTTGATAATGCTTTTGATCATAGTTCTGCTCAGATGAAAGTTACCATGCATAATGAATGAATGTCTAGATGTTCTCAGGCTCGACCAGTGGCAAAATTGATCTTCAGCGTGGTGTAATTTCACTAGAGATGAATGAATCAATTGGATTAGAGAGTGGGGGGAAGTCCATTAGTGTTATGTGCATCAGACCTTTTTTCTTTAAATTTATGATTTATTTCTTCATATCTATGCCATGTACAGTGGCCAAAATTAGTACTTAAAAAATTTCAAAAGTGTGCAATTTTAGCATCTGTTTAATTTTTTTTCAAATGGAGTGGAGGTTAACAATTCATATGGTTGTGTAAAACAGACTGTTTCCTGAATGACCATGAAAACCTAATTGTATACGATTTACTAAACATGAAGCCATGGCTGATAAAACTTATTTTATAAAATAAAAACTTCGAATGTCTTTTTTTGGTCAGTGTTATGCTTTGAAAAACAATGCTTCCCACATGGAGCCCGGAGACAGCTTTCATTTTCTTTTTAGTTAGGGCAAAACCTAGATATGCAATAATACTGAAAACATTTCTTCATGTTTACACACAAAAAATTATGTATTGCTGTGAACGTATAAATATGTTGTCCAGGGGCGCCTGGGTAGCGCAGTCGTTAAAGCGTCTGCCTTCGGCTCAGGGCGTGATCCCGGCGTTCCGGGATCGAGTCCCACATCGGGCTCCTCCGCTGGGAGCCTGCTTCTTCCTCTCTCACTCGCCTGCTGTGTTCCCTCTCTCGCTGGCTGTCTCTCTGTCACATAAATAAATAAAATCTTTAAAAAAAAAAATATGTTGTCCACTAAAAGTTGTCAGCCTATATCTTAAAATTGCTAGTGTATCTGAAGTGACTAAACCACTTAGTCCCGATCGCTCAAGTCGAGTTAGAGCTCGCTCTAGTATAAGCAACACAAAGTCTTGACTTTGTTGCCTCTCCCAAATTACCCATTTTAATGAGTGTATTAAAATTGGGCAAAGAAGAGACGCCTGGGTGGCTCAGTTTGTTAAGAGTCTGCCCTGAGCTCAGGTCACGATTGCAGCATTCTGGGATCAAGCCCCACATCGGGCTCTTTGCTCAGCAGAGACCCTGCTTCTCCCTCTATGTGCTGCCCCCTGCTTGTGTGCTTGCTCTCTCTCTCTCTCTCTATGGCAAATAAATAAAAATTTAAAAAAAATTAAAACAATAAATAAAATTGGGTAAAGAAAAATGAAGAAAAATAGCTGAATTTTTCTTTCTCCCTCCCTCCGTCTTCCTTTCTGTTCTTTCTTTCTTTCCCTTCCTTTCTTTTTCTTTCTCACTCCCTCTCCCTCTCTCTCTCTTTTGCTATGATACCTAAAAAAAAAATAACTTTTAACTCTAGAGCAGGAATAACTTGTGTGATATTGAATACCATAGGAAAACATAATTGCAGATTTTGTGAGGAAAACAGGTAGATCTGTCCCATCTACCCACAATGGTAACCATTAGAACTTAACCCTATAGACTTCTTTCCAAACAGCGGATGTTTTTGAGTCCACCGTATTTTGCCCCTGATCAGGTCGTTGATGAGGACAAGACAGAGTAGCTGCTCTGCAGCTCCATTTACTGAAAATTGCAGTTTTCTGCTTGTTATCTTTGTTTCTGCCTGGTAGCGCTCCTTCCGCCTTCTGTGATAGGATGGATCTGTTGCAGGGGGGCGGATATTATTAGTGCTTGAACGCTCGGGAACAGCAGAGTGGAGAATTACAGTGTCAAGGGCGTCGTTGACGAGGGAGCCCAATAGAAGGTGTCCTCCCACACTGAGAGCGCAGGTGCTAATGCAGAATTACTGGGTATTAGAAAACCTAGAGTGTGCAGGTGGGAGCAAACTACAAAAACTCCAGCCATGCTAACAACCTCCCAACTTTCCTTTCTTATTTTACTTCTTTGTAAAGCCGAAAAAGCCACTGCTGTGTCTTAAAGAGCTATAGATGCAACAAGTAGCATTCCAGAACGATGTTTTAGTAGTGTCAGTGTCTGCTCGAAGAATACCACGACTTGAATGTGTAGTTGTAAGTGATGTTATTTTTTGCAGTTGCAAATCTTCAAAAATAATACAGATTTTTAAACAGTAACTGGAATACTGGCTTTGCTTTGTTTTATGATGAGGGCAAACTTCCTGTGGTTTATTTTTCTCTATTTCAAGTGGAAACAATGTTATCTCTCCCTCTTCTATGGGGAATATAGCGGTTTCCTCTGTTACACTTGTTAAGACATTTGTGCTCTTTAAATAGGCCATTGTATGAAATACAAATTGTCAACACTGAATCACCATAATAGCTAAATTTTTGCAAAAGTGAGCTTTTGGGTGTTAATACAACTTACGAAATTAAATAGAAAATTATGAGAATTATTCACCCCGTAGGAAGTTAGAAAATATGTGAACTACAATAGCAAATTGAATTTAGATGAGTTTGAATGAATAACACAATTCAGGTTGGTAATATTCCCAAAGGTTCAGCTGCCTCATAGAAAACTGAATATCTGAATAATTCCCAGTCAGACTAAAAATTATTTGAAAAATTTTGAATGTTTCCTGTTAATTAATTTAGGTTTCTTATCTCAGGATTGATCTTACAGCAAGATAGTGAGTTTGTGTGTATTTGTGTGTGTGTGTGTGTGTGTGTGTGTGTGTGTACGTACTTAATAGTAGTTATTTTTCAAAGCAGTAGTCTTCCAAGACCTTCTCTTATCTCTCCAGCATCTAAAATGAGGTGATGTAAAACTCTGAGGTGGCTAGTGAATATTCACTATGTTGACACCAGCATGGGTGTGTGGGTGGGAGTGGAAGGGAGCAAAATGATTAAGCAGAATTTATATGATGCAGAATTAAGGTGGTCTTGGATCCTTTCATTTCCTTTAAAGGATAATGTTTTTCCAATGAAGAGGATTAAGAGCCTTATGAAAAAAGTGGTCTATTGAGAACATCTGCTACGAAGAGTTTTATAAATGATGAGGGTTCAGTGTCAGAAAAGAATAAAAAGCGTCCTTAAAAAAATGGAGGGAGGGGGAGAATCTAATAGTTAAACTTTTTTAAATGTACCTGAAAAATTAGAGGGGTTTTGCCATTTAAATTTATCTTTAAAAAAAACCTCCCTATCTAGAGTGGGAGAATGGTTTTTGTTATAGCTGGTTAGGATTTCTGAGCAATGTGCTGAAAAAAATGATAGTGAAACGATGTATTTTTTTAAACTTTAAAACATCTTAAATCTTGGTTTAAACCTGGCTCGTGATGAGAAAAGAGGAAAATTGCTCCATATGGCAGGCCTCTTCTCTATGCTGCTTTCCTAATTTCTCCAGAGCTGATTCACTGACAACTGCTACCCTCACTCCTCAGAATTGTTGAATTCCTTGGAAGGAAGCTGAGTCATTAGGAAATGTTGTTCTAGAATAAGGGAAAGTAGGTCATTTTACTAGACTTGGCAACATTTTCATCGGGTTCAGAGCCCTATGGCAGGGATTATCAAGCTGAGGTGTGTATCAGAATCCTCCAGAGCCTGACTTACTAACACAGGTTTCTGGGGTCCTCCTGCGGTTTGTGGTTCAATGGGTCTGAACCAGGGCCTGAGAATCTACATTTCTAGCAAGTTTCCAGATGATGCTGACACTGCTAGTCTTGGATCCACATTTTGAGAATTGCGATAGTAGAAATTTGGAGGGGAAAAAAAGAGGCAAGCCTTGGCCGAAAGTTTGACAGTCGGCTTCCCATTTGGCTGAATGAGAGAACCACCTTTTATTAATAACTAGATACTGAGCTAGGTCTTGACGTGCAGTCTTCCATCCGACCTTTGTGAGTCACGTTGTGTTACAAAATAACCTGTACAGAATTTCTTTCCTAAATTAACTTGCCCAAAGTTTAAAGCAAGGGATACAATTGAACATGGATGTCAGACTTTGCTTGGCTCTGAAACCTCACCTCTTTGCATCAAAACATACTTTTGTGCTTCTTCCTGAAGAGTCTTTATTTCCTTTTCTTTTTTGTGTACATATGTTATTCAGAAGCTCTAAAGGTTGCTTATATAGTTTTAAAAATTTTTTTATGTATTTGTATTTGTTAGAGCAGGAGAGCACAATTGGGGGGTGGTAGAGGGACAGGGAGAGGGATAAGCAGACTCAGCACTGAGCGCGGAGCCTAGCGCAGGGCATGATTCCAGGACCCTGAGATCATGATCTGAGCCAAAGTCAGACACTTAACCCCACTGAGCCACCCAGGTACCCCAGATTGCTTGTATTTTTATAGCATTGATTCCTAAAATGATATTCTGATCTGATAGCCCCACGGTCAGGCAACACTACTTTTATTTAATAGCAGTTTTATGTATGAATAATGGTAGGGTACAAATGTGATAAAGGAACTTAAACTCTTGTCAAATGGCTTTAGCCAATTAGTGGAGAGAATACGGAAACTACTTTTTTACGAGAAACTACTAGTTGGCCATGAACTATGCTAGGAACAGTACAGACTTGGTATCGCCTAATCTCAAGTGAGCCTTTCCCCAAGAATCGTTTACCTTTGGAATGCATGTACTCTTTGTGCTTGTTTTATCTCAACTGATATCAGGGAATTGTCTAGTACTTCTGTACAAAAGTCACTTAACTGTTCTTAAATTACTCATCTATCTCAGCGAGTAAATTATTTTCATACCACCACAAGTAAATAAGTCACAGGCAGGAAAACAACAACATGAAACTTCTTCTGAGCTGTGGATTACAGCCATTTCAAGTTTGATCAGCATTTTTTGTTTTAAAATGCTGAATTTTTTAATTTAATATTTTAATTATAAAATAGATTCTATGGAAATTCAGCTTTATGAAATATGAAAATGTTCTCATTGAGATGTTATTTTAGTCACATGTGTTATTAAATATCCTGAGTTCAAGTAAAAATTTTGGCAATAACTTGTGAGCACCTTGACGGCAGGGGCTGTGTGTGGCTATATGCTTTGCATGAGACGCGTAGTCCTGCACAGTGCCAGGTATATGACAGGAGTCAGTAATCAGTAAATGGTCATTCTTTCTGCTGATTTATAAACTTCTTCTTAGCTCAAATGAACCTGTTAATTTTTTGGTAAGATAATATTTTTACAAGATACTGGTTTCAAATAAGAATTTGAATAAGTATGTTATAAATTCCATTTTATTTTAAACTTTATTAATAACCTCCTTTTATGACTTACCTTTCTAGGTGTATTTTTAAGGTTATTATATTTTTAAATGTGATTTTACCATTTGACCTTTGGCCCATCCCGTCTAACTCCATCTTCTCCCCACTGGGCCACATTCTTTTTTTTTTTTTTTTAATTTATACATTTGACAGAGATAGACAGCCAGCGAGAGAGGGAACACAAGCAGGGGGAGTGGGAGAGGAAGAAGCAGGCTCCCAGCAGAGGAGCCCGATGTGGGACTCGATCCTGGAACGCCGGGATCAGGCCCTGAGCCAAAGGCAGAAGCCTAAGGAGGCAGAAGCCTAAGGACTGCGCTACCCAGGCGCCCCCACTGGGCCACATTCTTAGGTCAAATTACTGATGGGGGGAAGATGAAAGATTTTGGAGATGGAAACTCTCACAGAGTACACATCTTAAAATAGGAAAATGCATGCATGCTGAGGATTACCTAGAGCTAAATGGGAGTTGAAAATAGAAGCATGTGTTGAGTTGAAAGTCAATTTGGGAGAATGTGATAGAGTATAATCTGACAGGTGTTAATGTTACCCTCAAAGAGAATAAACCGGAAGCCATAAAAAGTATACATAGCCACTACTCATTATGTTCTGCGATGTTCCTGCTGACTGAAAAAGAAGTATGAAGATTAAAATAACTAGTTTATGTAAAGCCATACATTCTGATAATTCAAGATTTAACTTTCTGTCTTGAACAACTTTTTCATGTGGAAATTCTTAACTTTGGATGGGTATAATTTGTTTTGCACAATGCTTACAAAAAATTTTTATTGTAAGCTTTATTATAGAAAGCATAAAATACTGACTGGAAATATATACTCACATTGTCCGTATTTTGCTCATAGACCTAAAAATTACATTGTTACATCTGTAAGGGATAGTGAGAAAATATATTTTTACAGTCTTGATGGTATTCATTTGCGCTTGATAATATATGAAAACGGGTTCTAAAGATTGCACACATGCATCAAATCTGATTTAATCTTCTGTGGAATATAAGAGTATGGCTGATTTCTCTGAATTCTGAGAACCTTGCATAGACACCCTTGCCTTTATGTAGGCTAGTCGTGAATAGCTTCTGATTTCAGCTGACTTTAATATAAAACTGTAACATTCATAAGTACATATCAATCTCAAAGTCATTAAGGAGGTTTATTATTTAAAAAAAATTTATTCAAATTACTTATATGGATAATAATTGATTTGAGAACTATTTTTGGGAGTTTAGCATATAGGTAGAAAGGTTTGACACATAATCCTATATAAAAGTGGAAAACAGCTATGTGGTTAAAACCAAACACAATTAAAGGATAGGAGACAGTTTGGTAAAGAATGTATGTCACACTTTTAAACAATCAAAAGATAAATATCTATAATGTGGAAGAAGTTCCTATAAATCAAAATGGAAAAGACTGAAAAAAACATGAAGGTTTTGAACAATAAATTTATAGAAGAATGACAAACATGAAAATATGCTCATTTTCACTGCTTATCTGGGAATTGGATATTAAAACAGCGTTTCTGGAGACCGGCGAAATTGATAAGGATTGATAGTATCCGATGCTGGATTTTTCACACTGATGTGGGAAAGCAGTTGCTCTCCTCTACAGGTGGTAGGAGTGAAAAATGGTGAAGTATTTTTGGCAAGGCTGTTGGGGAGTAGCTTTCAAAACCAAAAATATGCATAACTTTGATCCAGCATTCAAACGTTACGCATTATCCTAGAGATATACTCAAGCATGTACACTGCAGAATTATAATAAATAGCTTAAAAATTGCTAATGGTCATCAATGAGAAACGTTTAAATATATTATCATATTGTAGAATATTAGGTAGTAGTTAAAAGGCTTTATATGCTAGAGAATATTCCTTATCCCGTTGTCTTCAATTTTTCTCTGGATGAATGTATTACCTCCTTGTTGATAGGAAATAATTCTTGTGCTGGGGATTCTGACTGCCTGAAATGTATTCAATTTCCTGAACCACAGAGAACATGCCCAGTGTCCCTCCTTCCTCTTCCATCTCATCTTCTCTGACTGAGGCTGAAAGGAAGAAATTACACAGCCATACACAGTGGGATCATTCCCTGCTTATATAATGTATTGCGTATTTTAATATATTCATATTTTAAGCTTGTTAATGTTATTGTAGACACATATACCAAAGACTATATGTGAATGTATATGTGCAGTTCCAGTAGTAAAATAGTCCTATGTAGTCACTACACAGATTAAGGGATAGACAATTACCACTTATTTTTATAACCCTGAACAATATATTGCTTATATAGACATGTCTGTTTCTTGATGGAGATTTGTTAAACGTACTTTTCTGTAACTTGCATTTTGCACATTGTTTTTCATTTGTTCATGTTGACAAGAATAGCTGCTGGTCTTCCATTGTCAGTATATAAAGCAGTGATTTTCTCATAGTTTTGACTGGCCACCACCACAAGAAATAGGTTTTAATTGCAAATGAGTACACGCAGAGAATTGAAAACAAAGTTTCACAAAACAATACTTATATTTACTACAAATCGAGTGCTCTTGTTATTTTTTAGTCCATCCTACTTTTAAAAAGAAAAAAAAAGATTGTAATCCAGTAAATTGATTTCATCTCAGCTGCCACATAATAATTATAGGAATACATCAAATTGATTTCTTCATCTATTTTATTGCTTTGGTTGCTTTCCATGTCATTCTCAAGGATGGTGCTCTCATGAGGATTGTTGGACATATCTCCAGGTCCTCACTTGCTAGACACTTCCTAGTAATGGAATGGCGTAGTGTTTGGGTGTGCGTTTAACTTTCATTAATATCGTCAAGCTATTCCCTGAAGTGTGGTTGCAACATCCACTCCCGCCAACTGGATAAAAGTGTTCCCATTGCACCGTTCCTTTGCAATAGCATTGGTCCAGCTTCGTAATTGCTGCCAGTCAAGTGGGTATAAAATCCTGTCTCACAGGGGCACCTGGCCGGCTCAGCTGGTAGAGCAGGTGACTCTTGATCTCAGGGTCATGAGTTTGAGCCCCATGTTGGGCATAGAGATTACTTAAAAATATAAAGTAAAATGAAATCATATCTTGTAATAATTTCATTTATATATTCTTCTACTTGTCAATGAAGTTACGCGTTTTCATGTGTTAATGAGTCATTTCTTTCTTCTGTGAGATGCATGTATGACTTTTGCTCATTTTTCCTTTGCATTGAAAGATTTTAATTTGTAAACTTTGTTTTTCTTATGTCCTGGATATTAACACCTTGTCAGTGTTAGAAATGTTATCTTTCTGTTTTGGATGTTTTATTTCATTCTTTTCTTTGGATAAAGAAAATTTCTTAATATAGTTGAATTTGTCATTCTTCATGAATTGTTTTTTAAAATCTTGTTTAAGAAGTCCTTTCTTATCTCAACGTCTTAAAGATACAGAATAAAATATTTAATCCACCTGTAATTCGTTGAATATTATGTGAGGTAGAAGTCTAATTTCATTTTTTTAAAAATTGGGTAACTAGCTCACCTGAAGCCATTTAATGAAAACCCACCCTTTCTTCAGTGATGAAATCATATTTTATCACAAATGGCATGAATCTGTTCCTGAGCTCTCGGTTTGGTTCATTGGCCAATTTGCCTATAGCTTTAAAATTATTGTTTTACCCATTCATTTAAACATATTTGTTGTGTTTATTACATGACATGTTCTTTTCTAGATGTTTGAGGTAACGCTGAACAAAACAGGTTCTTGGGGCGCCTGGGTGGCACAGCGGTTAAGTGTCTGCCTTTGGCTCAGGGCATGATCCCAGCGTTATGGGATCGAGCCCCACATCAGGCTCCTCTGCTATGAGCCTGCTTCTTCCTCTCCCACTCCCCCTGCTTGTGTTCCCTCTCTCGCTGGCTGTCTCTATCTCTGTCAAATAAATAAATAAAATCGTAAAAAAACAAAACAAAACAGGTTCTTGCCTGTGGAACATAGATTGTATTATAGGGAGACAGATGCATAAACAATAAATACTAGTTTGTTAAAAGGTGAGTTTTATTTTCTCCTCTGGGAATAAAAATTAAAGCAAAGAATTGAGATGGACAAGGTTCCGGGAATGGTTGCAATATCTAATAGGATAGGCTCATAGATAGGGCAGGTCCCCTCATCTTGATGTTTTGCTTTAGGGTTGTGTTATTTATTATGTGGTACAGCATATCATTTTTTTTTTATTTCACCATAAAAATTTCAAAGTTAGCCTGTCAAGTTTCATGGAAAAACTAGATAATTTAACATGCATAATTAATAAAGCCTTAAATAGTGAATATTCTTTTTTAAAAGTCTCATTTCTGCTATTAGAAATGACCTTTAGTACGTATAGGATTGTAAATTGACAATGGCTTTCAGCACATTGAAAAAATCATTCCACTGGTTTTTGGTTTCTGTGATTGTTGGCAAGATATCCATTCTTAGTGTACTCGCAATTTCTTTGCGGCCGATCTAGTTTCTTCTTGCTGTTTTGTAGATTCTTCCTTTTTTGTTTTTCTTCCGTTTCATTGTGATACGCATAGATGTGGGTTTTTGTTTTTTAAATTTGTCGTGTTTGAGGTTTGTTGGATAGGAAGTTTGTGAGCACTGGGTAATTCTGGAAAACTTTGATCAGTTACCTCTTTAAGTATTTTATCTTGACCCTTATCTATCTGAAACTTGGACTGGATACCGGTAGACTGTCTCTCTGTCTTCCCTGACTCTTAAATCATGTATTCTTGTATTTTTCACCTCTGTATTTCTATAGGCTCATCCTGGATTATTTCTTTAAATCTTATTTTCATTTCATGATTTTTTTTTTCTTTCAGCAATATCTAAAATGTTACATAATCATTCCATTTTTAATTTCAACTCTTTCCTTTGTTCTGTAAAAGACCAGCTCTGTCATTTTATGGTTAATTATTCTTTGTTTTCAAAGTTTTCTTTTTATTTCGTTAACACGTCAAACACCATTATTTTACATTCTCAGTTTTAACAGTCTTCGGTGTGATCTCAAGATTTGATTCTGTTGTTTCTGCGGGCTCGGTTTCATTCATAGTGCCTTAGGAGTTATTCTTTCTTCCCTTTTTCTTAGTTGAAGCTATATTCTTTAGAATTCTGTGGGAATTTTCCAGAATATTTGTGTGTCCTTTCCTGTCAGCCATTTGGGAGCCCTGCTATTCAGAATCATTGTAAATTCTCACGTTCTCGTTTTTGTAATTTAGGAAGGATTCATGTATTCAGCTGTGATTTCTGCCCCCCTCCTTTCACCTACCGCCAGTGTCAAGATAGCCAAGTTTACTTGCTGATCTCTTACGTGTGGGGCATTTCTCAACACTGTTGCAGTGATAATATAATTTTTTTAAGTCCTATCTTTTTGTGACTATCTCCGGGGAATGCCTGCTGTAGACTCTTTATCTTCAACATTCCCTAAGGGTTATTTCCTTTCTCCTATACCCCACGCAAATGAATTATGCCAGCATTAGTTAAGTTTTGCCATATATGCTCAAAATAAAATCAGACTGTAGTGCTTACTAATTTCCTGGGTCCCTCTTTCATTTGATTTTAGCCTCTATGGTTCCGTATTGCTTTTGATTTATAACTTTTATTTTTTAATTGAAGAATGTTTTCTTGCTTTGTTTCTCATCTAGAGTTTCATTCATCTTACTAGAAGTGGAAGTTTCAAGTTATTCATTAAAAATTTTAAAAATACATCTTTACAGCTCTTTTTAAAGCATTTGTTAAAGATTCTTTAAGATTGGTTGCTAATTTATCTCATGATTGTATCACTCTAGTTCTTTGATTTAGAGGTTGCTTGGGTATATAAATTGACTTTATGAAAATCCTTGCAGCACATAATTTTAGGGAGGAAAAATGTCACAAATGAGAATTAGTGGCTATTGGAAAAAGACATCCACTGAGATTTAAGAGTCAAATTTGGGGTCTATTAATCTTGACAGAATAATTAGAAAGCTGTCATTTTTCAAGTAGATAGAAAAATGAACACTCTGTAGGACATACAGGACATGCAGACTCTCCTGAGGATTAGGGTTATTTCTAAATTCATAAATTACTGTATGTATATTCTTTAAAAATAGAAACTCTTTTGGTAACTATATTCATAATTATGACTTCTGAACTCAGCTACCCTGCTTTGCTGTCTCAGTATATGACGAGGCTGCATACTGACCTTCATGCAACCTTCAAACGCGTGCAGTTTGAGGTGTGGAATTCTGACCAATAAGAGAAGCATGTTGGCATTTAGGGAATAGTAAAGTGCTGACATCTTTCTAATCTACCTTCCAAACCTTCCATGAAATTTAAATGTTAGTACTGTGTTATCATCCCCAAACAGTAATACAAAAAATTTTTGAGAGACTGTATTTCTACATAGTAGGGCCTCATGAGCATTGGATTGATTGATTAATGACACCTTAACTTGGCATTTATAAGAATGGGACAACCTCAAAAGAAAAAAAGTTTTTTCAAAACACTATTTTTCTTATTCCTGCTAGTATGTACTTACTTATGGCTGGGTCTGTATTTAAATCAATATTCGATATAATATATTCAATATGATATATTAAATTATCATTGAATTTTTTTTCTGGCTGGCATAAGTAATCCTCAAGAGCTAGAGTTAAATGAGTATATTCTTTTATAGAAAGATAAGTAAATCATCATTTAGTGTTTCTGAAAGTAGTCATGGTTTCTACTAATGGAGAGATTGAAAATGAGTGCATAAAGAATGACATGTTATTTACCTTCCTAATAACTGAGTGGTTAACATCTAGTATTATATATGCACATATAACTCTGCATGCCCACACATATACACACACAACCCTTTCTGAGCTGGTACATATGAGTCCAGGTCTCAAATGGTAGTCAGTCATGTTAAACAACTTGAATGGTTTGCTTTGGCAAAACTCCAGTATTTAGCGCTTGCAGATTTTCTAGTTGAAGCTTAGTTTACATTTTATCTCTGTATTGTGTTTCTCTGAAAACAATATTTGATGTGAAATTTGGTGATAGGTTATTCCTGCTTTGTTACTTTTTCTCTCCCGATTTTCCTACTAAAGAAATATAAGTGGGAAAGGACCCTGTCATTGCTGTAATCATTCTTCTAGTAGAAGAGAAGTAATTGAAGCCATTGTGTCCCCTTGATATTTTGCAGAAAGTAAACCTTTCTGTGCTTTCTGGCACATCAGAGATTTTCTTTTTATTGTAACTGGGACTCAAGGTTTTGAGAGGTGAACCTGGGCAAACAGCCTCAATCAGTCAACGTATGTAGCTGCATATACGATTAATGGGGTGAATGTGATGAAAGCATGTAGAAGGCTGAGGAAGTTGCTGCGTTTGGTGATCCTAGTTCAACAGGAAGCTGTTGACATAAGTGTGTCATGAGCTCATTGTAGTTGCTTAATTCCAGTAGGCCATGCTCGCAGGTTTTCCCAGCATCCCTGACTCCTATCTTTTGATGTGTTTCCTCTTTATCTTCATCATCTAAATAACTGCTGACCAAATGCTGATGTGCAAGACTCCACCTATGAGTTCGCATCCTTTGTGAACTAAGGCAAGGACAGTGCTTGATTGTATCTCGTACGGCCTTGCAGAATGTCTCACAGTGCTCCACGCGTGGGATATGCTGTCTCTGAATTGGTGGCTTGATCATTATGACTGTCTGGCAAATTGCACTGAGTGCAGTTCAAGGAATCATATTGTTACCATCTGGTGAACCAAGTGCAAGAGTACTGTTGGTCTTCTCCTTTCTACACGAAGGAGTTTAATTAGGCTTGCATTTGGTTACTAGAATGTGCTGCTTTTTCTCGTAGGAGTTTTCCTTAGGACAGGAAGCGTGCTCCTAAAGGTCAGAAAAACTTGAGTAATGCGGAGTTTGCAAATGGAATGTCAGTGATCCAGACCATTAGAAGATGAAGCATAGTGACTTCCTCTAGTCTCTACCCGTGTGCTCCATTATTTCCCATTTATTCATCTTGGTGAGACACATACTTCTCTTTTTGCTTTTTTTCCTCAGTCATCAATAATGATTAGTGAACAGGAACAGGAAATATATAAACTGCTTATGTGATACTGCTGTTTATAAGCTCTGAAAGAGCATGGCAGGAAGTAGTCATCTTCCCCCACCCCCTCCCAAGTCAAGTGGCTTTCCCCAAGGCTTTGGAAATAATAGATCATCAGGAGCATAATAGAATATTAGAAAGGTATAATAAAATAGAATTTAACCTCTTGTCAGCATGAGTAGTAGGTAAACATTATACCAAGCTAGATTCTGAAATTTAAAAAGTTATACAAATTTTTATTCTAGCGTAAAAATTTTTTTTTTAAGATTTTATGTATTTATTTGACAGAGAGAGAGAGAGAGAGACAGCCAGTGAGAGAGGGAACACAAACAGGGGGAGTGGGAGAGGAAGAAACAGGCTCCCAGTGGAGCAGGGAGCCTGATGCGGGGCTCAATCCCAAGACCCTGGGATCATGCCCTGGGCTGAAGGCAGACGCTTAAGGACTGAGCCATCCAGGAACCGCTATTCTAGCATGAACTTTAAAACAAGGTTCCTTGATAGTTATCAATTTCTCTATCAAACTGTATTTGAAATTGCACCCAAGTATTTTACACAGGTTACACACATTAGAAAGCTTAGTTCAACCATTATTAATAAATGGGCACTTTGCATTTAAAAGCTCATTATCAACTAGCCAGCATAACGATCTCAACAGAAACACATGGACCAAACATTTGAACTATCTTTTTTCGAGATGGTTGTGATGGGGAAAACAGTGTGAGTATGAAATCATTTCAACTCCCACAATGTGATATAAGGAGAGGCATTAGAAAGTAAAATGACAATAGTGTTTTATAAGGGGCTGCCCTTTCACACATTCAGGAGAGGTATTTTATTTTTTTAGGTTCTTGTAACAAGTTTGGCTTGGCAAAAGCTGCCATTTTAGGGGGTTGTTTTCTTCAGTCGTGTTTTAGGTTATTGCTCTTTTAAATTCCTGGAGTGCTGTGCTCTTTAATTTTCATAATTGCAATTATGCAAAATATTATATACGTAAGTATATAAGTATAGTAAGCTAGTTAAGGCTTGTTATAACTTCCTGTGATAATATATAAAGGTAATTTTATAATAAAGCATATAATGATTATGTATTGCCTTTTGTTCAATATTTTATATGCCCATATTGAAAAAGAGAATAGCCCTACGTTTTCTAGATACAAATTGGAATATTGTGATAAACATTAAGTAAAAATTTTACCAGAGTTGATATTTAAAGACTGAAAAAAAATCCATCTACACAACAAATGCTTTAAGCAGTGGATTTCTGAGGATTAGTATATTTCCCGAGAGACAAAGGCAGTGTGCCTTTGGTTGTGGCCTTAATGTGCTTGAGACATGTAATAATTCTGCAGAAATGCAATGCTCCAGAGTGTCTTGTTTCTTAATTGTAAAAGCTATTCTAAGTATTCCATTTTAACTGCTGACTTATTTAAGTTTTAAAGCCTTAGTAACTCAGCTAAAATTTCTTTAATTGAGATGGAATAGGGACTGTTGAATATTGTTGTCGGTAATAAAATATATAATAAAGAGGAACTCACCACAATCTGATTTGATGTCTTAATAGTAATAGTTAGCATGTTGAAGTTCTTTTAGGCCCTAAGTCATTATATTTCTCACTCATTTTAATTCTTACCAAATACTATTATCTTGGAATTCATTGGATTGTTTGATTAGCAAAATATGCAAGAGTTTGCTAGAAAGGGTTACCTACTTTCTACCCTTTGGAATTATTTTTGGTGTTCCACTTTCTTTGTAGCACATTTTTTTTTCTTTCTTTCTTTCTTTCTTTCTTTCTTTCTTTCTTTCTTTCTTTTTTTTTTTTTTAGCTATTATCATCATGGGAATCCAGTCATTTATCAACTTTAAGTATTACTATGTACTAGGTGCAATTTGAACAAAATGTGTTTCCTACTTTTCCTAATTTTAAGAGTCTGTGAGAGGGACAGTTGGATAAATTCTTGACTGTAGGACTATGTGAACAATCCTTCTGATAACGAAATAGAGAGGGGATTTTAGAATCACAATAAGGGCATCTCAGCTTGCGGAGTCAGGGAAGTTGTCTTGGTGGGTGTCACATTTGGGTGGAATGGGGAATGACAATGTTCGCGTTGGCTAGATGAAGCCTGGATGTGTGAAAGACAGAATTCGAGGCACGGTTGGGGTGTGGGGGGCCAACGGTTCAGTAAACCGCAGCCGTCATTCGGTCCTCATTCGGTGCTGTACCTGTGTTACACAGAATCAGTCAGACTTGAGGAGGCTGGAAATGTGAATCAGTATCAGAACTTCTCATATACACAAGCTCAGCGAACTGAAGAACAAGCGAACGACCGTAACAAGTAATTAAATGAATGATGGACAAACTTTGGAGAGAAACGCGGAAATAAAAACAGCTTGAAAAGATGTTCACCTTTTGTTCCACAAATATGCACTGAGCACTCTTTATGCACTAAGCAAGATGCCAACAGCTGAGGAGACGATACTGAATGGAACAAATATGATCTTTACCCACAAGGGCCTCAGTCTAGTGGGAGAAACACATTTTAATAAACCATTGCACAAATAAATGTGTAATTACAAGTTGTGTGAAACGCTAATTGGAAAAAGGAAAAGATTTGAGAGACCAAGGATAGAGAGTTGCTTATATATGTAGGTAACAGTCAAACAAGCATTTTAGAGGAAGGAGTGTTATGATGAGACTTCGGGGAAGAGATGGAGGTAGCAATGGAAGAGCAAGGAGTAGACCATTCTAGGTTGAGTGAGGGGAGCATGTGCTGAGATCTGAGGTAGCACAGAGTTTGGAAGGAGCCTAAAGAACCCGATCGTGCAGTAAAGTAGGCAAGGGAAACAGATGTAAGATGAGGCTGGGGAGCAAGAGGCGGGCAAGAACTAAGGAGTCCAGAAGCTGAAGATCGAGGAAATTGGAACAAAGAAGTGAGGAGCCAAGTCTTTCCTGGTCTCCATGAAAGTGGTGTAGTTCAGGCAGACCTCAGGGGGATTTTTCTTAATACTTTTTTTTTTTTTTTTTTTTGGAGAAGCTTCTTTAATATGGTAAGGAAAACAGACAGGTGAAGGAGAAGCGATGAGAATAATTTAAACCAAGAGTGCACATTTGAAGAAGAACCTATCAAGGACTTTTCTTGAGAAAATAGAAGGAATCTAGTTCGAAATGAAGAGGAGGTAAGGTAAGCAAGACAGTCTAGACCATCTGCTGAGTGACAGTGAAGCATAAAATATAGATTAGCAGTAGAAGATTCAGGAGAACACTAATGGTTCCATTGTTTTCTACCAAGAATATGTGGAAATGCACTTGGGTGAACGTTCCATAGTGAAAACACAAAGCTGTTAGACACACAGCAAACATTCAGTAGCTTTCAGAATGGTTGATATCCTTTGGATATAGGGCTAAATGCCTCTTAAAGTATATTCTTCCTTCTGTTCAAAAGGATGGATATTAGAAAAATAAAGGAATATTAGTCTCTTTATCATAAAGATATATGCTTCTAAGATTTCAGGTCAAATATCTATACATACATATACATCACCATAAGACGTCTATGGTAGTATAATTAGGTGACTTTGAATGATTTTCTTCTTCTCTCCCCACTGCAATTAAAAAAATCTACCACTCATTGGTTATTACTCAACTGTCAGCAAAACCGAAAATATTATCTATTTTTCTATCACTCTTCCAATGCTACATGTTAATTCCCTGGGGAGCTTTCAGCATCTTTTTTTCAACTTTCTTTTGCTAGCAGTACGCACAAGCTTCATGAAGGCACAGCTTTCTGCATCAGCTCATGACTTGGCACCATGCATTTTAGGGGAGAGCCTCCTCATCGGAAAAGAACTCTTCTTCCTGAGAATGAAGACTATCAGTTTCTCACACTCTTGTTACCCTTATGAGTTGTCCTGCTTGGAAGAGAGTTTACCCCAAGAAAGAAGGAATCAGACAAATGGATTCCCCAAAGATCCTTAATCATTTGAGGAGATGAGGGTAGGTTTGGAACACTTTCTATCTTGGATTTGTTTTTCAGCCTCACCCCCACAGAATTCATCTGTGTACATAGCTGCTAGCTTTATATTAACTTGTAAGTGGATTTACTAGTTTATTAATAATTTTAAACTTAGGGAAGCTATTTAATCAAATATTTTATCAAATAATTTAGCATCATGTTAATCTCCTAATTTTCATTGTGTACAGCCTTTTTCAGGTATCAGAATCACTGTGATTGAAAATACATTTATTTTTATCTCAATTAGAATTTTTAAAAACAATCTTATGTTTTAGGATATTTATGGCTTTCAGCCCTTACAAATCATGTATCGTTCCCATGTTTCTGATGTTCTACATGGTTTTAATATTTGAGGAAATTGAAAGTCTTGAAATTTTTTCATTCCCAAATTTCAGTGAAATTTGGAAAATAAAATCTTAAATGTGAAATGAATATCATTTCTGTAGAAATTTTGCTAAAAATAATATGCTTCAGGGCAAAAAGTGTGAAATATAAGAGCAAAATTTAAGAGCCATTTCTTCTTCTTGAAGTGAGCAGAATATGAATAATGGCAGCTATTGTGAAATTTTACTTAGTGATCTAAGTATTCAACTATAAGAAATACATACTGTTTCATTGTGAATAGAAATTTTGGAAATCGAAACCAGAAATTTTTATTACACACATTTTGGGGTAGAAAATATATATTTTTAGAGACTGATGAGAATAGCCATATGCCTTAACATTAAGGTCTGTGGTTTACAAAGCTAAAAGATTTAAAAGAAATGCGAAGGTTAATACAATAAGACTGTCCTCCACCATTTATAAAGATCAGACTTGCCTACCGAGAACATTACCATCTGTAAAGATGGAGGAACCTCAGATGTCCTGGCTTAAAATATGTATATTTTCTGACATTTGGGTAGAATGATATAATTTCTTATGAGTGAACTTGATTCCTGACGTTGACTTAAATGCTAATTTAATTTTGGTACTGAGATAGCGAACCTTCCAAATTTCATGGTTGTTGAGTTATCCTGGGATTCAGATGAGTGATTGGGAATGAATAAGGGACTCCCTCTGAAGCCTGAGCAGTGATGGAGACATTAGATAAATTCCCAGTAGTTACAAGTCTAGAAAGAAAACCTCTTCAGCATAATCCATAGGAAAGCCTGAAACCCTCTTGCCTTATGGAATTTCCTGGTGGCCTTAGGGAGAGTATTAATGGAAACTCTTTAGGCTTAACCTCGTTAAGAGACTGTTCGGCAGCCCTTGTTGTTTCTACTTTAAAGTCAGGAATTTTAAGTAGATTAGAATGAAGAACAGTGCAGTAGGCATAAAGTTAACATTATACTGTTAATAACGTTCAACTGAATTATTAATTTCCACCAGAAGTTGTTTTTGAAATAATCAGGATTAACGGGTAGGAATAAGGATTGTTTTCCCCTCTTTGCTTCTTTATCCAAAAAGTAATTCATTATAATTGAGAATACCTTATAAAAACAAAAAGGGAACGTAGCCATAAAAACTTGTTATATTAATGACTGATTGTGTTAATGTACTGTCGCTGTCTAATTCTGAATCCCAACAGGGAAGGTGAAGAAGAAAAAAATAATCAAAGGAACTTGTTCCCCTTCAAATTGTTGAGTTTGGGGCGCTCTTGAGAACCAGTGGGTTAGAGAACAGTGTTTGGGATGATTACCAGAAGTGGATAGAATCAAAAGGTGCTGGTTTGGGGGGCACCTGGGGGGCACAGTCCTTAAGCATCTGCCTTCGGCTCGGCGTGATCCCATTGTTCTGGGATCGAGCCCCACATCAGGTTCTTCCGCTGGGAGCCTGCTTCTTTCTCTCCCACTCCCCCTGCTCGTGTTCCCCCTCTCGCTGGCTGTCTCTCTCTGTCAAATAAATAAAATCTAAAAAAAAAAAAAAAAAAAAGTGCTGGTTTGCTCCTTCTCTCCTCTCCCAGTGAAAGAGCCATTTGAAATAGCATACAGGCAGCATGGCCGGGGCACGGGAGCCGAGTGGCTGGCAGATGGTACCGCAGGCTGGAGAAACTGCTGGCAGATGGCAGGGACTATTTGAGCAACAAAGACACTTTTGGCTACCAATGCGAAGAGTTGGAAAGAAAGAACAAGGCAACTTCTCCACGTTGCCAGCTTGTATAGGGAAAAGGTGCTGGCAGAACGGAGACTGGTAAAAGTCGATTGTTAGCTGCAAGAAAAGTGCAGGGATGTTCCTCAGTTTCATAAAGCGTGCTCCCTGGGGAGTGAGCTTGAACCCGGTTTCATATGGAAGAGCCCTTTAGATCTAGATCATGGAAACCAGCTGTGCCGTTTGAATATCTGGACACACTCGTGCCCGTTTTTGTTACTGAAGATACCTGTTCAAATCTTTATTTATACAAGAGTGTAATTTATTCAAAACTTTATTTATAGGAAGTGTAATCCACTTTTCCTTTTTATAAGCTTTAAAAAAGATCTTTATGGGTGCCTCTGTTTCCGTGGTAAAATGGTCGGTTTACGTTGTAGGGATTAGGAGGGGTTCTTGACTGTCAGTTGAAGGAGCCCTTCGGCCGTGTTTGGAATGCTAAAATACTGCGTGGTGGAGGCTGGACTGGCTCACAGGACATGTGGATTTAGAGCTTTATCAGTGAAAGGTGTACATAATTGTGTCCCTGAATTACTTTGAGGGCTGTAGTTGTTACCACGTGCATCACATTTGCTTTCGGGTGCCTCTGAAGCCATAGGTAACAAATAGGCATTTAGCTCCTAATGACTTCGTTGGGGCTGCTACAATTTTCCGCCTGTAGCTTTTTCACTTCTTGATACCTCATGTCTCCCTCACATACCTGTTGTTAGATGTTGTGTTTCCAGAATTAATTAATATAGATAACTTTTCTCCAAAAGCAGCTCTTGAAACTGAACTATAACTCGGTTATTCTAAAATAATTATTTGCGTATATCAAGAGCATATTAAAATACTGCAGGGGGTTTAAAATCAAATTTAAAATCGAAACCCATAACTAGAAATAGAAAAACCAGTTCTATATATATTCCTAATAACTATTTCTCCATACCTCACTGAAGTTTAAACTCTTAGTATCTCAATTATTCAGAAAACTGCTGGGATTCTGGATGTAATTGGAAGTACTACTGAATTGAGATCAAAAGACATAAAAGTAAGATATATTCAAAATGATGTCACCCAGGATGCCTATGAGCCACCCAAAATACCGTCATAATGATTATTTAACTTTTGTGAAGCCTTCTCTTAGAGCTTTTAGGCTCAGCTTCCACTGTATTCCATCAGTTTTTGTGATATGATTTCTGTCTCTGGAATGCTGGCAGCATCTGATTGGAATTAGAGGGCCACACAAGGAAGCATGCGGGTATGAAGGCACAGAGAGAACTTAAGGGAGAACCCATAAGAACTATTCAGCAAAGAGTGAAATGATGGCTTCAAGAATTCAAGGGGGAGGGGTGCCTGGGTGGCTTAGTCGTTAAGCGTCTGCCTTTCGGCCCAGGGCCTGATCCCAGGGTCCTGGGATTGAGCCCCGCATCGGGCTCCCTGCTCTGCTGGGAGCCTACTTCTTCCTCTCCCACTTACAAAAGGGTTGGCTTTTAATGTCCTCTCTTACTTTATTAATCACTCAAGCTCTCCCTGCCACTCCAGGGTACAACTTATAAAAAAGAGGAAGAATTGGTATTGATTATTTCAAAGCCATGAAAAAAGGAAAGTAAGATCCAGAAAGCATACACTAATAGATGTTTGATTATCAAGCATTTTGGATCTTATTCCAAATTTACAGCTAGACTCTTTTGCATTTCAATGCCAGTTCCCTTTTCTGTGAAGTGAGAGGGTTTGTTCAGCCAGATAAAATCTGTAAGGTTTTTACTGTATCAAAGACTGATTTTTAGTTAAATTCAGGACTCTTGTCTTCCTGCAAGAAGAGGCTCTCATTAGGATATTCTCATCTGTTCTTGTACCAGAGCCCGACCTCCACATCCTCCCTTTTCCCCATTTATCACTCACTTCTTCTACCACTGTGATGTTTTAAGTCTTTGCATTCTTGGATGAGAGACATGGAGCCCGCCTTATTCATCACTGCATCCCCGCCTTCTAGCCAAATACTTGTTGACTGAATTAATGTAAACATTTCTAGCCATAACCTGATTCCCTGGGCTTCATTTTTCACTTGAGTTTCATCCTTCCATCACTTCCTGACACTGGTAAAGATTCTTACCATGGCTTGCGACCATGACAAACCCTGCTTTTATAGTATGGCAGACATCAGGGTGTGGGAGAGCCCCTCACTCCCCTCATTCTCATGGTTAATCATTAGGCATTAGGAGTTGGAATTTCAGTCTGTTGTCTCGTAGAAGCAAAGTTTAAAATTGCTGTTAGCTTTGGTGTTTTAATACAGATACGGTGTGAATTGGACACATTTTTGTTTCCTGGCTAAGGAATCTAACTACTATTTATGACAAAATATTGTTTCTCTGGGAATATATATTCTGGGTCCCAAGTAACTAATTGGCAAAGGAACTCTTGTAAGACATCCCATTTGTAAGTTGAAGATGGCCTTTTGGCAGTAGGTATAGAAAGGCTCACTGGGATAAGTATGATGTTGACAGACGTGAAGTTCATAGTGTCTCAAAGAGAACTTTTCAGCTTGTGATGGAGGAAGAGAGCATTCTCAAATCAGTCACTGGCTTTTCCTAGCTGTATGGATTGTCACATTAAGCAAAACCTTTCCAGAACATATCTACTAGGGGAGCAAAGTAAGTTGAATTTTGTAGAAATCGAATTTGAATAAGGGCTTCATTATTACAAACTTTGCCAATCCTTACTGTTTACAGTTCAAAAGAAATTTTAAGTGGATTATTTTCATTTAAGCTGTCATCTGTGATTTGATTTTCCATGGGGTGCTTTTTTCATTTTGATAGTGCTTCACTGGGGAAATCTTTTGATAGCAAATAGACTGCTTCCTGTTCTATTTTTATATCTCAGCTTTTCTGTATCTGAAGTCACGATCATCTTTTCCCTGGATTATTATAGTGTATTCCAAAATCACTCCTGCCTGTCCATCCTTAAGGTCTAGCCCCATTTTAACTTTTTTAAATTAAAAAAAAAAATTTAAGACTATTTATTATAGAGAGTACACAGGGGAGGGACAGAGGGAGAGGCAGAGAGGGAGAATAGCATGTAGAATCCCAGCTGAGCTTGGAGCCCAGACATGGTTCTGTTTCAGGACCCTGAAACCATGACCTGAGCCAAAACCAAGAGTTGTACACTTAACCAACCAAGCCACCCAGGAGCTCCTATCCCCATTTTTAAGTGTAAACTCTCAGACAGGGTACATTGTCTGATTTGCTTACCACCATATCCCTGGTGCTTAGAACAGCATATGGCACGTGGTAGACACCTCAACTACATAGGTGAGTGAATTGAGTGCTTTGTATATTAATTATATAGATCAAGATTTCTCAGTCTTGACACTGGATGGGCCAGATAATTGTTCATGGTGGGGGAGATGACCCGTGCATTAGAGGATGTGTGGCAGTTTTCTCTACCCACTTAGAGGCCCGTAGCACTCTCTCAGTATGATAATAAAAAAAGTGTCAGCAGACATTGCCACTGATTGAGAAATGCTAATATTGGCAGAAGAAGAATAAATTCTACTATTAGTATGTTAGAGTAGTGAGAGTCAAAAAGATACAGGGAATCCAGTTCCACCATTATAAGCTATATGAGCCCACACTTTTGTAGCTTAATATTTGAACCTTGGTTATAGTAAGAATTAAATGTCTCCAGATATCTTGACCAGCAAGAAGCCCTTGCTTTCTAGACAGATCCTGCCTATGGCCAGAGATCACCTTTCTATCTCCCAGGTTTTCCACTCATTCTTATCATGTACCTTGAGTGAGTGCTGGTGCCAATTCATTCATGATGTCCTGTGTGGCACAGAGGTGCTTCCAGATGCCTGATATTTCTAGGATTTTGCTACATTATTTTATTTTGCTCTGAATTGATCAACCATTGCTTGTGGCCTTGGGAGGAAGAACAAATCCCAACATGTAGCATGGTGGAGTGCTAACAGTCAGATAGATCCAAGGGATCCAACCAGTTTATTTCCACCATTTTTTTAAGCTGTAGGACTCTGACCACTGTATGTTCTGATTGCTTATTCTCTGAGAGCTTTGGTTATGAATCATTGTGAAGGGTAAGTGAGGCTATGTAAGTGAAACACTAAGAGCTGGGCACATAGCTGGTGCTTAAAACATTGGAGCTCTTTTCACTCCCCTTTATTAAATCTCCAAAACCATTTGTGTATTTGTATCCACATTTATATAAATCATCCATCCATCCATAAATAATACATGGATAATCGTGCAATAATTAATACATACATTCAAAAAAACATTTATTGATCACCTGTTTAATAGGTGCTGGCACTGTTCTAGATGCTGGAAATGGAGCAATGAAAAAAAATAGTATAATCAACAGCAATCGTTAATAGTAATGAAGAGTTCAGATTATGTACTCTCCTGAATTGCATATAGAGTAAAAACAAAATTGAAAATCATTTTATGAAGAGTCAGTTCAGGAGTGTGGTCACTTGAACTATGTTTCTTTAAAAAAAGTTTGTCCTTGTCAAAACAATGTTGCCCCACCATGTGGTAAAGCACATGTTTATTTTTTGGAAACAGCAAATGCAACATATTGAAAGCCTTTACCTTTGACCTAAATGATTTCAAATATTTAACCCTGATAAACCACAGTAATGTAAGCATTAAGAAACAACTTTTCAGTTTGATCCTCTTTTCTGGTTTATTGAACTTCTGCACGTCCTGAACACTCAAATTAGTGTTTGAGGTCTGCATTGGTGATGAAGTACGTTTCTGTACTATCTGGAAATATTTGTGTATCTTCCTAAGAATATCTGGATTGCATTGAATTTCCTCTCAGGGAGATGGGTGAAAATAACTTTTTGCAAAACATGACTGCATCATCCCTAAGCGCCATTACAACATGCTTAATGGGCTGTAATAGTATTTTTATTATCTTATAACTTTGGCTCCCTTAACGTGTTTGAAGGTCTTTAAAATGCACCTTTGAGCATTGTTCCATGTGCTTTGTGTCCCCTGAATAAATATTATACCCCTATTGACTTTTTAATTTTGAAATTTGATAACAGCAATGAAAGAGAATTCCCTGACCATTTTATACATTTGCCACTTCATTTCACATAGCTTCTTTCAGTTTCCAGGGATGTATTTAGCAGACATTTGTCTGTTTTGAGTGGGTGTTATTTGGTTGTTAGGGGAAAAAAAAATCCAACCATTGCTCTGTTGATCTTGAATGACACATGAGGCAAATCAGAAGTGTTTGAGATATTGCAGCTGACCAATCTAGACACTATATCAAGCACGTATGAGAGGAGGGGCATCTTGGAGATGTGCATGTGAATGTGTCCTATAGAGACGAAATTGAGCCAGAAGGAATGAGCACTCTTGGAGAGAAACATTCGAAGTGCCATCTTGGTTAAAGCATGAACATTATGGAGAACATCTCCACACATTGCTCCCATCTGGGGTGGTGATAGGTTTATATGAATGGCTTCACATGGGTCCCTACCCAGATGAGTTTCGTGGCCCACCTGGGCTCTATGAATGCAAAGGGACTATGCTTAATTGTCAGTGCATCTGGCATATCTTGTTGGGAAAAGTTTAAATCAGACTATGTGAGCATAATATGATTTATTGAACATTTACAAAGAGCCAAAATAGTGCTCAATGCTTTAAGAGCTTTATTTCATTTAACCTTCACAATAATTTCACTAGGTTAATATTAGTGTTATTATTATCTTCATTTTATAAATGGTGGCGTTGAGAATTATAGGGATTATGTAATGTATACACAGTCTCTGTGTCAAGTCTGTATGTGTATAGGGATTAAATAATTTACACATAGTCTGGTACTGTGGTAGAATGATGCACAATATAATATATACGGTTTAAAGATTATCTACCATCATGTTTTAGCCATAGAATTCTAAATCTAGAAAACCTCATCCAATCTCCAACCCCCCCCAACCAATATTTCAGCTGAGGAGGACTTTCTGAGTTTTCCTTCAAAATTCCCTGATCAAGTTCTGTTACTTCAACAACTTCATAGGAGGACTTTTGCTTTTATTGAATTTTATTTTAATATCACTTTATGATAAGTACCTTGGATTTAGGTTGTCAATGGAGCATACTAATTTGATAATTTAGAGCCGCTTCTTCTGTTAGTTGGGGTGCGTGGCTTGGCACAGGTGTGGAGTTGGGGCGATCTGTTCAGACCCCGCATTTATGGCAGAGATCCCATGGCAATTGATGATTAAATGGGAAGAAGATGTGACTGGTGGTTGCCAGTCAGCACTTAAAACCCAACAACAACCACAACAAAATAAAATAAAAGCCAATAACAGAGAATCAGACTATGTATCTATTGACCTGCCATTCTACAAAACCTGAAAATCACCACTAGAAAGGCAAAAATGAGAAATTGTCTGTGTCCGACCCCTGTGAGACATAATTTTTAGGCTGCTGATGTTAATGTATTTTTTCCCTTTTTGAAGACTTTTGTTGCTAGCAATTACCTGCTTTTTACACTGATGAAATGTGATTTGTGAAAGGAAGGAACATTATATAATATGATTTGTGTGTAATCCATAGCACCGTTAGAGAAAAGTCTTTTTGGTCTCTGGTTAATTTTGATGTTTTTAAAACTTATGGGTGGAAACCACTTGGGGAAAATGCTAGAAGAGTCTCATTTTAAAATTCTGGGGTGAGGTCCAGAAGCATTCATTTGCTCCCGCTATCCCACCCAGGATATTTTGATATAAATGGTTCATAACCAGACTTTGACAAATGCCGAATTATAGGTAGGATTATGCTTCTGATCTTCCCAAGATAAAGATTCTCCTAAACATCCTTCATGTAGAAAAGAAATATTTAGCTTATTAGGCCCTAGGTGATCTCTCTTTTTTGCCAAATATAAAATTGGAGCCGTACGACTGAATTTATTTGTCTTTAGAGAGCCTGTATTTAGGAATACCTAGAAACCTAAGGGAACAAAATATTCTGATGACTTCTTTGATGCAGTATGAGATTTTCTTTTTAATGTAGACAGTTTTTTGTCAGCTGTGATTTTTATCCAGTCTTGTAACATTGGACTGAGACATGGAGGCGATTAACATTTTTATTTTCCAGGATCAAAGAATGCTGGAAATGGCTGGAGAAAACTGTCTGGGTTTTCGATCTCCTACCTTTACCTTCTTTGTGCTACTTTTCCTTGCTTCTCAAGTGTTTTGGAGTTATGTTTTAAAGACAGAGGTGTAGAGTTTTTCATGTTTAGTTTATACTTAAATATCAAAATGCTTCTTTCTGCATAATGCCTGTAGAGGAATAAATAGCCAATCAGTTCCCTGTTTGCTGTCGTTTTAGCCATTGCTTCGTCTGGTGCTTTCTGTGGGGGCTACAGCTAATGTGATGGTGGGATGCAGAAGCCCCTTGCGCCTAGTCCCCACATCCACCTGGGCACACTGGTAAAATGAGGCTTTTGTTTTCCATGGATAGCCCCGTTCTCTGGCTCTTTCCCAAGGCCCTCAAAATGAGTACTTTCACCAGGGTAGCAGAGAAAGGCCCTTTAGATCGAGAAGCAGGCAAGTAAACTTAAATATGCTGTCAGGCTCCAAGCCAAATAAAGTGCTAAGCATGACAATTAATTGGATAACTACCAAAATGCCTCTTACTGTAACTGTAATTCAGAATATCCCTGGCTGAAGTTTAAAAAAATGGTATTAATTAATTTGAATGTTTCTAGGGCACTCACCTAAATATCTGCACTGTTTGCTAGATTTTGGCATTGCAGGCAAGAGGGGCTGATCTATAGCGAGAACTCTAGCTGGCGCTGGAGATTTAATCCTCACAACAAGCAAGGCGTTAGGTAGCCATGTCTTCGCCTCACAGATGAGAAAAGGGAAAGTCACACACCCAGTCTGTTTATAATCCAAAACCTACGAATTTCTCATTACTTAAACCACCTCTGAGTGAGTCAGAGTGATGATATCCCTGATGGAGCTATGATTTCTACCTTGAGCGTTTGTATTCCAGTAAAGGGAGAGAAGCCATGCCCACAAATCATGGAATTTATACATTTTTATTAAGTGGCAAGGGAGCAATAGAGATAAATGCTGTGGAGATTTTGAGAAAGGAGACAATATGGTGGGCTGGGACCATCATGAACAATGTCATTGTGGAAGTAAGAATTTAAATGAGTTTGAAAGACAGGGAGGTTCTTGACTGGTCATGAGAAGTGAAGAGGCCATTCCAGGTGTGGAATACACTTCAGCCAGGCCTGTGATGGGGAGATCATAAGGGACTCTGGGAGAACCACGAAGGCCAGGCTTACAAGTTGGAGCATTACCTGGTTGCAGTAGGGGGCATCCTTCCATTGCTGAACGAGTGTCAGGGATGAGGAATATCAGGACTAACCATGAGGATGTGCGCGTGGGCTGGAACTGGGAGTGAGATTACTGGACGTCTGGTGAGGCTGATTTGGAAACTCTTGCAGTAATCCAGTCTTGAGGTGATGAAAGTGTGACCTTGCATGCTAGCATAGAAAATAGACAAAAAGAGAGAGATTTGCAAGATGAATGGCAGAGTTCAGTGGCTGAGTAGAGCTGGCAAGACTGGTCAAGTATAGCAGAGATGCTACCACACGGAAGTGATGTTAGATACATACATACCTGCATGTATGCAAGAGCTTATCGAGATCCTCATCGTGCTTATCTGCCAAGTTTAGGAGGCTTGCGATGGAATTAAAGCTTAGCGAAGAGTGAAAAAGCTTTGGCTGGAAATCGTCATTATACCCATCTTACTGTATTTATGGATGTTTAGATCTTGTGCGTAGCTCCGGTAGGCACTTAGCTGGAAGCACAGGCCCATTTGGAAGGAGTCCTTCGAGGCCATAACTATCTTAGCTGATTAGGGTCATCTGGTCATTTTGCTAAATAAAACTGGAAGATGTGCACTCATGTCAAGGAGTTTGGAAGAATAACAAACAATTAAATACACTTTTATGTAATGCCATATAAAATTAACTTGGAAATTCTACTGCACTTCAAAGAATAAAAATAGTATACCAAAAATTATTTTTTAAAAGTGAAGAAGGAAGTATACAGAATGTTTCCTATGTGCCTTTTGAATATTTTATTTGGAATCTAACTAGTCAAATTGGGTTAAATACCAATTTGTTTGGTCTCAGGGATTTTATTGTTTGCCTTGTGCTTCTCAGTATTAAATGATATTTAGAGAAATGTGAAGTTGCCTGTCCATTATTAAAACATTTAAAAACGTTTGGAATCATTTCTAAAAGAACATAATTAAGGAATTGTGCTGCTTTTTAATTTTGTAATATCAAATATAGACTCTAATTCCATATGTTTTGATATAGTATGATTTGATTTGAATTTCTGTGATAAATTTTGTTTCAAGTGCATGTCATTCCTGGTATTTCTTTAAACTTAGGCCCCAAGTTATTTTCCTAGCTGAATTTTCATTAATTGTTTCATATTTTACTGCTTATTTTTGTGTTTTCATATTAAAGAGATACTTGTAGATTGCTCATGAGTTGTAATTACTTTTTGCATAAACTCCTTTTGGAGGCTTTGTGTAAATTTCCTTTTGATTTATCGTAGACTATAAACAACTCAAAACAGGTTCTGATGTCTAGTTAAAAAAACCCACTAATCATGTCATATTTCTGCATCATATCCTGATTTATCCTTCAATTTTAACTTTAGAAGTGGCTTCCTCTTTGTTTTCCTGATCTCAAGCCAGAATTCAGAACACTCAGAACAATGTGTGAGACAGGAGACTGTTTTCGGGGGGGCGGGGGAGTTCCGTTTTACTCGTTTCTCACATCTGTTCTATTTTTTAAAATTGAAGTGCTAAAAAAGTAAGTAATAATGATATGAATGATTATTTAGAAAATCAACTGTCAATTAACTAATGAATATTCTTTTTAATCAGTGTTAATTGACAAATTTCCTGTACTTGTAAACTCTGTGCTTTCATAACGGGTTCATTTCGACTGTTCTTGATTTCCCTTTTATGTTTTGGTAGTCCTGTTGGGTCTAATTCTGTATACTCCCTGAATTCCCTCGTCTGGAGCTAGATGGAGCTATGAGATCTTCTGTAAATGAACAGCAGGCCGGTGGCTCTTCTTCAAGTCTACTTGCAACAGTCAGCACCTAATGCCCACTTGTAAAGCCTTCTTGTCCCCTTACCCTTAAAGAGAGCATGGAAGAGAAAGTCTGGCCATTGAAAACACTGTCATTAAAATAGACAGATAATCCCACAGTTCTCTAATTACCTTTTATTACAGAGCAGCCAAACACATAAAAACTCCCAAAGCCAAATCTAAAAGAAAAACACACACACGAGCTATAGGTATACCTGCCTTCAGCAATCAAAACCAGATTAAATGTTTGCCATTAAAAATACATTGGTTTGTTTCCAGAGTACAATTCTCTGAGAAAGTCACAAAATACAGAAAACAATGGAAAAAGGAACATACAGCAGTTTTTCAGGATTCATCTGCCAAATTTTATACACACACCTGTGTAGATAGATGGAATTATATACGTAATGTGTACTATATATGTATGTATAATTATGTAAGAATGCAGAAGATAATTCACCAAGAGGGATTACAAATTTTGCCTTAAAGATTTTGGTTGCAATTTAAAGATACATTCCTTCAGGATTTTTCTGTGCATTGGGTGGTTTAAAACTCTCATCAGTGAACCTTGTCCATGCCTACAGGACACTTTGGAGGAAATAAAAATGCTACTTTTGGTGTGGTTGTTTTGTGTTTCAGCTCTCTGTTGGGCCAGCTGTGAAGTTGTCTGGACTTGTTATGCACTGCGTCTGAGTACTGAGAAATATGCCCGGGCTGCTGTTTTGCTGCTTACTGTCTGTTAGGACAGAAGTTGTGAACGGTCCTCTGCTTACTTTGAGAAACTAATTGTAATAAATTCTTTTGTGTGATTCTCTAATTAGATTAGCGTTAGCTCTATCTTACTCGGATTTTTGGGTAATTGTGTGGATGGCTCTCATTTACTTAATTTGGCAAATACTACTGAAATCAAATACCTGCTTGAACTCTACACTTTGCCTTGTTTTGTAAGTCACTTGGTAGACTTTTACCTACGTCTCTTACTGGGGACTGTATCTCCTTAAATTTCATTCTCCCTATATCTTCAGTCATTATTTGTTTATTAAATCTGGAGGAGTAAACGGTGTGTCAAACAGTTTCTAAAGGCTGAAAAGAATAGAGAGGTGGTTCTTGGTTGTGCTTTAATCAGCACTTCACTCTATTTTAACTAGCTTTTAGATGAATCACAAAAAAAATTTTAACAATGGTATTTATAAAATAATAAATAATACAAATTAATCTGTAGATTATCTTACAACTGAAAGACCTGAGCAGCTAAAATGTGCATAGGAAGGCTTGCACAAAGCTCACATACATCCTTTAGAGGTAGCATCTTCAAGACTTTTTTTTAAGGAGGCTTAAAGGCCATTCAGTCATCACAGCACTGATATACGGTACATAGGGCGTAGTCCCATTTTAACAAAGGAGGAGACCATAGCTTGGAGGGGAGTCGAACTCACGCTCTGAGATCATTCCGCTTCGTAAAGTGGAAGAATTCCACTCAGTTGTCTGATTCCAGCGTGCTTTCCCTGGCCATCCATTATTCACTTGTCCACCAGACACCCCACCGCCCATCCCTTCTTAAGTACCTGTTTTGTGCCAGACGCTCCCTAAGTTGCTGAGATTTGATGGCAAATAATACCGATGGGGTCTGCTGGGAAAAGGAGACAGTAAGAAAGCAAAACAAACACGAAGCAGTAGAAAATTGTGGTAATAAAGGACGAAAACGGACCGTCTCTGTGCAGAAGTCACACCTGAGTCCACAGTGTGGTTTTAGAAGCACAGAGGAGAAAGAAGAGGTAGCAGGCGGCCGGCAGTGAGAGAAGAGGCCTGCTCACTGCAGACCAGTGAAGTAGACGGAAGAAAACGGAGTGAAGCTCAGAGGGTAGGAGCTCTGGTTATAAATAGCCCCCTTCTACCACCGTTACCTCCCCAGGTAGCCGCCCCGTGTTAGAGGCTAACGGAGGCTCACGACGATGAAAGTGAGTTTGTACAGACAAGAATGAGCTATGTACATTGTGTTTCAGGAAGGGAACGTTTGTGAAGAATTTCGGAAAGAATCATAAACTTAGAATAAATAAGCTGGTGCTTCAAAAGAATAAAGAACTCTTACTGGAAGGTTCACCTCGAGAGAATACTACGGTACTGACGATGGCAGAGATGGGAGACCTAGTCGTAACATTTGTATTTCCCAGTTTTTAAGGGGTATCCAGGATATGTGGATGTGTGGAGTGGGATCAGATTTTTTGTTGTTATTAAATTGGAGTGTAATTAACTTGTAATAAAAGACACATTTTACTTTATTGAAGATTTTATTTATTTGAGAGAGTGAGCACAAGCAGGGGGAGGGGCAGGGGAGAGGGAGAAACGGAGAGTCTGACGTGGGGCTCCATCCCCGGACCCCAAGATCATGACCTGAGCCGAAGTCAGATGCTGAACCACCTGAGCCACCCAAGACACATTTGAAATGAATAGTCTGATGAGTTTTACCAAATGTAATCACGTGTGTAACTGCCATTCAAATAAAGCATGTGGAACTTTTCTGTCACTCCGTAAGTTGCCATGTGCCTCTTTCCAGTCAATTCTTCTCACTCCCAGAGGCAACCCTTGCTCTGATTGCTACCACCCTAGCTTAGTTCTAGAAGGTCCTATCAATGAGATCATAGTTTGTATTCTTTGGAGTGTGGCTTCTATACCTCCACACAATGTTTGTGAAATTCATCCACACATCAGTGGTCTTTTCCTTTCTATTGCAGAATAATCCATCGTGTGAACATACTACCATTTATTCATTTTCCTCCTTAGCTATTCTGGTTGTCGTGAAGTAATGTCTTATGTTTTTAATTTACATTTCCCTTATGGTTAATGATACTTGATCTTTTTTATGATTTTAAGTTTAATTAATCTAAATGTTTTTAACATTTTTACTGAGATAAAACTTACATCCCATAAAGTTCAACCATTTAAAGCGTGTAATTCAAGGGCGCCTGGGTGACTCAGTCAGTTACGGACCGTCTCTTAGTTTCGGCTTAGGTCATGATCTCACAGTCATGGGATTGAGTCCCCGTTGGGCTCCATGCTCAATGTGGAGTCTGATTCAGATTTTTTTCTCCCTCCCCTTCTCCCCCTCCCTGCTCACACTCTGTCTCTCTCAAATCCATAAAATCTTTTAAAAAATAAAGTGTGTAATTCAGTGGTTTTCAGGATATGTACAGAGTTGTGCAACATCACCAAAATCTAATTTTGGACCATTTTTATCACCTCAAAAGAATCCTTGCGCCTATGAGAAGTCACTTCCCATTCCCAGTCTATATATTTTAAAATGTATTTCATAATTTGATATAATCTTCATCAAAATCTTAATAATTAACTCTTTTGGCTTTATGTCTGTCCACATTAAGTATGAAGGGGGCACATTTCCTTCTAGTTTCATCTTTTCAAATTCCTTTGCAGAGCATCTTGTGAAAATCTTCCGGTGGAATGCTCTCAAACTTAAATGGGCATTCAAATCACCTAAAGATGTTTTAAGAATGCAGATTCTTATTAAGTAGGTCTGGAGTAGGGATGAGCAGAATTCTGCATTTCTATCACATTCTCACAGAAGCCCATGCTGTAGGTTCATGGGGCCCCTTTGAGCTACATGGTAAGAGGTTTTGGTTGGCATGTCTTAAAAGAGGAATAGTTGTGAGAGAGACTATTTGTGTTGTAACATTTTTATCTAATGATTTACATGCAGGTAACATTTTTATTCTCAGATCACTTCAATCTATTTTGAGTTCTTAAAAAGTTTATCACATCTTTTTGTATTTAAAAAGGGAATGGACTTAAAGAATTTTAAAGGTGGGATTAAGAAGAAGGCCCTAAAAGTCCTATAGCACGTCATTAGTTTGTTGATAGGCCACAAAGGATTCTGCTCAGGAGTGGATGAGAAACAACTGTATGGGGAGAATCCTTTAGGGGGCCCATGGGGACTGGTTGACCAAGAGGAGGATTTCTTCAAAGGCCTTTCAGGGCCTTTCCTCAATTTCTGGAACTACTCCTCCACTCTTCCCAGAGTTTTTTGAGGACCTGCGGTGAAGACAGCATTGTACTCAGGTGTGGAGTCAGTTGAGCTGTTGAGAGATGTTGGCCTGGGCCTCTAAACAGCCATATCCATCTTGCCTCAATCGATCAGTGGATTATTAGTTGAATGGTGAACAAAAGGGCAATACTATCATCAGTAATTACATCAGAAGCACCTAGTTTGGCTTAAGTATTTCTTCTCACAAAGTAGTAATCCAGAGGTGGATTATGAGAGCTTCTGCGAATATGATAGCTTCGACTGACTCAGTTCTCGGTCATAGTTATGTATTAGGACTTCTAGTTTAAATGCAGATATCTCTTAAAGTTGGTTGTAAGGCATACATTATAGAGCAAACCTAATTTTTCTAGTGATGTTCATCATGTATTGGAGACATGTTTGTAGCGACAAAACACTTGTTGGGTTGGGTTGAAGGATTTTGGTTTTCTACAAAAAATATATGGAAATGGCAGATAGCTCATGCTACTCTTGACCTCGGCAGCCATGTATACCTAACATTAGATGCAAGAGAGAGTCTGCAGCTTGATTTTTTTTTTTTTTGTTCTGAGTTCTTTCAACAAGCTGCAGTTCTGCCTCTATTCTTGGGGTTGTTTGAGCACTTTCTATGGATCCCTGGTTCCAGGCCTGGGGATGTCCAGACACTCAGAATCTTGTTTCCTTGGAATGGTTTTCCACCATGTCCAATTCTTATTAGAATTTTAAATTGTGTTAAGGTATTACATTTTACCAGTAGGGGCCACTGCCTTACATTGTCTGAAGTTTTGACTGAAAAGCCCTTAATTTGAAGTTACAGGTTATGTAAATGAAAGTCCTCCACTATAGAAATTTGTATAATGAGTTTATTTAAAGGGAACTTTAGAATTCTGTCAGTCTACCAAAGAATATCACCAAAGATGCTACTATTTTATGATGGCTCAATATACCATGACTTTCTGAAAAGCACCAGTAATTTTTTCAAGTAGTGATGGTCAGCAGATTAAGATATATTTAGTAATGATAATAACTGCAGTCAATTTGCAGACACGAAAACTCTTTGTTTCTACTCAAGTCTAGCCAAAACCGTGGGTCAGTTTGGAAATCTCATCTAGGTGCCCTACATTGTTGTTTTGTTCGTTTCAGAGAGTATAATTCTGGCTACATCAATTTAACTGTGACTCTGTGTTCTTAGAACTGAGTAACTTCCTCAGACTGAACATATTAAATTAGTTTCAATTTCCTGCCAAAATTTATAGACAGGTTGTAAATGAAAAAGCTGCCTCTGCTCTTCATTATCACTATGTATTATAGTTTTTTAAATAAAAATGTTATTTACTTACACCTACTGTCAGATATTAAACTACAGAGGCATCCATCAACAGCTCTGTTGGCACTATAAAGAAAAAAGTCATGTAATGGCACACCTGGCTTTAGTGTTCTAGCATGGAGTTAGTGTTGCAAGGTGACTTTGATATGTCAGAAAAACTAATTATGTCCCATCAAAGGACCGAAGAAATTGCCTTTTTTAATGAAAAGTATTTTATAGGAGGTGACAGTGATCTTAGGCAAAGCAGTAAAACTAGGTGTATAATTATATAAATTCTTTAAATTCTTATTAGACTTAGCTAATTGACATGTTACTGTCCAATAATGTAGAAAAAATGGTTAAACATAAAAAAACAGAATTGTGGTTTTGAACTGTACCTCTACAGTAATCTAAAATTGAGTCTCTCTCCATTTTTCTAAATATAATTTTATTTCTTTCCTGACACTTATTTATAGTTATACATGTTTTTACTTGAAATAAAAGTAGAGCAGATTTTTATTAGAATAAATTATTAGTCAACAAAATAAAAAGGCAAACTATGGAATGGGAGAAAATATTTGCAAACCACCTAGCTCATAAGGGCTTGATATCCAAAATATATAAGGGACAACTCAATAGCAAGTAAATAAATAAATAAATAAACTGGTTAAAAATTATCAAAGGACCTGAATAGATGTTTTCCCTAGGAACATATACACATGCCCAACAGGTTATGAAAAGATGATCAGGACGCCTGGCTGTCTTAGTCAGTGGAGTATGAGATTCTTGATCTTGTCGTTGTGGGTTTGAGCCCCATGTTGGGTGTAGAACTTACTTTAAAAAAAAATTCTCAAACACACACACACACATCACTAATTATCAGGGAAATGCAAATTAAAACCACAATGAGATATCACCTCACATCTTGGTTATCTATCATCAAAAAGACAAGAGACAGTAAATGCTGGCAAGGATGTGGAGAAAAGAGAACCCTAACACTGGTGGTGAGAATGTAAATTGTTCCCGCCACTTTGGAAAACAGTATAGAGGTTCCCCGAAGAACTAAAAATAGAACTATCATACGATCCAGTGATCCTACTTCTGGGTAAAGAGCCAAAGGAAATGAAATCAGTATCTTGAAGAGATACCTGTACTTCCATGTTCTTTGCTGCATTATTCATAGTAGCCAATACAGGGCACCAACCTAAATGTCCATTGTCAGATGAATGGGTAAAGAAAACGTGTGTATGCTTGTATATGTGCGTCTATATATATGTATAGATGAATGTATAGATTTGTTTGTGTGTGTGCTATACACAATAGAATATTGTTCATCCATTAAAAAAGATGGAAATCCTGCCATTAGCAACAACACGGATGAACCTGGAGAATATTATGCTAAGTAGTCCAGACACAGAAATACCGTGTAACCTCATATGTAGACTCTAAAAGAATTGAACTCGTAGAAGCAAGGAGTAGTATGGTGCTTGCTAGGGGCTAGAGGGTGAGGGAACTGGAGGGCTGTTGGCAAAGCATACAAAGTTTCAGTTATAAGATGAATAAGCTTTGGGGCTCTAATGTATGTGTTGGTGATCACAGTAAATAATCCTGTATGGTATACTGAAAATTAGCTGAGAGTAGGACTTCTATATTCTCACCACTGTTGCGCCTCAAAAAGATAACCGTGTGGTGAGATTATGGATGTGGTAAGTAGCTTGGGTGTGGTAATCATTTCTCAATGTATAGATACAGCAAATCGTCACATTGTATACCTTAAATATACATAATTTTTTGTCAACTATATATGATAGAGCTAGAATAAAAAGAATAAACTATCAGTAATGCATATATGCTCCTTAAAATAAAAACAATTTTCCTGGCGCCTGGGTGGCTCAGTCGGTTAAGCACCTGCCTTCGGCTCAGGTCATGATCCCAGGGTCCTGCCATTGAGTCCCACATGGAGCTGCTTGCTCAGCAGGGAGCGTGCTTCTCCCTCTCTCCCTCTGCCTGCCACTCCCCTTGCTTGTGTTCTGTCAATTAAATAAATAAAATCTTAAAAAAAAATAACAAAAACAATTTTCTAGCTAAGGGTAGTAAATTGCCCAAGTATCTTTTCACTTTTGATATGTATATGATATATGTATGTGTGTTTCTTATATACACACACATATGCATTTAATTTTTATTTCTTTAGAGCCATATCAAGGGTGAATGTGAAGCGAGTCCTGCTGTTTTGTATATAAGGATTAAGAGCAGAACTTTTTATTGTTAGCTTTGACAGAATGTATGTGATTATTAGTGATGTCTTTTTTTAGAAAATTGTAAATTATAGGAATGCTGCGCAGGAGGAAAGAAATGAAGCATACGGTAGTTATTTAGGTTTACAAGATTGACAATGGTTTTTTTTGTGTGTTTTTTTTTTCCCCTTTACAGAAGGTTCAGTACTTAAAGCAGAAAGCTGTAATTGTTGGTTGCTTCAGATGCCCTTAGCTATTTGGGATGTGGAAAGATGTGTGCTATAAATGTTTTACTCCTGTAATTGCCATGACTTCAGAATGGTTCAATTATAGCTGTTTCGAAGGAAAGGTGCATGAAGAAATGATTTCTGGCGGCACTCTCTAATGATGACCATTCAGTTTTTAAAAATTGTAAATCTGAAAGAATTGAACCCACTTTTGTTACTGGCCCTTGGCATGGTTCCTGAAGCTTCCCATTTCTGCATCTCAGACAGTAGTCCAAGCAGGGACAGTAACAGGGCGACCAACAAAGAGTAGCTTGTTTCAGTGCCCGGGTTGGGAAAACTTTTTGAGGCATGCTTATGCTATTTGGGTATCTGATTCTGAAATCCTAAAATGAGACTTGAAGGTATTAACTAAGCCAGGTCACGGAGCTCCTGTGTGTGAGCACAGGGAATCAGGGGATGGTGTTTGCTCATCTCAACTCATGTTTATGACAGATCCTATCACCCGTCTCTCTCTGATTATCTTACAAAGCCATGGTCAGCTGGAAGGCCTCAGATTCTGTGACATTGTGACACTCATGGAGGAAACCAGTGTAAAGATGGATAATTGCTAGACCTCTGGGCCAGAGCATTATCTTGAGAATCAAATGTCTTAATGGGTTGTGAAGATAGTACAACATTCTAAAATACCTATTTATTGTTCCCATTGCATGTCCTTTGTAAAGCTGTTAGAGATGATCTCTTATCGGCATTAAAGGACGGGGGAATTGAATATTTGGTTGGAGGTGATTTGGCTTGTGTACTTGTGCCTAATCAATTTTTGTACTTAAAGTTCATAGCTTGATTTTGAAATTAGGTTTGCAGATCCTGGGTATCCCTGGGCTTACTGTTTTTGCCAGTGCTGGATTGACTAGCCAACAAAAGCCAGGTGCCAGACGCCACTGAGATTTAAGTGGACTCTGATGATTAGAATTTCAGTGGGAAAGAAAGGCAAGGTTCTTTCTACTTTGTTTTATTAAGTGTGAAATAGCTAAGCATCCTTTTATATTGATCAGACATAATGTGACTATTCTAAAGAATTTATTTCTTTGATGTACCTGGATTGTGCTTTTCAAAAGGAATAGATGAGATCCATGATTTTCCTTTCCAGACTGCCAACTTCTGATATGTAGAGATGCCTCTATGTAATGACCACCCCCTTCTGTGAAGGATTCTTCTCACTGTTTTCAAAGGGGTTTCTCAAAGCCCAAGAAGAGAAAAGGTTTGCTGTTGATGCTCTTTGAGAAAGCTTAGAAGAATTGCTTGTGCCTTAACGTCCTTTTGCACATTGGAGTCAGCGGTTCTCCTTCTCTGTCTTTGGCTGGTTGCCTGCAAGTTCCATATACATGGCGGTGTAGAACACAGCACAGTGTATAAAAAGCCTGGTGATCTCCCAGAAAGGTGTAGCTGACGTGTGGCTGCACACAAATGACTTTCCCATGGACAGGATATCTGGTCTAACTACTTAAAAAAATTGCATAATCCTACAGGGAGCCCTCGCTAACTAATGCAATAATTATTTAGGAGTAGAGCCAACATCCTGCAATTATATTAGAACAAACGTGCTGCAGTGTTTCTGTTTATGTATGTTCCTTGGCATCTTGAATTAATATTTTATCATATTTCATTAGGAAAAAAAAAAAAAAAGCCAGAGAAGCCTTGGAAGCAAGATCATTGGAATTACCTGTTGTGTAAGGTTAGGAAATTTCTATGAAACTTCTTCCATCTTGACAAAATAATTTCACAACAGTGAAAACAATTCATGTTTACCTTACTGTTAAGTGGAGGCAAGTATTTTCTTGAGTTCTGTGCTTTAGGAAAGCATGACTGTATTAGATGTGATCTTTAGCTGCTTAATTTTTTTCTTTTCCTAAGATGTAAAATGCCATTTTTGAAAGTACAGTTAAATTATTGTTGTTGTTGTTATTATTATTATTATTATTATTATTATTACTTTGGCTAGATACAGAGTGGATTAACAAAACTCAGCATCTACAAGTGAGTAAACCTTAATCCGTGGCTGTTTCTTCAGCAGTTTGCTGGTCCTTTTTTTTTTTTTATTTTGTGTATAACTTTAATTATACAACGACAATACGTTAACCTAATATTTGAAATCTTAAACATTTGAAAACAACTAGGGTGTTTTAAGTTTTTTCCTTGCTTTTAGTCACGAATGACTCAGCATTGTCATTTTCAGTGGCTGGGGAGATTAGTTGTTTTAAGTTATATATCTCAGTCTGAAAAGAACTCTGGGGCTTGGTGGATGGTCTCCAATGGTGACAAGCTGGTGTTAATTGTGAATGGCCTTCTTTCAAAGGCAAATTCCTGGTGGATTCCTGGCTAGGCTAAAGAAAGAAGACCTGAGGCTCTATACATATTTTTATACAGGAGCCTTGTCTTGGGTCTTGGTAAAGGAGGGAGTGGATTGTTCAGAGAAAGAGTTTGCAATCAGGAGTCAAGAGTCCTGCTGTGAATGAGCGAGCAGTCACCAGTTATGGTCTAGGTATCTGTCTTCCTCTTCCTGAGTGATGAAGGGGGGTGCTCTTGCACTGGCCCCAAATCTTGGGTGTTCTGGGAGAGGCAAAGCTAGACCCAGGTACCAAGAATTGGTGTTATGCTATGGCCATCATTCTTGAGAGGGTCTGGTAGATAACTGACAGCCTTGACCAAAGCATCTCTGCGGCACTCTCTGGGATCAGGCAGCAAACACGCCTTCTCAGATGTACAGAGGTATACATGTATGCTTCCTTTTTTGCTTGAGCAAGGAATAGAGCAAAGTTGTAGCTGCACTAAAGCATGAAGCTGCAAACTAACATATACTGCCTTTGGAATGCAATCTCTGGTTGATTTTAATTTCAAAACTTTGCATATTCAGGAAAAGCAATTTTGTAAATTCTCCATCTTTAAAAATCTGTGTCATCCTCCCTTTCCTAGAAGTAGGGATCCAGTGATAAAATCTGTTACCCACCAATACTTTAGTCCCATTGTACACATGGTTATTATCATTAAATTCAGTGCTAAATTGCCCCAAATATTTTTCTAGATTGCATCTTCCATGCATCAGATAATCCTTTATTATTCTGCTAAAATTTAGCCTAATATTGGGTAATCTATAAATGTTAATAGACCTTTACCACTGGGTTGATTTATTTTCTGACAAGTGCCTGATTATAGAGGCTTTATCTGTAGATTATCTCTTTTATTTACCTCTCTGCCTTCATTCCTCGAAAAGGATTGCTTAATGTATTGGTAGTTAGACAACTTGACAAAACATCCACATTGAATGCTACAAGTTGATTCTTTGAGCTCCAAACTAGGAGTCCTGCTCTAGGACCTTTTCTGTGTTTTGACCTTGGTTTACAACATTGCTACTAAAAGTGTGGTTTGTGGACAACATGACATCACCTGTGAACTTATTAGAAATGCAAAATTGTGAACTCTGTCCAGTCACTGGCTTAGAAGACTTTTGGGGGAAGTCAGGTGATTGTGAATCTCTAAAGATTCAAAACTGTGACAATAGAACCTCAGTGAGTGACCCTTTAGTACCATAAAATACTATTCAGGATGAGTTTGGGAGTCCTGGTGGAGTTTGGGCATTATGCCAACCCCATTCTTTGTATTCCTTACCGGGAACAGCAGACTAGACTTTTCTATGTTTTCCAGTCTGTTTGGGATACCATGTAAATAAGAATTTATATGTGTTCTCATTATCTCTGGAAATGGGAGTAAAAATAAGTGTACAAATTGTTATTGAATCACCTTTGTTGTCATTATTAACTATTTGTCATGTTGACCTTGTGAAGTGGTGGGGAGTCTGTGGTTTGGCACCAATTGGAAGCTGGGTTTAAATCCTGGATTTACCACTTACTAGAACTATGTAGCCTCAAGCTAGTTTCTTAGTCTCTCTGAACCTCCATATCCTCTACTGTAAAATGAGACTGTAAGACTGAGTGTTTATAATCTCTTCACCTTCACTAAAGTTAAAGACTTTACCAAGGAAGGATTTGAGAAATCCATACATCTCACGTACAGCATAGATCCAGGAAATGTTAGAAATGGTCACCATCATCACCATCTCCTTCTCCAATGGTAACTATGTTGATGTTTAATTTTCCAAAATACTGTTGAGACCTAAGTTGTTGTTCATTGTTTCATTTTTGATAAGGGATGTGTTTTCTGTATTCGAATGCGTGAACCACACTTGTTGGAATAAATACAAGGTAATAGTTAAGTCTTCCATCTCTTCTAGGGCTAAAAGTGAGGTTGTTCAATCTTCGGTAGTAGCAGGGGGAAGGTCTCCAAGAGTCCATTAAACCCTAGAGGACCACTGCAAGTGAGATTGTTGCTAATAGACAAGGGCTGATGGGGTAAAAAATGTGATTTTTCATATTTTCATGATTATATAGATAATGTCTGTAAATCTGAAATGCAGCTGTTGAGATGAATGAAACAGGCCTACCTTACTAAGGATAAATGAAGGGAGAGTTCAATAATTTGAGTATTTTATAAATAATATAGTCTTCTGTGTTTCTTTCCCCCCAAAGAAATAATGAAACTGTAAATAGAATGGAAAATTTCCTTCTGGTACTAGCAAAATATTATCAACATAAAATAATTGCATTGTTAAGTGCGTATGTAAATTTTCCTTCAGAGAGAACTGATATTTATTGAACACCGTTTATTCTAGCCATGGTACATGTTTTGTTTCATCTTTATGAAAGTCCTGTGAGATAAATTGTGTTACTCATATTTTAGAGATAAGCAGATAGTCTCTGAATTTAGTAAACTGGAGCTTCATTCAAGATCTGTGCTTGCACGGGGCCTGGGTGGCTCAGTGGGTTAAGCATCTGCCTTTAGCTCAGGTCATGATCTCAGGGTCCTGTGTGGTGTTCTGGGGCTCCCTGCTTAGCGGGGAGTCTGCTTCTCCCTCTCCCTCTGCCCCTCCCTCTATCAATTCCCTCCTTGTGCTTTCTCTCTCTTTCTCAAATAAATAAATAAATCTTAAAAAACCCACAAAACACTGTGGAGATATTGGGGACAGTTTATTGAACCTGATTATTAATTGTGGAGGACATAGTATAATGTGTTTCAGACGTATAGTTGATTGTGTATGTGTCTGAGTTCCAAAGTTAAATTGGGAACACCTCGAAGAATCAGGGACTCTAGTTTTAGATCCAGAATAGAACCTGGCGTGCTTTGTAGTTGCCCGAGAGATGTCTGTGGACTGCATGCTGAGGGCGGGAGCTACTGCTCCCCTGGACTGACCGCTGCCTGTAGAAACAGCTTCTCAGCACGACGCTCGTCACCAGAACGGTTTCTCTCCGCCCATGTTTCATTTTCTACATGATGTTAATGTGCACTTGGACATCTGCAAGGAAGAGTTGAATTTGCTAATTCGGTTGCCTATAGTTTCCTTCTGTCCACAATTCTAAGGCTTAATAAACTCATTAGATTATTTAAAAGCCTTCAGTTTTGTTTACAAAACCTTACAAAGCATGTGCCAGCCTGAACCAGCTGTCAAAGTTAAGGCTCGGTCATCTAATGGGCCTTGCCTGGATGCGCTGGTCACATCTTCACCCAGGGGTATGGGAAGATGAGTCTTCCCATATGCTTTTCTGTAAACCAAAGTCAAAAATTAGGTTGTGTATTTTCAGCCTGTTTTTCTGAGCTCGCATCATAAATCATGCCAGTAACCTAAACATTTGACCCTCATTGTGAGACATTAAGAGAGCCATCACCATTGCGCTAGTACCAGTATCTCCAGTAAAAATGGGAAAGGCTCTCAGATCTCACTTGGTGGATTCCTGGGTGTTGCCTGACAGTGCTTTGGGTCTTGATGCTTTATGAATCATTCTTCAGCCTGTGTATTTCTATCACACTTGACAGTTCTGATTAATGGTCCTCAGCCTGAATACTAGTTTTTAACAAAGGAAAATAGTTGATATCATTAAGCAGGTCCTGCTTAGATTTGCTCTGGGGATGCAGGACGCAGAAATTAAAAACATTCGAGATCGGTGTCTGGGCAACATGTGAAGTCATACAAACAAATATAATAATCAATACTACCTCTTCAGTGCCAGGCAAGCCCTGTGAAAACTATGGGGTTCATTTGGGGCTGTCTGGAATTGCTGAAAAAATAAAAATGCTTTCTGTGGACTGAGAGTGATGCAGAGATGAGGACGCTTGGGGATTCTGGTCCTTGGAGGGGTTGTCAGACAGTTGGTCTGTTTCACATCAGGGTGTCATACCAAGGCAATTTTTTTTTTTTTTTTTAGATGGGGCTCTAGCCTAATAACTGTGACTGTCTAACAGTCACTACTCGTGTCTGGCGGGCAGTTGAAGCATTTTCAAAGGCCTGCAGGGTGTGTATCATCACACAGAACATTCTACACAGCAAGCCTGTTGAGGAATTTTGGCATTATTCTTAAAAAAATCAGTTCTTGTTTCCATCCATTCAAAAATAGGTAAACTGGATCTCCTTTGGTTCCTTTGTTTTTGGTTTAGGGAAAGTTATCTGTTCAATTGAGATGAATAGTAATTGGATTATATTACTATAATTCATTTATTAACCAAGCATTAGAATCCACAGTAGTGTGTTTCCATCTTAGAACCCACAAATTACCAATTAAACACAACCTTCTGTTCTAAAACAATGTGATTATTTTTATTTAAGCCTATTTTGGAAGCTGAGTCACTCGCTGCCTGCACGTATCTTTGTTTAAAAAGCATTAGTGGAATATTACTGAAGCCATTATTTGTTTCGTTGTGATGTACAGGGGTAAATGCTAATAGCTTTTCATCCAGACAAAGCCTGACCACATTTGGGATGTCCCTTCTGCATGTTGGCTAGTTATAGCAAGTTCTAAAAGCAAAACACTCAAGAAATGATATCGCTTTAAAAATAAAATGAATTTATTTGAAAATGTTGATAAACTCTTTAAATTGAAAAGAAGGCAAAACTGTAGACGAGAACGCTGGTTTCTTTGATTTCACAATATTGATTGAGCACCGTTCTTTACTTGGCTCCATTTCATTCCCTTTGGGAGATTTCAGCAAATTTAAAATCACATCCCTGCCTTCAAGCAGAAGACAGTGTAACTGCAGACATAACAGGAACACACATGAAAAGCTGAATAGCAATTGAGGGCAACTGTGTAAGAGTCACAAGACAAGATAGCCGATGTTTCATTCCCAAAAGTTGGCACCAGATTTGGATGTCCTGAGTTGATGATAAAGAGCTCACTATGGATTTTAATATCCAGACAAGCCTTTAGAGAGGTGGTGAAATTTGAGCTGATCTCAAGGAATATGTGGGAGCAGAAGGTGCCAGCGTTCCAGCTGGGAGGGATGGTATGAGAACGGGCTGGAAGGTACATGGTGTGGTCACTAGAGAGAGTCAGGAAGCAGGAGAATACGGAGGAGGCTGGAATCAAAAGGGCAGAAACAGAATGTTAGATAGGAAAGAGCAATGATTTTGCAGGGAGGAGAGAAGTTTAGAAGGGTTGAAAAATCCATGCGTTTCTGGACATCTCTCTGGAAATATCCTCTGAACACTGGTGGATGTGTACTGACCTTCACTGGCCATAAGGCCTAGGCTGACAGTCTTGAAAGCTTCCCAGGAGACAGGGTTGAGTGGCAATGCCTGGTTTGAAGCACAGTGGACCAAGGGGTCTTTAGGAAGAGAAGATAGTCAGGGGGCAGACCGTGCGCTGAGGTCTCAGCTACAGGAAAAGATAAGGCTTTGAATTTGATACCAAGGGGACATGAATGTGTTAGAAGGTGTGGAGGAGCCAAGGTGATGAGGTCTGAGAAAAGTCCTTTGTTCATGACAGTAGAAACCTTTTGAGAATGCAGTGAGAGAGTAAGAAGCAAATAATGTAGTTGGCATAGGGAAGAATAGCTGGATGTTTTGCGAAACATTATGGCTGGTAGTATCTATAAGCTCAAGAATTAAAGATGATGCTTTTAATGATAGCTGGTTATCTCCCAGATAAGCAAACACAGAAGAGGACTATAGGTGCGGATGAAAGGGTGAGAGAAGTAAATGTGGTATCACCGGACTTCCCGCGGTCGCTGCTGCATGAAGGAGATGATGTTCCAGAATTTTAGGGAAAACCCGAGGCAGTCCTGCTTCACTTCATTTTGCCTCCCAGCTACTCGAGATTTGTGTTCCAGACCCTACAGTTCTTCAGGCCCATTCTAGGCCAGAGCTGAACACACCAAATCAGTTTCTTTGCATCCTTTACACTCATCAATGCCTGACGCCTTCTAAAGATCTTCTCTGTTCCTTCTTAATCATTTCTATTCTTCTTACATTATTTTTTTAAGATTTTATTTATTCGTCGGAGGGAGGGGGGAAGAGAGAGAGAGCACAGATGGGGAGCGGCAGGCAGAGGGAGAAACAGGCTCCCCACCAAGCAGGGAGCCCAATGCAGGGCTCGATCCTAGGACCCTGGGATCATGACTTGAGCCAAAGGCAGATGCTTAACTGACTGAGCCACCCAGGTGCTCCTCTTCTTACATAATTAGGAATCAAAGACACAGAAGGGCTTTACAGTGAATGCAGTGTGACAAATCAGGCAGTTCTTGGTCTTTCTACCATAAATAAAAGGGACGCTGAAGTCTGCTAACTTCCTTAATGGGCAGTACCAACTACATAATTTGCAGGGCCCAGTGCAAAATGCAAATGCCAGCCTATTGTTCAAACCTATTAAGAAAATGAGAAATTCAAGATGACAGCAACAGAGCATTAAACCAAGCGAAGCATGTGGCTGTCTGACCACATAGGTCACATACCTGCAAAGCTGGCTTGGTCTGTGGGACTGTTCAGGGCCAGCAAGGGGACAGTAACTGTCCTGTCGTTTTAAGAACAGACGTGATGCCAAGTAGGATTAAGAACATTTGAACAAAAAAGTGAATCCTGTGGGCTGAAGTTCATCTGTGTTGTCAGACAGTTTCCAGCAGCCAGCAGATTTGGCTGGGCCCACCTGTGCTAGCCACTCACAGTGTCAAAGCAGTTTCTCCTCTTTACCATCCAGTCCACCACCGAGCCCACAAAATAGGCAGGGAAGGTAAAGAGAACATTGAAGATGGTAGGGCTCTTTCAGGGTAACACTGAACGACTCTCTCTCCACTAACCTGTTTTTCTACGAGGCATGTCCCTAAATGCGAAGCATTCAAATCCCTTACCCAGAACTGCTGATTCTAAAACCATATGTGATGTCTTTTTGCTTCCTATAGAAAAAGGCATGCAGTTGTTTTTGTTTGTTTGTTTGTTTGTTTTTCCCAGAAGTTTAATTTTGCTTTTGGAATGTATTCTCTGGGGCTGTTTTGTTGTGGCTAAATGCAGAATTTACTGTTGGCTTTGCCTTTCCCCCAGACTGGTGGGTAGCACTCACCACACTTCTGATCCACGTGGCTCCCAGCCAGCAGTCTAGGTACCACATTAATGGCTCAATGGCCTGAGTGCATGTGGGAAGGGATGCTTTGGTTCAGTGTGGCATGTGAAGGAGCCATTTCACCGATATTTATTGAATAAATAATGAAGCTTTATTTTATTTTTTCATTAACATCTTTTTGGCAGAAAAGAACACAGCATGAAACTGCATGGTGGTATTGGGAACTCTTCTGCTTTGCTAATGGTAGGAGAAATTAATTCTCAGTTATCAGTCAAGTTCCATTTGCCTCCACATCCAGCAGTAGGGATATCGCAGTTGATGAAGTACAAGCTTGGCCAAAATGTGTGTCCATTAGACAGATATTCCATTCATTGCATAATAATTTAGAGAAACACATGTTAATGGGTTTTCCACGTTCAAGGTACTATCACTGATTTCCCCCCATTGTTATTGTCTTCGACCATTTTTTTTTTCATAAATGAAATGAGCTGAAGAGAAGCCAGAAAACCTTCTCCATCAGTCGTGTCACAAAGTAACAACTGAGACAGATCCACACATGGCCCAAGAAGGCTTGCTAGCTGCAGTGAGACAGGGATGTCCCTGCTCGCGCTGCTTCCCCACGCGTCCTCCCGCATCCCTTCATTTTAACCGGGTGATGACACGCTCATACCACTGCAGCGACCACCGCATCTTGGCTGTCTGCAGGATTGGAATGCTGGATGAGACATTGTTTTGGATCCAAAACAACTGTGACATTGATCCTTTTCAGCGGGCACAAGATAGTATCTCTTGCTACCCTCCACGGTCCCCACTAGGATACACGGGGAACGTGTGTCTCATTACCTGTGGGGCTAATTACCTCTGCCATGTTCAGCAGCGGCGGTAATCCCATTTCTCTTTCAAGTCCGTTTTATGACATCAAACTGTATTAGATTCCCCTTTTAGTGGCTGCTGACAAGATCCCAGCGACGCCACCCAGGACCTGACAAGGAATCAGCCTGCCCATCACACGACTACACCTTGTATGCTTTCTGTTGATGGCTCTTCTTTGTTTCTTTTTTTCTCTTTCTTTCTTTTTTCTACAGTGTGCTATTAAATACCTATATCTGAATCATCTCCCCATAGCTCCATTTGTTTGATTAGCATTACGAGACTGTGACAAGACACTCTATCAGCAGTAATCGATCTGATTAGCATGGAGATGATATGAACACAGATTGCATTGATGTTTAATAGCCCAGGCATCAAGGTGCCGTAAACAGTATAGATGTTTTCGTATGCCGTGTGCAGGTCTCTGTAATGAAGACAGCGACCACAGCAGATTTCAGAGTTCGATGATTTATTTTCTGCCAAGTGCCACTGTGGGTCTCGCATAGTATATGGCACTCCTGTACTGGGTCCGCACAAAATGTTTTAATCAGTGTTCAAAATAACGCAAATATTTTCACCAGACAGATTCTAATCTTGCTTTATTAAGAGATGCTTGCCACCCTGCAGTAAAAAGCTCACTGCAGCCTCCTTGAAAACCAGCCACATTCTTCTGCGAACTATATCCTCAGGTTACTTTATTATTATAATGCATCCCATTTTTTAAAAAGACCTGCCAGAGTTTTGTGTCACAAAACGCCTTTACATTCACACCACGTAGTCGAGCTTAAAATTTAGCTATCGTGTCCGTTTTTCACTTTGATTAAATTTTTTGCTAAAGATCACTTATTGATCTGGGTTCTGTGGGTGAAGGAAGCATCAGCTGACCACCATTTGGGAGCTGGCTCTTGGCAGCATGTGATGAACAGAAGGGACTCTCTGCCAAGGAACATTCTGTGTAAATTGATGAACCTTTTGCTGGGATACAGTGGAGAGAGGACATTCCTAGAAAAAGATCTTGCTTTGATATTGGGCATTAATCCTGGCATCTACATATTTCTATAAAGCTCTTTTTGTAAAGTAAAAGAAAGTAGAGGTCAGGAGATTGCTGGGGGCTTTTTGTTGTTTGAGAAAAGAAAATATTTGGAGTTCAGAGATTTTCTCATTTTATATCTATATAGTCTTGTGGACTTCTGAATTTTCTATTAAGCTCATAAGGTGGAGCAGCAGAAAAGTAGCAGGTGTGAGGAGAAGATCCTAAACATGTTCCCGAGAGCTCTGTCATCATCCTGGTGTGCGTGCACACATATACACACATATATGGAACATACGGGCATACGCAATCATACACACCTGCACACATACCGATACACCTGCACACACTTGTGTGAGTTTGTGTGCACGGCATTTATTTCTGTCTTGCCCGCATTGATCTTTTGTCTGTCCTCCTCTCTTCTCCCATCTCCCCGTTATACGTAGACACTTGGTACCAGAACCAAATGTGATTACTAATTTCTAAAATCGTTCTCATTCATCCTTCTGTGGAGCCCCCTGTTATCCATCCCCAAAGAGCTACAATTTGCCCGCCGCTACTCCAAATCTCCCCCTTTGGATGGTTTTCCGGAATGTGCCCACCCTGTAGCCTTTCAGAGGGCCTTGCTCTGAGCATTCCTAGAGCCTCATCCCCGGCTTCTATGACAGCACTCCCGACCCTGTGCTTATACGTCCGTGCCATCTGCGTTGGAATTGAGGGATCCTAGAAGGCAGTAATTAATAATTGCCCATGTCTGTATACATGACAACTAGCAGAGTGCTAAGCATTTAGTTTTTATTTAACACACATGCATGGGGTGCCTCTTGAAGTTTACATTCTAGTGAGAGAGAGAAAAAGTTAAAGCATGATTATGTAGCAGATGGTGCGAAGTAGAGAGAGCAAGCCAGAGGGGGCAGGGTGAGGTGGAAAACACTATCTTATATGGGGTGAAGAGGAAGGTCTCACTGAGAAGGTGCAGTCAGGGTGGAGTGAGCATGGAATGCCGAGGCCTTGGGACTGGGGCACATGGGCACTCTTTCAGCAGGAGCAGTTGAGGGCATTTGGGCTGGGGGAAGGGAGACTCAATAAGTCCTTACTGTATGTGTTTAGTTAGAAATAACTATTATACAACTAGGTAAAAAGATCATTTGACAGATAGTGACACAGAGACTGAAACTTAGAGAAAAGGTCTATAGGGAAGAATGCATTTGGGTGTTTCAGCATAGAACTGGTTTTTAAATTGTGGACTGGCTGAGCGCACTTAGGGAGTAAGCATAGGTCTGACCTAACACCATCCAGGACCGAAATATCAGAGAAAGGATGGGAACATGGAGGAATTGGCACAGGAAGAAAATCGAAAGAGAGCCCGGTGTCCTGGCAACCAAGTGAAGAAAGGAGGAGGAAGGGATCAACAGTGTAAGATGAGTAAGAGGGGGGCTAAAAATGGCAAGTTGAAGGTCACAGGTCACATCTAGGATTGCTGTTTCTGTGCAGTGGTAGGGACAGGCAGGGAGTGGAGCCAGGGTTTTCCAGGGCTGATGCTCTGCAGGTGAGTGGAGAAATGCGGATGAACCTGGAGGGGAATGGAGGGTAACAGGAGAGATTTCTATCAGATGACGCTAAGTAACCAAAAAAATGATGGTTATATGGTGGATTAACACGTGAGCAAATGAATGTGCCTGAAGATTCCCAGGCTGTGTTGCCCTAAAGAAATAACATGTGAACCATTGGTACGGTTTTACATTTTCTAGTAGCCACACTAAAATGTAGAAAGAAACAGGCCAAATTAATTTTAATAACTTTTATTTAACTCAATATGTACAAATATTATTATTTCAAGAGATAACTAGTGTAGTTGGTTAAGGTAGTTTATAGTCTGTTTTCACATTAAGTCTTCAGCATCCGTGTGTATGTGACCTAGACTGTATAGCACTGCTCTGTCCGGGTAGCCGCGCTACGGTGCCCCACGGCCACCTGGGTAAGGTCCCCTCCTGCGCGGTGCAGTTCTTGATACTGTCCCTCTCAAAGAAGAAAGCACAACTGTCGAAAGTAAAGCAGAATAACCTGTACTAAATCCCATTACTTATGCAAAGTATATAATTTGTGCCAATTGTTGCAAACTGAATAAGAAATTAAGATGTAGTCATTAGTTGGGTGCATTAATATCACATAAATAAAACTACTTTTTTCCATTTTTAAAATTTGCACTTTTTAATAAAACATTTTTTAATTGTGGTAAAATAGACAAAACCTAAAATTTAATACCTAATCATTGTAAGCGGACAGTTAATAGTAATAAGTACATTCATACCACTAGGTAACTGCCACCACAATCCAAACTCTTTTCATGTTGCAAAAAAAAAAAAAATAATAATAATCCTTTTGTTTTGCAAATCTGAAACTATATAGCCATGCAGTGATAAATCTCTGTTCTCCCCTTTTCCTTAATGCCTATCAATTGCCATTCTACTTTCTATCTCTATAAATCTGACAACTCTAGGTGACTTCTAAAAGTAGAACCATAACAGTATGTGTCTTTTTGTGACAATGGGATACCACTTTAAATCCATCAGGATGGCTACTATCAAGAAAAAATAGAGAAGAAAAAGTGCTGGTGAAGATGTGGAGACATTGGAGCCCTTGTGCACTGTTGTCAGGAATTTAAAATGGTGGAACACAGTATGGTGGGTCCTCAAAAATAAATAAATAAATAAAATCACCGTAAGAGCCAGCAATTCCACTTTTGGATATATACTCAAAAGAATTGAGAGCAGGATTAACTCAAAAAATTACTTGTACACCGTGTTTATGTTAGCATTATCCACAGTAGGTAAAGCACGGAGGTAACTCCAGTGTCTGTTGGATAAATAGAGTCGCAGTGTGTGATGTACGCATACAATAGAATATTATTCAACCTTGAGAAGGAAGGAAATCCCGACATAGAGTAAAACTATTTTAAGTAGAAAATGACTATGTCCCCTTCAAAGACACTAAGACATTATCTTAAACTTTCTATTTTAGTTTAAAACAAAAAAAAAAGGTTAATTGCCATTTCAACTCTGTGGTTGCAGTGAAATCTGAAATGGGTTTAATGTTATTTATAACATTTATAAAGTTTTGGGTGATTTAAAGGGCATTAAGGTTTTTTTTTTTTTTGATGAATTATACATGTTGGTACTTAAGATTAATGGTGTCCTTTGCAAAGAATGTGTGTATTCTACTTGGATCTGTTGAAATTGTAGTAATGGGATAGCATTTTTTCAAGGTTGTATGTTATACAGACATTTTCTTTAAACAAATAGTTTGAGGTGAGGAAAAACAGAAAAGGACTGCAAACCAGGGTTGGAATAGTTGAAACTGATTTTTTTTAGGAATACTAGAAAAGTATGGTAGGAACCATGTTATAGCCACAGCCATTTTCGTTTTTATTTTTCTCTTCACTTTCTGTCCATGGACAAGTGGAACATCCCTGCCTCGATTTTCTCCTTAAAAAGAGGTGGACTAAATGCTCCTTAGGATATGACGGTTCTGTGATTCTCTGACATGGAGCTTGTTACAGTAAATTGGAAGCTTATAGTGAATTGTAACTGTTGGACATAAACGGTTAGCATCCAATGAAGGTACGAAATAAAGAAATAAACATTGTAAAACACAGCTTGGAGGCTGCCCCTGGGTTGAGTTACTGGTGTTTCGGAGATGGATTTCGTGAAAACAAATTCCTTGGATTTAGTTTTTCAGATTTTTTAAAATATTAAATATAGACTACATGAGTAAAATGTTGGAAATAGTACCTTTCAAACAACAATAAAAGACAGAATGCCTTTGGCTTATATAGGAGATATATATATATATATACACACACACACACACACATATATACACAAACACACACATACATACATACATCTCTTGCTTCATTCATAATCTTTCTATATAGAGAGAGGGGAGATATTGTAAAAAAAATTTATTTGGGGAAATATCAAATTTATTTAAAAAGGGAAAATGAGCTTTATCCATTTAAGGTAGAAACTGAAAATATTTGGACTAAAGTAATATATATTTTGAAAAGTAGAGAGCTAAGGAGAAAGATTTTTTAAAAATAAATACTTCACGTGTGCATAGAGCAGTGTGAAAGGAAGGATGTGCAAATGTGCATTTCTTTTGGGACGAATCAAGGCGTGCATTTAAAAATGGAGAAATACAAATCTAGACAATTAGGAAGTGCTAGGATATGTTATAAATGTAGTTTATTTTCCTTTTCAAAATTGAATGTTTTTAGAGTCATTTTTATAAGGGTAGTTTGGAATGTCTTTTGCAATATTAAACAAAAAGCTTTTCCTGAAACTTTTGAGAAGTATTGCTTATCATATTCATATAACATATATGTTTTCATAGTTTTGTGTTACCTAGCCCTTTAAAACTCAAAGTAAGTTAGAGACTTTGCAAAAATATTGATGTTATAGTCCAGCCAAAGTTAGTCTTTTTCATGCTATCATATATTTAAATGTTATATGTGAATGAGGTTATTTAACTTTACATTTATTTGTGCTACATTCATTTATAATATGAATTTTTGTGGTATTTTTGCAATGAAAGAAAATATGTAATTCTTACACTAAATTTTGTACTAAAAATTTACCGTTTGACTCAAGTAAACTGGTTCAAACTGAGTGAACTCCCAAAGAAAACAACTGATACTAACATTGCTTCATTGTACTTTATCTCCAGGATATTTTTATTCTCCCTAATCAGATTCTTTGGAGATACAATCCTTTATCTTTGTTTAAATTCATTTCTTCTGGAAGCTTTTTGACTGTAGGAACTGAAAGAATACATGCATGAGAGCAAGTCAGTAGGACAGGAGTTGGAAAATGTATGTTAAAGGGAATGATTATTCAGCTATATAGGGGTTCCACCTGAAAGATACACCATCGTTTTTTTTTTGGTTTTTTTTTTTTTAACAGTATCAAGGTAGACAGGACACAAAGAACAGTACTATCGATTTAGCCACATAGTAAAGAGTTCACTTAAATGAAATCTGAGCATAAATAATTTATTTTCTTCATGACTTTTCTTCAAGATGAACATTTTGGTTTTGGAACATACAGGCTCTTGAACCAAACTTTGCCACTGTGTGGCCTTTGACACTGTTCTGTATGCTTGTTCTGTGAAATGGGATTCTGCAAATGCTATCTGCTCTTACTGTTTGTGACTCTGTTTGGGGATAATTAAATGAGTAAACAAGAAAACTTGAGGTTAGGCATTAAAAAAGAGAATGAATTAGGTGTCTGCCAAGTTTGGAATTTTTGCATTAATGCAATAGTGAAAGGGAGGGAGGGTAAGTGAAAGTTGGCCTTGGCCTCCATGGTGGACCCCGCCTCTGTTTCTGGATATTAACTAAGTAAGAGGAGTATACTGCCTATCGATGAGGTTAAGCTCAAGGGGTCCAGAGTCAGGCTCCCTGGGTCTCAATGGTGATAGCATGCACATTTTCTCCAGTCCATTTAAATTTTAGTTACCAGTTATAGGAAATGAAGATCACTTTAGAACCCCTCCTACCACAGAGATTGGAAAGGACCAACTGAAACCATATCTGTAAATCACCTTACACAGTTCCTGTCACCATGTGAGAGCTTCACAAATGTTAGCAATTAAACTCATCACCAGTATTGTCTTTGTTATTATTACCTGTATTCTCCATGAGAGAGACTAATGATAGTACAATTTGTGAGGCAGTTAACTGGGCACATATAAAATTCTACTCCTGCTAATTAGGAAGGGAGTTGTCAAATACCTATTCAGCCAGGTCTAGTACATTAAATGAAGGTTCCCTAAAGCTTTAACCATCGTTAACATCCTTGTTACGGAGTCTCTGAAATGGAGGCTGAGCCTGATTGTTCGGAAGTTTTATAAAATAAGAAAGGCTTTGAACTTTTGTCTGAAAGTACAAATTGCTGCCTGGTATGCATACAGTCCTCCAATACATCAGAATGAGTGTATTAGTAGTTAATTGCATCTGTAGGGAAGGGAGAGCTTGAAAAGATTTTAACAAGTGAAGAATTATAAAAGGAAGTTAATGTACCTTATTCAGTCTTAACATGTGTTCCGTGTTGCAGTGTCATGTACATTGTTTTTAGTGTTTTTTCTTTATTGATATATTTTCATAAATATTTTTAACAAGTAAATCTAGAAGGTTTTTATAAGTTCATTAATATTTTAGTTCTACAAGCTTTGTTTTTGCCAAAAGGGGGCTTAGGCATATCAGGAGGATTTGTGCATTTAGGAGGGACTGCTATACTTGTGTCTCGTTTTCATTTTTATTTTTATTGAAGTGTAGTTGACATATGATATCCTATTAGCTTCAGGAATACAAGATAGTGACTCAGCATTTATATACATTATGATGTGATCACCACAATAAATCCAGCTACCATCTGTCACCACACAAAGTTAATGCCATGTTATTAACTCTGTTCCTTATGCTATACATTGCTTTCTGTGTCTTTAATTATTTTGCATCTCTAAGTTTGTACCTTTTAATCCCTTTCCCTTATTTTCCCATCCTGCCAACCCCCTTCCCTCTGGCAGCCATCAGACTGTTTTTTGTATATGAGTCTGTTTCTGTTTTATTTTGTTTGTTTGTTTTTTCGATTCCACATATAAGTGAAATCATACAGAGTTTGTGTTTCTCTGACTTACTTCACTTAGGATAATGCCCTCTTGGTCCATTCATATGGTCACAAATGGCAATATTTCATTCTTTTTTATGGCCGAGTAATGTTCCATTGTAAATCTATACCATATCTTCTTTATTCTTTCATCTGTTGAGGGACACTGGGGTTGATTCCATAGACTGTCTGTTGTAAATAATCCTGCAGTGAACATAGTGTTGTATACATCTTTTTGAATTCGTGTTTTTATTTTCTTTGGATAAATACCCAGAAGTGGAATCTGTGCATCATTTGGTAGTTCTATTTTTAATTTTTTGAAAAACCTCCATTCTGTTTTCCATAGTGGCTGCCCCAGTTTGCATCCCCACCAACAGTACAGGAGGGTTCCCTTTCTCTACATCCTCATTAACACTTGTTATTTCTTGTCTTTTTGATAATAGCCATTCTGAGAAGTGTGAGGTGAGATCTCATTGTGGTTTTGACTTGCTTTTCCCTGATGATTAGAGCTGTTGAGCATCTTTTCATGTGTCTGCTGGCCAACTATAGGTCTTCTTTGAGAAATGTCTGTTCAAGTCCTTTATCCATTTTTTTTAACTGGATTGTTTGATTTTTGATAATAAGTTGAGTGTGCTCTCAATATATTTTGGATATTAACCCCTTACTGGTTATATTATTTGTGAATATCTTCTGTTATTCAGTAGGTTGCCCTTTTGTTTTGTTAATGGTTTCCTTTGCTGTGCAAAAGCTTTTTGGTTTGATGTAGTCCTGGTTATTTTGCTTTTGTTGCTCTTGCCTGAGAAGACAGATCCAAAAAGGTATTACTAGGACTGATGTCCAAGAGCTTATTGCCTATGTTTTCTTCTAGGAATTTTATGGTTTCTGGTCTTACTTTTAAATATTTAATCCATTTTGAGTTTATTTTTGTGGGTGGTGTAAGAAAGTGGTCCAGTTTCATTCTTTTGCATGTATCCATCCAGTTTTCCCTACACCAATTAGTGATGAGACTGTCTATTCCACATTGTATATTCTAGCCTCCTTTTTCAAACATTAATTGATGATCTAAGTGGGAGTTTATTTGGGGGCTCTTATTCTGTTCCATTGATCTCTGTGTCTGTTTTGTGTCAGTACCATACTATTTTGATTACTACAGCTTTGTAGTATAGTTTGAAATCGGGGAGCATGATACCTCCAGCTTTGTTCTTTCTCAAGATTGTTTTGACTATTTGGGGTCTTCTCTGGTACCACACAAATTTTAGGATTCTTCTAGTTCTGTAAAAAATGCCATTGGTATTTTGATAGGGATTGCATTGAATCTATAGATTGCTTTGGGGAGTATAGACATTTTAACAGCATTCTTCCAATCCACGAGCATGGTGGATTTTCCATTTGTGCTCTTTTTTTTTTTTTTTTAAGATTTTATTTATTTATTTGACAGAGAGAGAGAGACAGCCAGTGAGAGAGGGAACACAAGCAGGGGGAGTGGGAGAGGAAGAAGCAGGCTACCAGCGGAGGAGCCTGATGCGGGGCTCGATCCCATAACGCCGGGATCACGCCCTGAGACGAAGGCAGATGCTTAACGACCGAGCCACCCAGGTGCCCCTATTTGTGCTCTCTTCAATTTTTATTGATGTCTTATAGTTTTTGGAGAACAGATCTTTGATATCCTTGGTTAAATTTGTTCACAGATTTTTTTGTCTTTTTGTCTTTTTGATGCAACTGTTAATGGATTTTTAAATTTCACTTTATGATAGTTCATTATTAGAGTTTAGAAATGCAACAGATTTATGTGTATTAATTTTGTATCCTGGAACTTACTGAATTCATTTATTCTATTAAATGTTGTCTGTATTGGATTTTCTCGTTTAGACTTTGTAAGATCAAATTTTGGAGGACAAAGTTGGTAAATAGTTGCACAGATAGAATGTATTTCAATCTGAAGGCTATGAAAAATATAAAACTATGAGACCTTTAGGTATCATAGAAGAAATAGATAACTAAAAGAGAGAAAGGATTAATATGCTATATCCTAAAACTCTGATTAGATTTTTTAAGTTAAAATTTTTTTTCTGAAATATTTAGAGATTCACAGTTGGTTATAAGAAATAATACATAAAGGGGCACGTGGATGGCTCAGTTGGTTAAGCATCTCCCTTCAGCTCAGATTGAGCCCCGTGTCAGCATCCTGCTCAGAGTGGAGTCTGATTCTCCCTCTGCCTTTGCCCCTCCCCCCTGCTTGTGCACGTGCTCTCTCTCTCTCATGCTTGCTCTCAAATAAATAAAATCTTAAAAAAAAATACATAAAGACCCTGTGTGCCCTTTACTCAGTTTCCTCCAATGATGATATCTTGCAAAACTATAGTACAATATTACAACCAGAAGGTTGACATTGATATAGTCAAGATAGGGGACACTTCCATCACAAGAAGGATTCCTTATTGAGCTCTGATAGGTGATGACTAAGTCATCTCAAAGGGATCAACTTAATACTGAGCTTTATTCAAAGATGCAAGCCAGAAAGTTATCAAGAAAACATTGATCATTAGTTTCTGCTTCTTAAGTGGAATGTTCCTGCAGTCAGTTGAGCAGCAACCACCAGTAGAGAACAAAAGGCTATTTCTAATATCTCTTTAAATTCATAAAAATCTTAATATATCTGATAGACCTTGATTGAGTCAATAAATAAAAGCATTCTGTAGATAATAAAGGGGCTAATGGAAAAACTAAATACCGTTGATGGAATGGTATGGAATGATGAAGAATTCTGAAAATAGTAATGAGGTTGCACAACATTGTATGTGTTCTTAATCACAAAACTGTGGAATTAAAAATGGCTAAAATGGCAAATTTTATGTTATGGGTATTTTACCATAATAAAAACCACTAAGCAAGCAAACTGCAACAACAAGCAAACTACAACAAAAACCATTTCTTATCTTTCAACTATAATTCAGGAGTTTTGTTTCAGATAATAACATTTCCTTTTAAAACAATTCAGTTTATTTTTTAGACAGAATGGTTGTTTTATTTAAACAGCTATTGAAATTTTAAGGCAGGTTTCAAGTGGTTCTATAAATTAATTGATTGGTAGTTATGACCCCTGATCTTAGAGTCTAAATGCTGGGCTTGGGGTTTAAATATATTAAATATGTTAATATTTAAATATCTTTGAGATTTATAAGGATCCAGAGATACTTTCTGAGTAGCTATGTGTTTGTTTTTTTTAGGTAGACTCCAAGCCCAACGTGGGGCTTGAACTCAAAACCCTAAGATCGAGTCACATCCTCTACCGACCAATCTAGCCAGGCACCCCTGAGTAGCTAGATATTTCTGAGCTGTATAAATAATGGTTTGCTATTTGTTCCTGCAGTTATCTCCTACATATTTCCTTAAATGAAATGTCCTGCTTAATAGGAACCTTAATAAGTTTAAATTGTCTTACTACTGTATTTGGCCAAAATGAAGTTACTTCCCCATCAGCAGCTCCTGAATTTGATGGGCACTTTCCCAGAGCTCCAGTTGGTGGGCCCCTGGCCATTGAAATCCTGGCCATGATTTAAAACTCCTGCAAATGGTAAGTGGTGATACAAAGAACATCCAGGGCATCTTCTGGCAAGGGTTTTAGATTGAGAACTCATGGGGAATAGAGCTGGAGGAACCATGGTTTAATAGCTGAGTCATTGAATGAGAAGATAATAGGTGCACGCCTGTCATTGTCTTAGTCTATTCAGGCTGCTGTAACAAAAACACCATAGACCGGGCTTATAAACAAAGGAAATTTATTTGTCACTGTTATGAAAACTGGGAAGTCCAGTGTCAAGTTGGTAGCAGATCTGGTGTCTGGTGAGAGCCTGCTTCCTGACTTACAGATGTCTGTCTTCTCACTATAACTTCATATGAAAGAAGGGCAGAGGGTGCTCTCTGGGACCTCTTTATAAGGGTGCTAGCCCCATTCAAAAGGACTCCTTGTCATGATATAAGCACCTCTCAAAGTCCCAGCTACAAATACCATTATGTTGGGAATTAGGATTTAACATCAGTTTTAGAGGGCTACAAATATTCAATCCCTAGAAGTCATATAAAAAAGAAAAGCCATTTTTCTTTAGGTCTCCATGGTACTTCTAATTTTAAATGAGTACCTTTATTTAAAATTGAGAAAAATTGTGGTTCCCTTACCTTATTTTATAGAGCTGAAAAACACTTGGGTAATGAGAGACAAAAGAGCAGTTTGAATTTGAAACCAATTAGCAACAACTTGAATAAAATACACCTTTTTTATTACCCAAGTGTGATATAAGTATAAATATTGCTTTCCCATTTATTTAAAAAGACCAATAGCCAACATTTGGTATGAGAACAACAGACTCCTAGACTCATTGTGTTAGGTGTATGAATTTCTATTCCTGCCCACGTGTGTAATTTATTTTGTTTTGCATAACCACAAATTGGTTAAAACCATTATAATGTGCTAAAATATAGCCATCTCTTTGAAACCCAGTACTGTTGTTTGCATCGATAACTTCTTGAATCTGTGAATCTTACAAATCAAGAATATTGTAATTTCGGCAGCCATCTTTCTGATTGGTTCACAGATTTTCTGTTCTTTAATTTCCTAAAAAATTCCATCATTTTCTTGTTATTTATCTGAAAATGAACTAGTATAATTCAAACTGTCTTCTCTTCCTCTCTACCTTTTCATTAAAAAAAAAAGGCAATCTTTGCAATGGCCTTTTATATGTAAATCTTATTTTGCCTCTAACCATTATTGAGCTTTGTAGAAGCTAACACTTTAAAAACCTGTGGCAAATAGAGCTATATTTTCAGTCTCTATAGAACCTTCTTTAAAATGAGGTGACCAACCTCTACTCAAGGCTGAGATTATACATTATGCTGTCAATGTATAATTATCGGTCTACTATTTGTAATTTCTCTGTGCTAAAGTATCCCATTTGCTATTGAATGCTACTTAAAGGAACATCATTGATCTATACCACACATAGGAGTTTTGAAATCTTGCCATCAGAAGACATTGCACCCTTACAATAAAAGAGGCTCTGATTTTTTTTTTTTTTGCAAACAACTGCTTTACAGTTCTTTTTCAATTCAATATTACCCTTTGTTAAACTTTTAAAAGAAGTCTTCCTTGCGTTCTTTTGTTAAACTGCTACTGCATTCTTCATAGTCCAGGATGGTTTTACTAATTAAAATAATTTAGCTTTACCACTACCGAACCAACTGATACTAAAATAAGCCTTATAATAATTATTTTTTTAAATTTGATTTTTAAAAATTTACTTGAGAAAGAGAGAGAGTGAGCGATCTTGGGTGTGGGGGTGGGAGGAAGAGCAGAAGGAAAGGGACAAGCAGACTCCATGCTGAATGCGAGCCCTACACAGGCCTGGATCCCACAACCCTAAGATCATAACCTGAGCCGAAATCAAGAGTCCATCGCCTAACTGATGGAGCCACCCAGGAGCCCCTAAAACGCTTTATAATAATTATTAAGCACGTTAATTGCAATATTGTGCCTTACCATTATTAATTGTTATGATGGGGACCTGGCCATAGACCTTAATTTGGCTTTTTTTTTTTTCTTTAAAGATTTTATTTATTTATTTGACAGAGATAGAGACAGCCAGTGAGAGAGGGAACACGAGCAGGGAGAGTGGGAGAGGAAGAAGCAGGCTCATAGCGGAGGAGCCTGATGTGGGGCTCGATCCCAGAACTCTGGGATCACGCCCTGAGCCGAAGGCAGACGCTTAACCGCTGTGCCACCCAGGCGCCCTGGCTTTTTTTTTTTTTTTAACTTAACCTGTAAGTAACACACCCTCAGTATTCAATACTAAGCTAGATGTTATTTATTTCCATTTACAGTCTCTTCCAATGAACTTTATCAAGTACCTTTGGAAATGTTGTAAAATTTCCATCCTGTGGGTAACCCTTAACTTCTATTTTATTTACATTAATTTAATTTAATCTAATTTATTTTAAAGATTTTATTTATTTATTTATTTATTGGACCGAGAGAGACACAGTGAGAGAGGGACCACCAGCAGGGGGAGTGGGAGAGGGAGAAGTAGGCTTCCCATTGAGCAGGGAGCCCGATGCGGGGCTGGATCCCAGGACCCTGGGATCATGACCTGAGCCAAAGGCAGATGCTTAACGACTGAGCCACCCAGGTGCCCCGATTTTATTTAGATTAATTTCAATGCATGTCTTGGCAAGAGGTAAATTTTCTATTATTAGATTATAATTATAAATGATAGTTATAGCAATTTTTTAAAATTCTACTCAGTTTTCAGAAATTCTGAAATGTCCCTGAAAGGTTTGTTGTTGTTGCTGTTTTCAAATTAAGATTGGGCATTAATTGGAATAGTATTTATTTTTGTCTTTTGTTATCTAATTTTAGTTGCATCTGTTTATTTTATAAAAGTACCTTGATCCATTTGATGATCTTTTATATGTTTCACTGCATTTTCTTCAACTTTGTCTTATTCAGAATTGATTTGGGTTCCACGCTTTGACAATGCTACTAATCTTCTTTTAAGATTTTTAATATATATGTAGATAGTGAGTGTATTACTGAATCAGTGCTTACTGAATTAAGCAGCCTATTGATTCTTATTTAAAGACAGACAGTGCAGTGAGGTGAAAAGAGGCTAGGCTTTGGAGTAAGATCAACTTGGGATTGCATCCTGGCTTCTCTCTGTTCCTGGGAAAAATGACACAAACTCTAAGTTGGTAAGTGGTTATGAGAAATAGCAGAGATAACATATAGAAATCCCTGATACATAGCAGTACTTCAATGTTCCTCCTTCCTCCCTTGAGTTTAACTAAATGAAAGAGAAGGTAAATATTCCAAAGAAGCAACTGGAAGGGTAGTGATGTTTTGGGCTGTAGTCATGGAACAGCGCTGGCTGGTGGCCGACAGGGCCTTGCCTGGAGTGGAGGGCGTGGTAGGAGAGGAGGGGAGAGAGAGAGGAGGCAGAGTAGGGCTTCTGACCTTTCTTGCTGGTTTTGCTCTTACAGCTATAGCTCTCACTTCCCTTCAAATCTGTTTAACCGATTATGGTTCAGTCTAGGATTTCTGTTGAAAGAAAAATGGCTTTACTTTTTAAAAACAAGATATTTTAATGTCCAAATCTAAGCATACTCTGGATTACTAAATGTAACTGTTTTTTAAAACTTTGTACAGGATGCGTTAATACTAAAAAAAGGGGGGGGTTGTTTGCCTTCTGGAATGCTTCCGAAGGGAGCACCTTCCGCCTCAGATGTCTGCTGTAGGTAAGGGACTGAGCACGCACTGGGTACAATGGGAAAATGCCAGTAGGTGCTGTGGATAAAAAGTGGAGTGGGGGGTGTTAAAATTAGATTTTACTGGGCAGCTGCTCCCTACTTAGGGTGTTTAAGGTGAATGAACTCAGCTTACAATTTGGGTTAATGGGGGGAGGGGGAAGTCTCCTGAGGACCAGTGGCAGCATCCAGTGGTTTTTAAGACCTTAAAACATTCCTGGAAATGAAAAGTTGCTAAGTCAGGAGGAGTGGAAACAGACAAGGATAACTTGTGAAAGACTAAGGCACTTCAGGGGTTAATATAAGAAAATGAAAACTGAGGGGCGCCTGGGTAGCTCAGTCATTAAGCGTCTGCCTTCAGCTCAGGGCATCATCCAGGCATTCTGGGATCAAGCCCCACATCAGGCTCCTCCGCTATGAGCCTGCTTCTTCTTCTCCCACTCCCCCTGCTTGTGTTCCCTCTCTCGCTGGCTGTCTCTCTCTCTGTCAACTAAATAAATAAAATCTTAAAAAAAAAAAAAAGAAAACGAAACTGACGGGCCTTTCAGATAAGATGGAAGGCAGAGAGAACAAGACTTGTCAGGGGCAGTTGCGGCTATTTCTGTAATTCTGACTAAGGTGATTGTGCTAATAAACATTGGTATTTTTAAAGAAGTTGGTTACAATTTGTGATTCATACAGTGCCACCTTTTATTCCTCACCTGGACCGTGTAACGGGTTAAGTATTTCTCCTTTGGCTAATCTGAGAGGAGACAGTGTATTATTTGGAAGTCACAGTAACCATTTGGTCAAAGAGCTAGAATGAACCCTGTTCGTGTCTTCTCTGTGTACGATTCTGGGGTACGTATCCTTGTCAGAATGCAACTCATTTACACTCAGGCTTTTCATGCTTTGATGCACCACAATAACTCTGTCATCTCATTAAAAAAGTGAAAATTACAGTTGGAATGCCAAACTCTTTTTTCTTTTTTGTTTTCTCCTTCCATTGGCACATGTGTGTATGTGCGCACGCGCATCTGAAGGAATGAATGTCAGGGAGGGAATTCTCTTCCCATGCCAGTTCTATCTATGGATGGTAGACCTTATTATTAACTACAGAACACATGGTATCTGTACTCTTCTTATTTATTTATTTTGTTCATTGTGGCATCCAGGCTATAATTTGAGTGCCTTCTCTTTTATTGGTAATTTAACAACTATTGTTGTATTTAATAACCATAGCCTAAATGATATATTAGCTGCCTACTAATATTTTAAAAGAAGTGAGTTCGAAATCTGTGGTCCTGTTCAGCCTGACTTCCAGCTATGGAGGAGGCTTTCTTTGTAATGTGGCCACCAAGTGGTGTTTTTCCCAAGCTTTTATGTTCTCCACTTTACATTTATTATTTAATCTGCATGATTTCCTAAAGCATTTGAATTCAGGTGCACAGGATGATCTCCTGGAGAATGCATGCTATTTACAGATAATGAATGTTCTTTGGAAATTTCAGCATCTCTCTAGAGAACTAGGTATATTGAAAAAAAAATTGAAGCAGAGAAGATAATTCTTTTGGAAAAGTGAAAAACGTTTAAGTTTTTTTTAGCAACTAGGAGAATATCTTTGGAAGACTATGACTAGATCAATGATAGATGCTCTGAATCCACAGGGCCATGCTTCTTGGTCTTGGCATTAAAGGCTTAAATTGTAATATACCTTCTATTTTTTTATTTGAAGGTAAATTATATTATGCAATAAAATCTCTCTGGAGGAAAATTCCCAATGCAGCTAATTTCTCTGGAGAACCCTGCTGATAATATAGAAGAATTTATTCTTCTCAGAATTATTTTTTTTCTGTAGCTCTTAATAATAGAAGAGAAATTTTGGGCTCAGGCAAAGCCTTATTTTCACGGGATTCAGAGTTCAGTCTGTATTATCATAAAATTGTGTCTTTTTATTGATATCGTAAGACTATCTTGACTTAGATTATTTCCCAGACTTATTTCTTTAAAGTTTTTCAAAAGTTCTCTTCCCTGTTTTTGATACCCATTGGATTCACTGCAAATTATATTGTTACTAGCCTGTCTATCATAATAATTTAAAACATTTTCTAAGCCCCTTGTTGCTATCCTATACCAAATGAGTTAAACAGATACAATTTCTTCCTTCTTTGAGTTTTTAATGCGCCAGAATAATGATAGCAAAGGAAATAGTAAGGACATTCAGAAATACGAACGCATGTTATGACTTCTTAACCAATGTATCTTACAAATTTTGAGCTAAAAGGAAATTTAAATATACTTATGTATAATTATCACCTATTGAAGGTGAAATTGAATCCTATATAAATGAGTCACCCAAGTTCATACAAAACACCAGTGGAAGAAATTGAACTGAAATACCAGATCTCTTCCTTGACCATTTTTCTTGTGTGTCAGACTTCCAGGATAGTAAAAGATGTTAGTAATATCTTTAAGCTGTTTTACCACGTGGGAATATCTTTTTTTTTTTTTTTTAAGTATGATATTTGGAGTTGTACAATGGGGGGGTGGATTGCTACCATTCTTTTCATACAAAAATAATTACTTTAACATTTACATAATTCTTTACAAGGAATTAAAGTCTGGGAGATACAAGAGACTGACTTAAGTATCAGAGAGTCAAGAGGGGAAGAACTAGAGCCTAGATTCTGTTGATCTTGATGCCATGCTTCTATAATTCTTGAAATCTCTGTGAACCAGAAGAATTAGCAGCGCCTAAAAGAATAATTGATGCTATCAAACATCCAAAAAAGATTGTCTAGCCAGAATAGTGGTTTCCTTTTTCTGTAGGTCTGTGAGATTGCCTGACCAGGGAGTTTCCATAAAGGTAGTATATTTGACTTGGGTGAAATGTATTAAGCAAACAAACAGAAAACAACTCTCATGAGACTTTATGGCCTAGATAAGAGCATGAAACTGGGTGACAAAACAGATGAGTGGATTTATACTGTCAGTTGTGTTCTTCAGCAAAACTGGTTTCTGTTTCTTGTAACTGATTACAGCCAAATGGTAATTTATTACCGGAAGTTTACGTATGTCAAGGGCCTGCGGCAGGGTTCAGATGTTATGCCATTAGAGCCCATGCACACAATTATGCCTTAAAACAAGGAAGGACACTGTCATATACTCTTGTCAAGAGTGTAAATAGGTTCAAGTATTTGGGGAAAGTAATTTGTCTATATCTATTAAAACTAAAAATGCACATATTTTTTCACCTAGAAATAACATGGCTAGTAATCCATTCTATAGAAATAAAATAAAAAAAGTTATAGATACGTATCCAAGAATACTTACTGCAGCATTGTTAATAATGGTTCCAAAAAAAAAAGAAACCTAAGTGCTCATTTATATCCCTCATATTAGAATAGTTGGAAGTATATGCCACATACATGCTATTCATCCCTCCTTTACACATGAGGTAAATCTATGTGCACTACTCTTGGAATGTGTCTATCCAAGATATAGAGTGCAGTGGCAATAGGGACAGATATGGGGCCAGAATACTTGGGTTTGATGAGAGGTTTTCCACTTCTTAACTCTGAGACTAAAGGCATGTCACTTAACTTGTGAATGCTTCAGAGTCCTCACCTGGTGCATTAGGGTTCTCCAGAGAAACAGAACCGACAGGTATGTGTGTGAGTGTGTATGTGTGTATAAAGAGATTCATTATAGGTATTAGCTCATACAACCATGGAGTCTGGCAAATCCTCAGATCTACAGGGTGAATAGTCAGCAAGCTGGAGATCCAGGAGACCTGATGGTTTACTTCTGGTTTGAGTCCAAAGGCCTGAGGACCAGGAGCTAATGTTTCAGTTTGAATGCAAAGGCAGGAAAAAAGCTGATGTCCTAGTTCCAAGACTGAAGAATTCTCTTTTACTTGTAGTGGGTCAACTTTTTTGTTCTACCTGGTCCTTCAGCCTATTGGATGAGGCCCAACCCATAATTAGGAAGAACAATCTGCTTTATTCCATCTACTATGTAAGGGTCTCATCCCAGATCCTCACAACAGAAGCACTCAGAATAATATGTGAGCAGACATACGTGGCTCAGTTAGGGTGACACTTAAAATTGACCATCACACCTGTAAAATGAATATAGTAAGATAACTGCCATGAAAGCTTACAGAATTGATTGTTAATAGTGGTTTCCTTGAGAGTTGGCAAGTTGATGGTGGTGGGTAGAGTTCAGAGAGTTTTGAAAGGGACTTTGACTTAGTTTATGTACTTTTTAAAAGTGGTGTGACGATGGGTGATTTTACTTTTGGAATCAAAATAAAATGTGTTGCTCAATATTCCAGTGTATGAATCAGCTGTAATTAATGCAGTATTTCCTTTGTTGAACATTTTGATTTTTTTTAAGACTATTTTTTCATGTAAGAGAAAGGGAAGCATTCCAAATAAAAGAAATGGCATATGGAGTGCCTGGGTGGCTCATTCAGTTAAGCATCTGTCTTTGGCTCTGGTCATGATCTCAGGGTCCCCGGATCTAGCCTGCATCAGGCTCTCTGCTCAGCAGGGTATGTAGGGATACCCTGTATAAATGGATAGATAGAACATTATGAGCTGATTAGGTGTTGAAAGTAGAGTACAGGTCTACCCGCTTTCAGAAGGTATTCCAAGCAAAAAATGTTCTTGGGAAGAAAGCTTGGAAAACAGGATTGAATGAAGAAACAGTGTAATAGTGACCTGGTTGAAGAGAAGGCAAGTGGGGAATACGTAAGAGGTTGCAAAGAGAAGGAAAGTTTCCCAGGATTTTGAAGATTTTATAAGAGGTTGAGAATTTTGATTCTTTCCTTAAGTATAATATAGCATCAGTGGGCCAAGACCTTAAAAAAAAAAAATTAATCTCAGTGAACTTAATCTTTTTTTTTTTTTAAAGAACAGAATTTTTTTTTTTTTTTTTTTTTTTTTTTTTTTTTTTTTTTTTTTTTTTTTTTTTGGTAAGGGAAGAGTTAGCTAAGCAGGGGAGGCTGAGGAAGCAGAAAGTTAAGAGGAAGAAACTTGGGAGTACCCATGGTAAAAAAGGAATTGATTCTGTACTTTCTAGCTAAGGGAAGCAGGGGTTAAGATGAAGACAAAGTTAAATATTAGCAAGATTAAATGAAGATATTAAGAAGAAAATTTTTAAAATGGAGTCAGAAATGACCCTAAGATGTGTGGCTTCTGAGGGCTTGCCTACACCTATGAATAAGGTCAGTTAAAAAAAAAAAAAATCAGTTTTAGAACAGGATCTTTATGTAAGTGGTCTATAAAAGGGGTACCAAAGCAGTAATTTACGATTAACCAAAGATGACAATTTCAATAAGTTGGTCATCATTTATCACTTCATTTTATAACATTTTGTTAGCATTTTTGTTTTCTTTGTGTGTCTGTGAGGATTTGAAATACGAAGTACATAGACATGCTTAATAATGCCTGAGGAAATGAAGGAACAAATAAATAAGTGCACAAACAAGCCAGTATGTGGGAGATCATTGTTTCCAGTTGTGCTGGGGCAGGAGATGGAGTACATGCTCAGATGATTCCAGGTTAGGAAGGAAGCTTAAATGCCCTCCTGTACTGAGGCCCCAACACAATGCCAGGTACACCATAAACTCAGTGCTTGGGAGCGGCTATTATCATCAACATCCTTGGTCTCCCCAACGTCAGAGGTCTTGACAACAAAGAAGTCTAGAGAACACCAATGGCCAGAAGTCATGACAGCGCTTGTATTTTCTAGTTTCTATATCCTTTTGGGAGATAAGAGCTCATCAGTATATCTTCAGTAATTCAGAAAAGTTTTCTCTTTTAAATTTCCAATGATATATCCATTTCATAAAGGTAGAATAATGTTATCAGAATTGCTTCTGGGCACCGAATCCTTTATTTCTATCTGCTTAACAGTGCTTTTCAGTGAGGCACTAAATGTGAATTTCACTTGTGCCACAAAGTATATGTGGCTTTTTGTCAATGTCAACAGGAAGTTGCAATTGACATCTGCCCATAGCAACAATTTACTTGAAAGTTTTAGAGAAATAAAACATATATTTAAACAAACTAATATATTATTGGATACAATAAAATCTTTGCATGAATTTGTTGGTTGGAATACTGGAATTTAAAAACAGTTTGGTATCAGTAAAGGCCATTTTAGAAATGTTCCCAGTCTTCTAGACTCTAATATTTATTTGGGTTATTCATTTAGCTTTGTTTCTTGACGGGGTATGTGGGTCATTTTGGCTTAATTGTTTTAGAAACGTTATATGAGAACTTCAAAGCAAGTTCAATAGATTAATCTGCAACATAAAAATGCATGACAATTTGGAAGTGATGTTTATTCTCAACTTGTATACCTTGTTGTAAAATTATTGTAACCTTGTAGTCACATTTTTTTATACCTTTGGATCTTACCTAGATTGCCTTAAAGGACTAATCCAGATATTTAATGCAGTTGACCCTAAATTTGCATTGGATATCGTGTTGTATTAATTGTAGATCACTTATATTAGTGTTTTGACTTTTATTGTATTCTTATGTGTGTAAAGAAGATATTTCTCTCCACATAAACATAAACTGTAGTGATAGTTTTATCACATTTTAAAAGTGTAAAGTATACAGATTTCAAGTGCATTTCAAGCAGTAGGTTTGTCTGAAGGAGATACAGATATGAAGGACTGATAAGAATTGATCTTGTAGCATGCCCAAAGTGTGTTTGCCTTTTGATATTGAATATAGCAAGTCTGCCAAATCATTGAGCAGCAGGAAAAAAAAGTTTGATTTGGAAATGGCTAAATATAAAACTCTCTGAAAAACCAACAGGGATAAGCAAGGAATGTTTGAGTTTTTCTTTGTTTATCTCTGTTATTATAGATCTATTTTATTTCAGCTCTTGTTTGTTCCTTCGGCCCTGCATTTATCAGAATACTTCCATGTTCACCTGGCTAATCTGAATACTAACCATAACAAATAGATGTTTGGAAGCATTAAAGTGATGACTTTCAAAGGGGCTATTATCATTTATCATGGAAATGAATTCAGCCCACTGATGGTAATTTAGCCTACAGGTAAAATGAGCATCATATGTTTATAAAATGAATTTTTCAAATGTTTGATTTTCTCAAAATAATGTTTCCTAAGGATGCAATATTGCATTTAATATTATGTTCACAGGAGATACTTTATCTCATAAATCCCCAAATTCTCTGCTTAACCATCATAGAAGGATTTTGAGAGATTGGTTCCGAAAAATAGTCAGTGGACAAAATTCCATAACTTTTTATAGAAATATCCTATTTTATCATATTTTTTGTATGTTCTCTGTATTATAGGTTAGTTATGATCTTGGGCTCCGAAATGAGACTTTCTGGACTTGACTCCAGCCCCACCACTGAAGAACTGTGTCATACTGCTTTAGTTTTCTCCTCTGATGACAGTACTAACCCTATTTGACTATGAGAGGATTATGAGATAAAGCGAACGTACACAGAGCCACAGTTCTCATGGTACCCATACTGTGAGCTAAGGCACCCAGGAGGCACTACAGAAAATTCACAGGGTCACTGCACAGTATTTTAAACTTCTGTGGAACACCAAACGGACTGTTAGCCTGTGTTATTTTGGTTTCAAAATTAGATATTTTCTTCTTTTTGAGGGTGTCATCTCTTTGTGTAGCTGGGCTTTTTTTGTTTGTTTGTTTGTTTGTTTTCAGTTGCTATGATTAAAAAGCAAGTACTGGGGGCGCCTGGGTGGCACAGCGGTTAAGCGTCTACCTTCGGCTCAGGGCGTGATCCCGGCATTATGGGATCGAGCCCCACATCGGGCTCCTCTGCTATGAGCCTGCTTCTTCCTCTCCCACTCCCCCTGCTTGTGTTCCCTCTCTCGCTGGCTGTCTCTATCCTGTCGAATAAATAAATAAAATTTAAAAAAAAAAAAAAAGCAAGTACTGTGTGAACATCATTTGAAACAGGAAAGAAGTCGTGCAGTGCCCAATAGGCACACATATCCCACTAGCTGGTAATTGTGTTTAAGAATTAAATAAGAATTTTTGTGGTTGTTCAATATGTGTTTCTCAAATGGCTACTAAGTTTCTTTAGGATGTAAATAGTTAAATTCTTTGGACCTAACTAGTTAGTGAATAGAACTGTTTGGGCATTACATTTGGCATAAAGACACCATGAAAAAATTACCAAGTTACTAAAGGCACTGTGAACCAGGAAAGCTGGGAAATCTCTGGTTTGGCATTATCTCATGCGGATGGCAGGCCTTTAGCCGAGGTTGGTGGTGACAAAAAATCAGAAGCTATTTCCCTAAATTTAACTGAAATTCCTCCTGCCATCATTTAAACTCTTTACTTCTTGTGCAATGACTGTTGGGGGCTGAAGGGCAGGGAGGAAGAGAAAAAGAACCAAGGACAGAAGGCAATGAAATAAGTGGGTCTGCTGATGGCGACTGGGACCTCTGACTAGGGGTGTGGAAATGAGAGTGACCTTCAGTGATGAATACTGAATGAACGACTGCCTCCTACAAAAAAGAGAGCGGTATCACTTAGGAATCACTCCAGAGCCAGGAGAAAACCTATGAACACCACAACTCAGCCTTAAAAGCAGAAAACATGATATGGTGGTGCTGAGCTTAGGTGCAGAGAGGGGGACAGAAACCAAGGGAGGGGCAGACAGTGGGGCAAGGCAGGAGCCTCCAGCAGGTCTGTGGAGGGGCTGGTGTGGGTTTCTCCGGGAGCACAGAGGAACCACGTGTTCCCCTAAAAGAGGCTCCTGGTCCCAGGCAGCCAGCTGTTCCTGGCCCCAGCCCATGGCTCAGGAGGTCTGTACTGGGAGGCACTGAGCTGGGTTTGAATTCTCAGAAGCTGTGCCAGGCACTCAGCCAGGGACTGACACCAAAGCCGTGAAAACACAAGAGGGAAAGGCAGGGAAAGACCCTCTCTTCCTCCCCACCTCCCCTCGCCTGTTTAGGACCCCTGGACAGATGAGATGCGTGGAGATACTAAGAAAATTGTTCAGCTATTAATCTGTGCCCTCACTGTACCTCTCGGCGGTTGGCCTGGGGAAGCGCCTGTCACATCTGGAAAATATTTCCTTAATGGAAATCGAGAACATGGTTAGCTAATTCTTTTTAAATATCCCTGTATGAACATATACTCTTTCAGCTCTCTTCTGTCAGCCACTTTTTTCTCAAAGTTAAATTACATTACTTTCTTTTCACTTCATCAAAAGGCCCATTCCACACTTAATAAACTGTCTAATTAATAAAACTTAATTTTAGAAAAGTCCCCTTTCTGGAGAAGCCTTCCCCCCAAATAGCTGTATTTCATTTTAAGTTTATGAGTAAGTTCCATTGTTCCTTTGGTAAATGACTGTAATGCTGAAAGTTGTTATGCATCATTTAAGGAAAATTTTGAATTAAGGATATTTTAATAGTCATTATTTTGCCATATAATTTTAGTTATAAATATGCAAAGTATGTACTCAGTATATATAACCTTTTCAGGGTTACATGTGAAAAAAATGCAGCTAAAGTTTAGTTAAATAAATTAAAACTCTACTTTCAGCATGAAAAAGCTACAAGTAAACACAATATATTTTAGAGGGCTGAACTTTTTCGGAGATACATGCATTTATAGTTTGAAACAGTGGTAACAGTACTTGGGGCTTCCACAGGACTCCATCTTTGGAGATTTTTGGCAAGTTTTAGCTAATTTATACTCAAGGTACCCCGTTCACCAGGTTTTTCTGTGGTTTCCTTGTCACTGATACATATTAATGACATCAGACAAATAAAGTACCTTCCGTAATTGCTTGTCTCAAAGCATTGTAAAAATCGAATATGGGATAATTAAAAATTCATTTGCGGTTTGTGGCTGTGAATTTGACTGCTGGAAGGTTGAGCGGTGGGTCCATAAGTGTTCTTGATAGGTTTGCGTGGTCGATTCCAAGTCCGTCATGTTTTACGGAGGGCTGCCGTGAAAGGAGAGTAGGATGCTTTCAAGTACATTGTGGTAACTACACACAGCCCCAAATAATGGTTACAATAACTGTTGAAGGTAAAGACAGTTTATTTTTCAAGGCAAAAAAATTAGGATCAGTTGGTATATACCTACTCACTTTTCACTATTCATACAAAATGCTTTCAGCCAGATAAAGAATATTTTATGCATTTGTGAAACAGAAAACCCTGTTTCTGTTTCATTGTTTCACTGACCATGCCACTTTCATTAAAATACATACAACATATATATGGTTATTTTGAACTTTATAGGTCATTTTTAGATTTAGTTCCCTATTAATTCCTAGTCATGCGTAGCATTTCCTGTTGTATTCATAAAATAAAGAGATTCTCCAAAGATATGTAATATTTAAAAATTTCTTAGTTAACCCAAAGAATGGGCAAAGTACTTGTAAGAGCAGTCCAATTTATATGGTAGCGTATTGAATTAAAATGTTCTGGGGATTTATTAAAATTTACATTATTTTTCCATCAGTGCAATTGCATTTTAAATGATAAATAATCTAAAAGAGTTCATTTGTAAGAAAAGCTAAATTAGAAAATATTTTCAATGCCTAAAGATGTAGATATTTTTTATAATAAAAAAGGAGTCTGTGTGAAAAAACTGTAATAAGAACTAATCTATCCATTTGTTCATGGAATTTTCCTAATGAGCAAGCGTATCACATATTCTTAATTATTTGTAGTTATTTTGACCATTTACATAAATAATCCTTTTCAAATGTGGATAGGACTCATGATACCAAGTCAGTCTTCTTTTCTGAACTTTTAGCATTTGAAGTAAATTTAAATTCATTCCTTCATTTGACAAATACTTGCTGGGTGCCATCAAGGCTTCAGGCAATTTTCTAGATATAGGAGATACATGGAGTAATGAGCAAAATGGATAAAATCCCTGTTCTCTTGATTTTAGCATTTTAGTTAGGGGAGCCCTCTCTGCAGACAAGGAAGTCAGTAAATACATAACATGTCATAGGGTATTTTGGAGAAATATAGAGTAGGGAGCGAAGGTAGAGAGAGCCAGAGGAGGACAATTTAAACATAGGGTCCTCAGAGAAGTTCTCACTGACAAGGTGACCCTTGAAGCCTGAGAGGTAATGAGGGCTTGAGGGGTGGTAGACCGAATACGGCCTGGTAGAGTATTCTAACAACTTGAGCTTCTCTCCTACAGTCTGAGAAGCCCCCGAAGGATCTGTAGCTGAGGAGTAGCATGACCTCACTACATCTTGGGGAACAGAGGTTGTGCAGGGTGGGATGTAGGAGCCAGTCCACAAGGCTTCACGGTGAGTAAGGTCTCCAAGTGAGGACATGGTGGTGGCTCTGAATCCGCGTATTTGGGATTCATTGACTTACTGAATGTGGAGAGTGAAGGAAAGGAAAGCTGAGGATGACACCAGGGTTTTTGTCCTGAGCAGTTGGAAGGGCGAGATGATTTGCTGAGTGGGGAAGACTGTGGGATGAGTCCTGTCAGAAGTCTGAAGTTGGGAGCAGAGATCCGGACTGAGATGTCCATTTAAGAGTTCCACCCCTTCATAATCTAGGGATAGAACACCATACGGACATTTTTGTTTCTAATTTGGAACAGAAGGATATTAACCGACAGTGTGGACAATTAAAGGTATTTTTCTTTTATTCACGGCATTTCATTTGTTGTTCAAATAAAAGCTAATTATTTTAGGTTCTGAAAGGCTATTATGGATGACATGACTCGTGGATACCAGCCAAGACAAGGTATTATTTTTTTCTTTAGTAGTGAACTCTGGTAGTAGTAATACTAAAAGTGATTGCATTTTCATTATTTTAATCCAATTAACTATTAGAATTTGCAGTTTGGAATAGTGGAAGCTTTTGGAGGGGATTAGATTACAAGAGCTTACATTACTCGTTAAAGCAATTAAAATAAAGGTTACAAAATTAAGAAAATCTTGCAGTGCCACATGTGTAGCCTGATAGATTTTATTAAGATCTGATGGACGTTCTGACATCAGAAGAGAGTTTTTGTGGAATCAAGTTAAAGCAAGAAGAGATAAATGGTTCCTTAAATGTATAGAAGAAAATGGAAGATATGCACCTTTGAATTTATCTTTGAGAACGTTCTTAATGTAAGCTGAAAGCTGTTGGATTTTGAACATGACAAACAGGCAGCTTGTTTTTAAAACATCATAATGCTTGATAGTGAACTCTCCTAAGGGGAAAATTTCTTTGCTAGAGAGACTTTGAAACTTCACGTAGAAAATACTCTTTTCCTTGCTTTTTTTGCTGACATGTAAAATTTGCAAAAGCTATGGAAAACTACTGTGGTTTTTAAACAGCTGACATATCATTTGTCCTTTTCTGCAAGAGTTTGTGATTTTCCTGTTACCTGGCTTAGTTATTTGTCCCACTCTGAACAATGGCCACTTGCTTGTGTCCTGCTCAGTATTTGTTCCTTTGCAGTTGTGTGGTGCCTCTGGCGACTTTTCTCTTGCTCTCTGATCCTTGAGACCCGTCATCTTGGGTCTCACTGTACCGGACTTCATTGAAAGCTCGTATTTGTGACCTCTCCAATTCCCCCGTAGACCGTTTTTCCAACATTTTATTATGAATAACTTCAAATATAAAGAAAAGCGGAAGGAGTTACACACCGAACACTCATCGTCAACACCACCTAGATTTTACAATGAACATGTTACTGTATTTGCTTTGTTCCATATCCATTCATCTATCTGTTCCTCTAACCAGTCTTCAGTCCACCTTATTTCTGATGCATTTCCAAGTCATCGCAGACATCGGTACACTGCATCCCTAACACTTTGGCACTCATGTCATTAACTAGAGTTCAGTATTGTTTACAGATTACATATGATGCAATGTGCACAAGTCCCAAGTCTGTCATTTGATGAGTTTTGACAGATGCATACACCTGTGTAATGCAGAGCCCTATGGGGATATAAAACATTGCTGTCACTTCGGAAAGTCACCTTTTCCCAGGCAGTCTCCCCCTCCAGCCCCATGCAACAGCATGCACTGTTTTGATGGTTTTCTACTGTGATTCGCCCAGTTTAGGACCTCATGCAATTGGACTTATCCAGTCTGTATTCTTTTGTGTATATATAGCGTATATATAGTAGTAAGCTCCTTTCTAAAGGTGAGTAATATTCCATTTTATCAATATTCCACAAGTTATTTATATAGTCTCCTGTTAACAGGCGCCTGGAATATTTATAGTTTTGAGTTGTTATTAATGATACGGATATGACCTTTCTCTCTCTTAAATACAATTCATCTTTCATCTAATAAATAATCCTCTGCTCCCAAAAAGTTTTGTAATGTAGCCTTGTTTAAGGCAATCCATGCATTATAACTTATTTGAATTTCTAAAAATGCTTTGCATATGACAAGAGGGCTTTCTTGGAGACTTGAGCAGTTTGAGGGATGGTTTTGGGCCTCAAAATCTCTTCTCCTTAGCGGCCTCTTCCAGACGGTTGCTTGTTTTCTAAAGGTCTTCCATTTAGCACATTGGGTTTTTGTTCCTTAGCTCTTATCCGTTCCCATAGTCACGTTAATGTGGGGACAATAGAAGAGCTTTTCTTATTCCATGTGTAATACTGAGAAAGCCATTTTTGGAGGTAGGTTTGAAGAACAATTAGAGGGTCCTGGTAATTATGTATTTAAGGCCCCCTTCACTTTGGGAGCGTGGCAAAATAACAGGGCTTAAGGCTCATTCAAGCCTTCATCCTGAGACTGCGAACCATCAGGATACACTGCCGTCTATTAGATTGACAAATTTTTAAAGCAATTTTGAATGTGAGCTTAATATTACCTCCGGCAATCACTTTTCCTGGCGTGAAACTATAATGCTTGTCTGTAACCACTTGCTATCAGAAGACTCGAGTTTGATTTTTGTACTTTCCTTTCTCAGAGTCTTCCAGAGCAAACCGCTGAGTCCATTTTGGTGTGTCCTTTTGTCTAAATACCCTTTCTGACTAGCACGGAGCATAGCACACGGCGATGATCTTCTGCCCTGGCGTTCTGTAGCTCTAAACTGGAGCCCAGGAAAGAGGACCTATCTAGGAGGTGATATAATCTATCCGCTGATGAAAAATTTCTTTCAAGGACCATTGCGGCTCATACCAAAGAATTATTGTATTTGATTAAAAGTGAGGCCAAGAATCCAGTGTTTGCATTTTCTCTCTCTTGCCTGTGTTTTCAACTAATATTGTAGAGCCTTTTTATTTACTCAACCAGATTGACAAGATTATAAATGAGAGCTGTGTGTGGAAGCCTCTAATTTTCCATAAGTAAATGAATTAATTTCTCATCGCTGTTGTGTTTTATTGCTGTCTCCATGCCAGACTGCCCTGCTCCTTTATTCCCCCTTTTGCCTTCTAAACATTGGATCCATGTCATCGTGTTTGACAGGTTTCTGATTCCCCTGTCAGATGCAATTTGGTGCTAATCACATTTCCTTTGCTCAATGTCAATGATACAAGCCATGCATAATATTCCTGTATGTCCACTCACTCACTAGCAGTGCAGTGGAATATCTTGGGCATTAATCTAATAGAACGCCGCATTGAAATGCAAAAATGATGCTTAAGCGCGAAGATAATGTGGTCAGGCAGATGTGCGGTAGATAAGTGAGGCCAAACTGGTAATCTTTCCTAAGGTTTGATGAATTTTATTTCATTTTTTAATATCTCTTTACAAACCTGAGACTATGTAATCAGTGCTGGTTCATTAGACCTTCAGCATTTTTAATCGAATTCATTCATCGTCCATGTATGAAGGAATGAGGATTATTTTTCCCATTAAAAAACAAGTTATGGGTAGTTATTTTTAATGTTGAAGAGCGTTTCTAAGATCATGCACTTTATCGAACATATGAAAATAGCTAACAATCTAGAAAAATCTATTTACAGAATAATATGTCAGTTTCTAGCCACAAGGAGGTCCCAAACAACAGATCTTCCAATAAATCTTAGACGAACAGTATGATGGGTGGATTTTGGCAGATTTAGGAAGGAGGTGATTGTTGTTTATTTTTTGAAGTCTAGTGAGATAGTTTGATAATCCGAGAAGGAGGAGAGCAAGCACTTGAAAAATGGACAACATGAGAAAAATCAGAGACATGGGAAGGCATTGTTTATTCAGCGAAATAGTTGCTGTCTATTGTAGTGGTCAATAAGACTAGCAGAGCAATTCAGGAGCATTTGGGGGAAGGGCCTTCATTTTGTGGGATAAGATGGAATCATCTTTTTTTAAGAGCAAGTCTGCATCATGATTGAATTTGAATTCTTAGAAATTTTAAAAAAATTGGTCTTATAGTAGGAGGATGAGAGAAAAAATCAAAAGGGTCATCAAACAGGATATTCTTGTGATAGGCCGGATGAGCAGTAAGGGCACAAACTAGGACAGTGATGGTGGAAGTTTCTAGAAAAGGTATTACTGACCAACGTGTAGTTATGCAGTTGGGTTGGATATGGTAGGATGCAGAAGGAACAAAAATATTTCCTGGGTTTCTTGGTGAAACAGGGTGCTATGGATCTTTCATGCTATGTCTTTCAAGTGGGAAGACCAACCTAAGTGTGGGTAGGGTGAGATTGCGAATTGAGTTTGGGTTCTGCTGAATTTGAGTTCTCTGTGGGACATCTAAATAGCAGTGAACAGTGGTCAGGAAGTGGAGATATTTGGTGGTTTTTTTCATGTATACAATGAACAACTGAAGTCATGGGAGGGGTTGCAGTTACCTTGGGAGACGGAATATCAGCAAAAAAGAGAAGCTGCTGAATTTTGCAGTCTTGGGGTTAAGGGCATATTTATTTAAGGGAAAAAAAAACGTACCAAAGTGAACTGAGAAAAGACTGAAATAAGCAGTTACCAGAAAAGGAAGTATCATGGAAGCCAATATGGCATAGGGGATGGCCAACCCTGTCAAATACTCATAGAATACTTAAGAGGAGGGCCAGGGAGGTACTTGTGAATGAGTAAATGTAGGAAGACTTTTTCTGTGTAGAGAATATTTACTAAGTGTTTATTAAGAACCCAGGCAGTTTCAGTGGAGTGGTAGGACTAGAAATCACATTGTGTTTGGTTGAGGAGTGAATGAAAGGTGTGGGAGTGAAGACAGCTCATGTTGACAACTTTCAGAGAAATTGGTAGTAAAGGGGAAGATGGAAGCACATTGGGCTTATAGTTTGAAGGGCATACAAATACATAAAACGATGTATTTTTTTAAATATGCATACCTTTGCAGAGTCAGGGGGAGTGATATCATTCTGAAGGGACTGAAATTTGGTTCTTGGCGGAAAACTATCTTAAATATTATAGTGTGTTGTGTCCCAGCAAAGTTCAACCTATCTGACCAAAACTTTTTCCTTAGGAGTGTTTAATTTCTCTTGTTGGGTTTTCTTGGGTATCACATGAGTAGCCTCCGCGGAGTTAATGGAAGGTTTACAAACTGCATACAGGATCAGAGCTATAAAATTATGGCAACATTGTAGCTATGACGAGGGGACTTTCAATTTATTGCTGGATCTCAAAGATGTCACCTAAGAAGTGGACTGTGTCCATTGGCTTCCTTGTGGGTGTGATTTTTTTTCTCAGCATTTTTGTGTGTGATTTGGGCTTTGAACATTCGAAGTACAGTTTACATTAATTAAAAAAAGTCATTCAGCCTACCATTAATTACATCAAGTGCTAAAAAAAATGTTGACAATTATCTGAAAGATTATCTAGCAGCCAATTAAGTTAAATAGTACTTTCTTATATCAAGCAAAACTTATATCAAGCAAAAAGTTCAGTTCACTAAAAATATACTTGAAGAATTAAATCTTTTCATTGCTTTGCCTTTACTGGAAATATAACAATTTTGAATTTTTTTAGAAATTTGATTACATTGCTATTATGTATTTATGTAAATTAGCTTCATATGAAGTTTGATAATTACAATTTATGTAAGTAAAAAAATTTCATTAAGGGGCGCCTGGGTGGCGCAGTCGTTAAGCGTCTGCCTTCAGCTCAGGGTGTGATCCCAGCATTCTGGGATCGAGCCCCGCATCAGACTCCTCTGCTGGGAGCCTGCTTCTTCCTCTCCCACTCCCCCTGCTTGTGTTCCCTCTCTCGCTGGCTGTCTCTCTCTGTTGAATAAATAAATAAAATCTTTTAAAAAAATTTTCATTAAAATTGCTCAGCAAATAAAGTTCTACAACTAAGTTAAATGTTAATAACTTTTTAAAAAATTTATTTTGTCATTCTTAACTCTGTACTGAATAAAAAGTATAGTCCTTCTACTTACTCTTTTTATGTATGAAGCATAGTTATACATATGGTGCATGACTAGTTATATAGGATGTTAAAATTTCATGTGGGGTAGCCATTAGGAAAATAGTGTTTTCAAAGGCTCCTTAGGGAGACAGTGGTGAAAAAAATATATCGGAAGACATGTCAGGAAAGAGGAATCTTAATATTTGCTCAGTTTCTGTTCCTACTTCAATTGAACACTGATTTATCTGTGAGATTTACTAAGCAAGGTGATAGCATGGATACTTACAAAAAACCCCTGCTCCTTTTGAGACACAGTACCTGTAGAGAATATACACTTAATGATACTTTGTATACCCACAGGTAATTTTGATTAACAGAACGTGATAGCCACAATTTCGGAGGCTGAAATATCTAAAACTACAAGTCAAGTTTTAATCACCTGAATTGAATTCCACTATAACCCAGAATTTTTAGGTCCCAAAGATATGCCATTAGTGTGTTGTTTGCCTTGATGATGCAATAGTTGATGAATGATTTTGTGGGAAAAAGCTTATTAAATTCAGGACTCTGTGAAAGCCAGAACACAAAGGACTAAACCATTGTCAGTGAAGGAGAACTTTGAGCAATTAGATCCCACAAGTCTTGGGTTGAAACAGTTAAAGGATGGAAAATGTGTGATTTGACTATGCAACCAAAATAGCAATCCCATTGAACACAAGTCTGCAGGGAATTTTCAGAGGGGAGAGAGACTACCCAGGGACAGCCTGAAACAAAAATATGTCAGCTTTTGTTGGAGGAAGATGGCTCCTTTTTCAAGTTGTTAGAAGTTCTGAGAGCACAAAATCTTCTCATGCGATTAGTAATGGAAAACTCATACATAGGGCTGGTAGCTGCTTTTAGCTTGTTTGGGTCTGAGTCATTGTAAAATTTCAAGCTGGCATTCTCAAATAAGTGGGCATTAATTTTACAGATCATTTTTTCCTTTCTAAAATTTTAACATTTGAGAAGTTAAAAGCATATACATTTGCAGCAATTTTATGTATTAAAAATCCATGAAGGTATCATTTAGTTACTATTAAAGTAGTTAAAGTTACCTGGAATAAGCTTTTGCAAGATCTGGCTCCGTCTTAAATATCTTCTGAAAATCTTTGTGAAAATAGTTATTCAACAGTATCGTTCCCCACTGTGTGTGGAATTTTATGCCCAAAACACTGATGACTTTAAAAAAAAAAATCTGTCTCAGCTTTTAGAGAGCTTGAAACTTAATAGAAAAGCTAAAACACACACATCTAGAACTATTCACAAACTAAAATAAGTGAAAATGCAATGCAGATAACATATACAAGTGTTGAATTGGATTCACAGTAATGGAATGATCAGTCACTGAGGTTAATAAAAGACAACTTCCCAGAAACTGAATACTGAGCAGGGTTTCAATGAAGAGAACGGTGTAAATTGGAATGGAAGATGGAAAAAATTCTGTCATTTGGGGGAAATAAATAAATTAAATAAATAAAAGATGAAGGTGCAAGAAAGCCAAAAACTCATGCAGTTACAGGGATGGTAATGAGTATTCCCTAAGTAGATAGAAAATCTTGGAAAGAGATGGAAATTGCAAAGCATGGTTACTCACTGCAGGTGAACTGTGGCAGCTAGAGGTCTTGAGACTGAAGGGGGAATTTTATCTCTTCCTTTGACAATGGCGAGTTGAAGAAAAAAAGAAATTTTGATTATTAGTGCGTGGTTTAACTTTGTATTTGGGATTACAGCAGCCCCCCCCCCCCCACAACCACCTCACACTATTTCATGGGTAGTATTCTTGTGTTTGGCATAGTCATTGTAACAGAACTCCTTGAGTCCAAGCAACAAAAGCCGACTCTTACCTCAAGTAATAGGAAATATATTTGAAAAACATGAAGGCTCATAAAATCAAAGGGAGGCTCAGGATTGAGAACTTCTGAATGGGCAGGAATCAAGGCAAGATGACCAAATGAGAGTTAAAGATGCTTCTTTAGGAGTAATCTGGTCAGGATGCAATTCTCTGCAACAAGGAAACATCAATCTTCCCTCATGTTCGTGTCACTTGAGTGAGACTTAATGTTCCAGGAAAATAGGATTTGCTGAGCTTAGGTCTCATTCCCATCCCTACACTGTTCCAGGCCAGAGACAGGGACAATATCTAGAACCTTCGTCTTTGGTAGTTGAGTTCCAGGCATCTGGATTTTTCATCCAAGCAAGACAGCACACAAGGTAAGTCCCCTGTAGAAAATCCAGAGCCTGTTAGAAATGGGGAATGGATGTGGCTTGGCCAGATATTGAGAAATGTCCACTCTGTTGTCTTTGGAACTTGAGTGGAAAAACAGGAGCAGTTTATCCTAGAGTCTTTGACATTAAAGCAGCTACTTATCCGTTTATTCAAACTCTTGCTATATTTATCAAGCAACTTCTTTTTCCCTGAAGAAGTTCCTGGATGAAATAGTTCTCCATGGGAAATGACACACCCTTCACCACTAAGGATAGAATCTAAGTATTACTAATTAAGTCCCAGTTCCAATGATGTTAATGAAACTGCCTGGGGACTAAACAGCTAGAAGTCCCCATACAGTGTAATACCAAGTAGTGTTCCTACAGAGGCTCTTGACAGCATGTGTGCTCCCTCTGTTCTGAAAGTATTTTGTGTTTTCTCTCCAAAGCAAGCCAGGTCTCCATAGCAGTTTTAAGTTTCTTTAGTTAATAATCTCTTTCAGACCATCGAACCCCAGACTTCAACACAGTATCTCAGAAGCCAAGGGTAGACCTTAACAAGTTCTTAAAAGTCAATTGTATAACATAATTTTCAGGGAGTTTTCCCATTACATGATTACATTGTTATTAAATACTCGTTTTTTAAAATGTTGAAGTTCCTAAACTGTGACATCTGGACGTAAGTGACAAAAGATCTATACCTCTCACCTAAAAGCCAAGCTAACATTGACATGGTTTGTGCCACTGAAAGGGGATTAATTAATTCTAGTAGTACGCTTGGGATTCTTTCACTGAAAGATAATAGTATAATGCAGTCAGAATTATTTTTAGTGATCTAGAGAAAGTCCAAAAATGAGATTTAAGGGGGTTTGAGTTTTCACCACTGCTTTAGCAGAGATCCATAGCCCTTTGTAGGACTGAATAAAAGCATGTTTTGGGCAATACTAAAAAAAGAGGAATAATTACAGAAGATACATCAAGACTAATAATATAATTGTCTATTTGGAGAATTACTACTCAAGCTATTTTGGATTATAATTATAACCTTAAAAATCATACATGAATGGTTTGAATTGATACAGAAATACATTCTATTTGAGAGTAGTTACAAGCACAAGATATTCTGTGATGGAGTCTTGGTAACGTGTCGCAAGTCTTTTTCTATAGCTCATTACCTCTCCTTAATAAGGCCTAATAAACAATTGGAAACTATGTAGCTAAAACATTAATAGAAATAAAGGTATCTGTGTGTGTGTGTATTATACACATGTGTGCATGTGTATATACTGTTTTTAAAAAGCGTGTATCAGTTATCTGTTGTTAAAGTAATGCTGTGTATTAAATTACTGCAAAACTCAGTGACTTACAATAAGCAGTTGTTCATTGCCCATGTGTCCCCATGTTAACTGGGCATTTCCGGTTTTGCCTGGTATTAGGCATGTATCTTTGGACACTTGTCTCAGGTAAGAAGATGTGATCTCGGCTGTGCTCTTTCACATGTTTGGGACCAGCTGGCTACTGGCTGGTCTAAGATGACCTTGCTGAGAACAACTGGGCTCTTCTTTTTCGGTATCTTTTCCCCTGCAGCAGCCCAACCCTTGTTGTCAGTTGTGGCAGAGCTCCAAAGGAGCTAGCAGAAAGGTGCAAGGCCTCAGCAGCCTAGACTCTGAACAGCACAGTATCCGTTCTGCCAGATTCTCTTGGGCAGCATGAGTCACAAAGCCACCCTGGATTCAGAGAGTGGGGAAACAGACTCCACCTCTGATGAAAGGAGCTTCAGAGTCACCTTGCAGAGGAAGTCCTCCGGAGGAAAACTGAGACATTTAAAGACCCAAACATGTATCTAAACTCTGGAAGTTTCACAGTATGATTTGAGCTTTATGAAGAGCAGGGTTCTACATCATTTGCAGGGTGATAAAGAAACAATTGCTTCTGGACAGGAGATTCATCAAAGATACCTTGGTCAATCTCATCATCCAAGTGCTATAAGTGGATGAGGTTCCCCACCAAATAGAAAAAAGAGAACTTTGCCTAATCTTCCTATCAGGGAGCTTTGGGCAGATCAATGTACTGGTCTCCACTGCGGCTTTCTTACTCTCTTTCTGAGAACCTGCCTTTAATTTTTAAATGCCGCCTCTAGATAACAATGGTTAGATTGGAAAGGCTGAGATTAGAGCTGACTAAGTAACAGACTGCAACTGGTCAGAGTGGCCTAGTCTTCCACCCACGTAGGGCTGCTTCGATGAAAATATTCCAGCTAGGAACTGAGAATTGACCTGTGTGGTCTCTGTCCTGGCTTCCCCCTTCCCAGTGAAGACATCTGATTATTTTTCTAATATCTGCAACTGACCCCAATTTACTAAGCCCCGATCTTCCTGGTCAGTGGACTTTCCATGCAGCTGGTGTTCTTAATCAATGCTTTTTCACAATCCTGAGCTTAACCAAAAATATTTCCCATAAGATTACAAGGACTTCTTTTCAGTATGCTTCTGAAAAGAATTTATTGTTAATAAAGTATCAGTATATGTACCATATACCTTCCAAAACGAAGGTAGCTACGCTATTATTTCTGGAATTTAGCAACATAAAGGTATTTGTTGAACTAGTCCAGTAATCTGCTAATGGACACAATAATACTGCTAAAGATCCCCGGTACTCTAAGCTTCAAACTTGCCAATCCTAATGACTTTGCAGAATGGATCAAGACAGCTTACTTGTTATTTTGCCTTAAGAAAGTATCTTAATATTACTGTCTTACTCTTGGCTAAATAATATTTATAAGCCAATGATAAAGTGCATTAGAAATAACTGATGGGAAACTGTTTTAAATACTATAATGAAATTTATTTTCTTTCATGTTTAAATTTTTATACAGAATTTTACTTTCCAGCAAGGGAGAGACTAGGAGGCAATTCTTGAAGATTAGATAAATGTGAACCAAATTAAAAAAATCCTCTTGGTTTTACAGATTATCAGAAGATCAGCTAAATGAGAAACTTCTATAAATAAGAGTTGGTTCTTCCCCAGGACATGGGCATTTGGGAGAAAGTTCTTTTCCCTAGAATGCTGGCAAAACAGAAAATGAAAACAAATGTTGTGTCTCAACTCATAAGACATAATTATTTTTCTCTTCACTATTTTGACTACTTCAGACAATTTAATTCTTCTCAAATCCAACTCTATCCCTACTCCCATTACAGTTAGCAGGATGACATTAACTTTTAATTTGCTGAGAATATTGAGGCTACCCAAGTTTAGCTCCCTTAATCCCTCCCTCCCTCGACATGAAAATCTCGCTATGTTTTCACTTGCTTCTATTTACTGTGTCTAACTAAGAAATGGTCTTCCTCTTTGCCAAGCCCAACCCTTTAATTTATGTTTTTAATCATAATCCCCCATCTTCTTGAATCTCTAGGACTTTTGTTCAATTACATTTTTCCCAAAGTTTCCTAAAGAAATGTAAACAATTACATTTTTCTAAAGAGTTTGAAAAAGTCTTTCACATTTCTAATTCCTCCTGTATAGTCTGTTCTACTTTTACTTACAAACATGCTCAATTTTTCTTTCTTTTTAAAAACAAAAATCTGCATTCTTTTAAATTTGGGTGGTATTCTCCTTTTCATTTCCTGTCTAAAATTCTGGACTATTTTATCCTCAACTCTACTTCATTACCTCACACTCTGTTCTTCACCCAGTGATCTGACCTTCCATTTCTCTGGCTGCCCTACTACACTCCCTCATCCCTTTAGGGAAACTTCATTCTGAAAAAGGGCAGTCACTATAGGGTCATCATATCAGATGGCTTATCTTTAGGCCATTGTAACCCTCAACCCATTTGCTGTGTTCTCTTTCAGAAGCTTTACCTTTCCCTTGCTTCTGAGTTCAAGGACTATCTGGTGCCCTCGATTGCTAGTTCAGACTGTTCTTTTGTTACTGGCTGCCTCCAGTTCCCTTTTTTCCCTCTTCTAGATCAATCCATAGCTTCTCTTGCTTCCTTTGCTCTCCGTGCAGCTTTAAAACTTGTCTGAAAACCAAGTTTAACACTTGTATATATTTTACCTCCTCAACTAAATGGTAAAGGTCTTTAAGGGCACAGATAACATCTTCTAAGTTTTTGTCTTATTTTGCCAAACGAGAGAGCAGAGTTCTCTAGGCTGATGTCACAGTTCGGGGACCAGAGTTTCATTTGTTGGTTGAATGCTGATAGAAGGGATGGCTTGACTTAAACATAGAACCAAAGCAAAAATGGATCTTCAGGGACATTTATGAAGTCAAATTAAGAATTTTGTAGCGTTAGCACCCTGAAGTCAAACTTTACTTCACAGGCCACCTCTCTAGCACATTAGCTGTATGATGTCAGTCAGATGTCTTCACATTTTAAAGTTCAGTTGTATTGTTTGTAAAACAGGGATAACTGTAGCTTGTATTATTGGTGTTAATGAGATTATCCATGCAAAGCTCTTAGCACAGTGCCTGGCATATGGAAAGTACTCAATAAATGTTAGTTGTTCATTAGGTCAATTTTCTTATCAATTTAAGAGTATTCATTTTGGGGTTTAGAGAAGGCCCATTTAATCATAGTTTCTAATATATCACCATGAGGCTTTTCTATAGGTTGAGTATGAAAAACTTTGGGATATGAAGTAACCACTGTTTTTCTTGTAATAGAGAACATAATTTACTTTGAATCCTACACTCACATAAAAGGAAGATTTCATTGTCTTCTAAGGAAAAACTATTGGCATGTTTTCCAGCTTCTGATACTTTGGAAGACCTTTTAGATACTACAGATCTGATCCAGCTCCCAGACCTATTACTTACTAGACCAAAGGCTCTGGTTAATTCACTTAAACACTCTTTGAACTACAAGTTCTTGTTGAAACAAAAACAAACTAAGGAAGGGGGGGGGAGGAATACCAGACTTCTTGGTGAATTTTCAGAACAGAAGAGTGAATTTTCACCTCAATTTACTTGGTGTCTCTGAGCACATAAATCTGCCTCAGATACTCAGAATCAGCACTTAAAAAATGTTTGATTATGAGTAGTATTTAATTACCCAGCTGCAAAAATCTTACAACATTTGATGTAGAAGAGAGACACCTTAGTAGCTACATTTACCATCCCTTTATCTAGGTTTGCCGAATTCCATTCGTGTGTTTTAGGTCAGGAGGAGTGCGTGCTACGTGTGTCGTGGTATCTTACAGCTCTTTTAATCGTCCGTGCAGTCAGTGTACTACAGGGGAAGGTGGTGGTTTGCTTCAGTACAGCACATGATACAGAAATTGTTCATTTAAGCAGCTTTTATGTCCCTTTACAAATCACAGCTCAGAGTGTTTCAAGTTTGGGCAGAGAATTTGTCATAGTCTAGATTTTAATTACAGGAAGTATCATCCCCTATACTTGATTATGTTTTCTCTCTTTAATGAGCTTAATATTCTGATTTTTTTCTTTTTTGTTGTTGTTACTTTAGTAAAAGAACTTAAGTTGCCCTTCAGGAAAAAAAAAAAATCAACATCTGCCTTTAATAGTCCCTGCTCAGTTTTCATCCTGAAAATTTATTTTGCTTATGAGTCAGCAGTAGAGAGAGAATTTCTTACTTGAACATACTGTATCCTTTCTACATATGATAGATACTTAGTGTTTGTTGAAGCGTGTTTGTTGACTGTAAAGGAAAGAAAAACTATATTTTTAAGTGGGAGGATAATAGAAATCTGAAATAATTTTGTCAAGGAAAAAATGCATTTCTGATTAAGTTAATAAACATTCTTAAACTGGAGATAAGTGTACGTAGGATTTGGACAGTGATATGGTATAATAATTTATGAATAAAATGAAGATCAAGAGAATGAGAAGACAAGCCACAGACTGGGAGAAAGTATTTGCAAAAGACACATCTGATAAAGGACTGTTGACCAAAATATACAAAGCACTCTGAAAACTCCAGACTAACTTAGAAAACAAACAAACAAAAGCAAAACAAAAAACCAAACGGCTCAAGTACAAAGTGGACCAAAGGCCTTAACAAACACCTTGACAAAGAAGACACACAGATAGCAGATAAGCATATCAAAGATGTTCCATGTCATATGTCATCAGGAGAATGTAAGTAAAAACAGTGAGAGACTACCGCATATCTATTAGAATGCCTGGAGACCAGAAGACTGACACCACCAGATGCTGGGGAGGATGTGGAGCAACAGGAACTCTCATCCATTGCTGGTGGGAATGCAAAGAGATACATCCACTGTGGAAAACCGTTGGTGGTTTTTTACAGAATTAATCATACTCTTTACATATGATCCAACAATCGTACTCCTTGGTATTTATCCAAAGGAATCAAAAACTTATATCCACACAGAAGCCTGCACATGGATATTTACAGCAGTATTACTCATAACTTTCAAAACCCGGAAGGAACCATGGTGTCCTTCAGCAGGAAAATGGACAGACCAACTGTGGCACGTCTGGACAATCGAATGTTATTCAGCATTAAAAAGAGCCATGGAAAGACATGGAGGAAACGTGAATGTGTGTCACTGAGAGAAGCCAATTTGAAAAGGCTACCCACTGTATCACTGCAACTCCACAGCATTCTAGAAAAGGCAAACCATGGAGACAGTAAAAAGATCAGTGGTTGTGGGGGGTTGGGGGGTGGATGGATGAATAGGGGGAGCACAGAGGATTTTTAAGGCAGCAAAATTATTCTGTATGATGCCATGATAATGGGTACGTGCCATGACACATTTATCCAAACCCGTAGACTGTGCAACACAGAGTTGACCCTTAATGTAAACTGTGGCTTTCGGGTACCTATGATGTGTTCACGTAGGTTCATCAGTTGTAACTAATGCCCAATTCTACTGTAAATCTTAAACTGCTGTGAAAAATTACCTTAAACTATGTTTAATTAAAGGGAGAATAGATTAAATAAACCCATAAATAAACCCCACCTGGTCTTATCCCTAAAGACCTGTGTCTTCTTGTTTTTACGTTGAGTCAGTGCTATCTCACTGAAGAGCTTCCTCTAATTTGTTAGGCTGGTGGTACTAGGGTAACTGCAAGGTGGTGCAGCTTTTCCTGTGTCTAGTTGGTTTGACCTGTGAAGAACTAACTGTAGAGGGTTGTGCATTATTAGATTACCCAGAGTCTTAAATCTTATATGGCAAAGTTTAGGGCTGTTCGGGCTGTGAGAGCCCCTAAGTGACCTTTGACTCAAACTTCATGGAGGTAATTCTAGGGTTAGGAAGTGATTGCTCTAAGGTATCGATAGGGACAGTATCTGAAATAATTCGAATGAGTAACTGTGTCATTAAAATTAGAATTTGTAGGGCTCTGTGTATGTCCTTCATATCTGCCTGGAGTCAAATTGCTTCCTAAGTTATAAATGAAACCTATCCAGAAACTCTCAAGGAAGAATAGAATATTGGTTGATGAAAACACTTCATGGTTTAGGAATCTAGTGCCACAATTAATTTACGTTTGATTTAAATTGATGACACCCTGATGTATCAGAGGTTCTTTAATTAAGAAATAAAAATGTAGGGAGGATTGGAATATTGGTAATTGGAAATAGAGGAGGCTTAACTAATGAAGTGTGGCTTTATTAGATGTTTTGTTCCTTTTATAGAAAATGCTATGTAGAACTTACTAACAATTATCTTCCACTTAAAAGAAACATGGATATTTGCAAGATTTAGATTCTTTATTTAAAAATACATGCTGGGTGAGTAATAATGGTTGTGACCGTAAAGCCCCAAATTGCTTTTAATGTTGTGCCTGGACTACAAAACCACTGTGCTTTTTTTTTTTTTTTTGTAATTTTTTTTTATAAGTCATCAGAGTTCATCTTTTAGTGACTTTTGGTTCAAATCTACATGTAAGAAATGGCTCTGCATTGTAAGGTTTCCAGTTCAGCTTGTCAAATCTCTTATCTCTCTGCTCAGCATCTTACTTGGAGTTGCTTCTCTCTTTTGTTATGTCTCTAATATCATTACCTAGAATGATAAGTGTCTGAAAATTGACATAGATTGTAATTTGCAGAATTACCTTTGCTGTCGAGGATTACTCTACCTTATAATTACAGCTTACACAAAAATCTGCTTGATACTTCCTTGTAATCAGAGTAATAATACCTTGTATTTATGCAGTCTTTCTCTTGTGAGCTCAAAGCACTTTTATAGCCACTCTTGTTAATTGTCACGGCATTCCTGTGAGCAAAGCAGATGGTTGCAGAAAAGGAGGCTGAAGTGTAACCAGGTTAAATGACTTGCCTAGGGTAAAGCTATAATCAGTGACAATGACGGGAAAGAAGCCAGGGCTCCTGATTCAAAACTAGTTTTTTACCTTCTATATCACTTTGCCTCCAAATTTTTTACTTGTGACATCTGTTTCCATCATTGTCACGCTGTTAATTACTTAATATCATTTTACTGCAAGATTAGCTAAAGGGAACAGATACACTCTGAGTGTTTAAAAACATGTTTAATGCAGCATGAGAGAAACAGTGACACTTGATGGGGAGGACAGATAGATTAGTTTTACTGGATCTCAGTTGCTTGGTGAACATCACTAGTTTGGGGCTGCTGGGGGTTGATGTTTTACCTAAATGATGCTTTTTGAATCATGCAACTGCCTAGAAATTACTGGTCTCGTTTTCCTATGTGCATCAACTGAAGCAAAACATGATCAATTAGTTGATTACTGAATTATACTCAGTGAAGTGTCCACTGAATTAGCAGATGTGTCTCTTTATGCTCAATTATCCAAATGTATAGTCAAGCTTTTGAGGTTCAGTTAATATATATTTAAAGCCTGCTTATTAAAGTGTAGATAAAATTGCAAACTATTAGCCATGCCGTCGTCGTCGTCTTCTTCTTCTTCTTCTTCTTCTTCTTCTTCTTCTTCTTCTTCTTTTCATTAAAATGTTCTGTTTCCCTTTATACACTGAGGTGTGAAACCGTAACTCTTGTTTGGATACTTCACATCCTGTCCCATTCCTCTGAATGAAGGATAAGGTTTTGAAACAAAGTGGGACATGGGGTGGATACTTTTAGTTAGTTTGTTTATTTGGGGGTACTTAATGGAAGGGCAAAAAACTTGAAGGGTATATCCATCAAAGTTTTCCCATGATGTTTGGGTCTAATATGTATGACTCATTGATTTAATAATAGAAAGAACTGATTTAATTGTTCTGACCACAGATTTATTGATAATGAAGTCTAATTTGGTGACCACCAGATCCTATTATTTTTGCCCTCTTGCCCTGCCCTAGAAAGCGTCATTTGTTATATGATGCTTGATTATAACCCGATAAATAATCAGACTTCACTTAGTCACTTTTTTCCCATGGTTCCACTTCTTTTCCTTTTTTCACTGTTTTTTATTCTTTTTTTCCTTCTATTTTCTTTTTACCTCTTTACCCTATTCACACGAGATCACTATGTGTCGTGTTAAATTTGTTGAGAATGTGTTGAGAAAAAAAAAAGTTTTGTCTTTATTTTAAGAAGTAGATTTTTGGGGGCGCCTGGGTGGCACAGCGCTTAAGCATCTGCCTTCGGCTCAGGGTGTGATCCCGGCGTTGTGGGATCGAGCCCCACATCAGGCTCCTCCGCTATGAGCCTGCTTCTTCCTCTCCCACTCCCCCTGCTTGTGTTCCCTCTCTCGCTGGCTGTCTCTATCTCTGTCGAATAAATAAATAAAAAATCTTAAAAAAAAAAAAAGAAGTAGATTCTTGTTTTGTTTTTGTCCAGCTACGTGTAGCTGATGTATGTGCTTTAGAAATCAGTTGCTTCCCTAGGCAAAGGCTATTTCATTTAAAATACAGTGTCTGTAACACCTTGAAGGCTTAATTTGAATGGAGCGTCTACTTTAAACCATCACTGTTTTAAATAACAGCGTTGCTGTAGTTTCAATAATTCCATGATTACGGATGGTAAAATAATAGCTGATTGCAGGCTATTATTAGGCTTTTTAAAAAAATGCATGGAAAGAGCAATTAAAAACAAATTTCAAATTATTTAATATTGAGGATCCACCTTGTACTAGATTCTGGGGAGGCTCTGAGTGTAGCTTTCATCTTCCGAATAGAGAGTAGGAGTTTTACTCAAAAATAAGCCATGGAGATGATGGCAGATATTGAGTTTCACGGATCTGCTTCCCAGGCTGCTCCGGGAGAAGCGGACTTCAGGCTTTCTGGCCATTGAGGAGGAAGTCCCAGAACACCGCTCTGTGCTGCACGCTCCCTGCTTCTGCTCTGAGCTTCCTCACCTAACGCTCTCCCTGAGCCACATGCCATATGGTCAGGGAGTCATCAGTGGGAACAGCTGGTGACTTCTCTGCTTATTAGTAACAATGGTATTTGAGTAAGATGGATTCTTCCATTTTCTCTTCTTCCATGGTTTCCAAACAGTGCATTACTTATATACACATACATTGACAGAGGTAGAACTCTGTGAATTACCTATTAAAACACTAGACCATCATCTTTCTCCCTTCTCGTGTACTTGGGACTGTTTATCCCATCATTTTTTCCCTCTTTTTAAGATATTATATTTACTGAGAACTCACAAGACAGCAAGCGCTACTCCTCTTATTTAATCCTAGTAATGATTCCATTAAAAATTTATATTGTCTCGGCTTTAAAGGTGAGGGAGCAGAAGTTTAGCCATCTTAGAAATGTGCCAAATTTTAAAAGGTAGTATGATGTAGAACCAGGATTTGAACTGAGTATTCTCTGACTTCATAGCCCAAACTCTCTTTTTTCCCCAAGATTTATTTATTTATTTTAGAGAAAGAGAAAGCCCTAGAGGGATAGGGGAAGAGAGAGAGAGAAGCAGACTCCCCACTGAGCATGGAGCCCCATGCGCGGCTTGATCTCATGACCCTGAGATCACGACCTAAGCTGAAACCAAGAGTCAGATGCTTAATCGACTGAGCCACCAGGTGCTTCCATAACCCAAACTCTTAACGATAAACATAAACAGCTTAGTCTTTGCTTTGGTATGAGTGTGGTGACTCCAAATGTGTCTAGTTAATCATGAGTAAATACATGAGGTCTTATCAGAGAAGTAGACACGTTACCTTGGTGAATCTTTTAAAACCGTCATATGGCCAAACACATAGTTTGATAGATTAAGGAAAGACGATGAAAAGTACAGAAACATGGAAAAACACATAGGATTGTAGGATCTGAAGAAGATAGATTGTCAGTAAAAGCAATAGCTCTGATGTATTATGCACCTACAAAGTGATAGGTCCTGTAATAACCTAATATTCACTTGTGAAAATAGTCAAAGGAATTAGGTAATATCCCTATTTTATATATAAGGAAGTGAGCACAAATAGTGCTTAAGTCACTTGCACAAGGTCACATAAACTAAATCTCTTTGGGGTCCCCAGTAACATTCAGTGGATAAAGGGAACCACTGAGGTAAGATGATGCCAGGACCAACATAGAGGGAAAGGATTCGATCACCTCACTCCTCACTGAACCTACTTCAAGTTTTATAACGTGCTGTTTTTTGCTCTTTTGATTGCTTCTGCATGCTGACTCTCCCTACTCTTTCCTGTTGTGAACAGATATGTTTCAGCACTGTTGCCCTTCCCCCCACCCATTCAGCCGGCCTGGGGAGCCTTGATTGGTACTTGACTACAGCTCCTTGGCTAGTTTTTCTTGGAAAAGTACAAATCTGCATTTACGTTTCCTTTGTTAGCTCACGTGATGATTTAGTTCTCGGTTGTGGATGCTGGTGTGCAATTTTGTGGTCATGTGCTGGGACACTCCATGATCCACTAGCTTAATAGACTAGATAGCTTTTCCGGGCATTGCCTAAGATGTCATTACCAAAAAATTGTGTGAATGTTTTTAGAACTTGATTCTTAAAATATGCCATCGTTCTCACTTCCCGAAGGTGACTTACTGGTTAGTACGTGTCGGTGTGTCTGAAGAACTCCTGTGGGACCAGCAGGTTCTTTCTTCTCAGCTGGTTGTACTGGTGTCTCCTCTCTAGCTGTTACCAGCCATAAGGGTCTCTTTCCTCAGTCTGGTCTGTTCCTTTTCCTCCACTTCTCTCTCTCTCTCTCTCTTTTTTTCTTTGTTTCCATCCTACTTAGTATGTATAGGCAATTTCATAAATTTTAAATACCAAGTCCCCAAATAATTAGTTCCCCCATTGCAAAGATAAGTTGGTTAGAAAATTCAGTGTTATAGTCAAAATTGGAAAGAGTGGAGAAATTCTTGGAATCGAAAAGAGTGAGACACAGTCGGTGTGCGAGTCCTGGGCATGCCCTCAGGTTTTATAATTGCTATGAGCATTGCCATCTGCCAGGGGAAGAGGAAAATGATGCCTCATACCTATTGGAGTCATGTCTATTTGCTGTTGGGGTGGCTATCTAGAATTTTTAAAACAACTTTTTAATTAGAAATATTGAACAAACGGGGAAAAAGTCATTTTGCTCCTCCCATGTGAATGTCACCCTGTGACAAAACACTAGTGTGTCATGCTGTCCCCTGCACTGAAGGTGAAATCCAGGATCCTTGTGTCCAGCTCCTGTGGGCCAGTAAGGTCCGACCGATGCCTGCCCTCAGCCACCTGCTGCACCTTCTTCCCTCCCTCACTGCATTCCCAACATGCCGGCTCTGTCACTGCTCCTTCCGCAAGCCAAGGCCTTTCTCGTCCTACAGCCTTTGCACACATTCCCCGTGCCTGCCATCCTCCCGCCAGCACACTTGCTTTTCCAACCCTCCTCCTCTTTTAGCTCTGAGTGCAAATGCCGTTGATGCAGAGAGGCCTTTCTTGACTAATTTCCCTGTCTCTTCAGTCCCGTTAATCACTGTCATGCCTTCTTACACTTTTCTTTTATGGCACTTCTAAAACTTTATAATTGCATTTTTATCTCATGCCTCTCTTATCCACTAGAAACGTGCTTCTCGACCATGGCCCGGCCTTCAGGGCACCTAGGGAAACTTAAAAACATGCCACTGAAAACCAAAACCAAAACCAAAAAACAAAACAAAACAAAATATGCCACTGTTCCGATGTCATCCTAGACAAATTAAAGCAGACATCATGGCCTGGTCATCAGTGTTTTCCGAACATTCTTCAGATCATTGCAGTGTGCAGCCAGGGTTTAGAACTACTGGGCCACGGGCGCCTGGGTAGCGCAGTCGTTAAGCGTCTGCCTTCAGCTCAGGGCGTGATCCCGGCGTTCCGGGATCGAGTCCCACATCAGGCTCCTCCGCTGGGAGCCTGCTTCTTCCTCTCCCACTCCCCTGCTGTGTTCCCTCTTTCGCTGGCTGTCTCTCTGTCACATAAATAAAATCTTTAAAAAAAAAAAGAACTACTGGGCCAGATCGTAAGCAACCAAGGAGCAGAGATGATGTCTGTTGACCCATGTGTACACCTGAGGCCTAGTGCAGTCGCTTGTATACAAAGAGCCACATGAATTAATGTATTAATAAAGCCCAACCAAATTAATGTAAGCACCCCTGCCCTATAAACAAAACAGAAGTGGTCTTTTTTAAATACCTCATGTAAGGGAGATGGCAGATTTTTTTCTCCATTAACCAAACAGGATGAAAAAGGGGTTATCTCTTTTTTCCAGAGGGAGCTGGTGTGGTCCTTCAGAGGAATTCTTGAATTGGAGGATAGATGCCTAGCAGGCAGGTGGTGAAATATAGGACAATATGTTACATAAGTCTTTTATTCAATGTGTCGATGCTTAAATAAACCAATGAAATAGAGTAATCGAGAGATTATACTGTAAAAATAAATGTTATGTTCTATTCTGATAGTAAAAAATTAACCTTTATAAGATGTACATCATTTCAGAAATTAAAATCTACTTTAACAAAGTTTCATTGTGTCACTCAGCTGCTAAAATCTGAGGTGAAGAGAATTGCATTCTAAGAGTCCTTTATCACTTAAAGACCATTACACATACATTGTGTAACGCAGTGCTCACAGTATCCTTAGGAAATGGAAAGAGGGATTACGATGTCAGTATTCTCTGTCTACAATTTAAGTGAGTTTTATAAATGGCCTTGTATCTTATTACAAGTCATTGATAAATTATTTATTTCTTCAGGGAAACTCCACCTCTTATCAGAAATTCATAATCACCAAAGATGTTCCCTATTTCTTTCCTTTTTTTCTCAATTGACATGCTTTTTTCAGGCCATGGGCTGTCTCCAGATGTACACAAGTCGCCATCATCCATGTGGTTTTCCGATATCTCCTGATAATAGCATATCTGCTCTTTTACTCTAGAAACAAATTTGTAAGTTGAAGTATTATACTTTTTTTCTTTCTGAAACAGAAAAGATAAGTTTACATGGACCCTTTTAGAAAAATATTCATAGGAGAGATTTCCAGGCTCTGTGGAGAACTGACCAGGCACTATGGGTGTTTTAAATTCATATCATAATATCCTCAAAAATAATGTAGCAAGATTTATGCTTCGGGGAAAGAGTTCAGAAGTGTTCAGTGACTTGTCCAGGTTAATCACCAAGCCAGCTGTAGGACAGAAACCTCTGGCTTCTCTCCTCTGTCAGACATGTTTCATGTTCATCTAAAATGCAGTCCCTTATTTCCTCCTTAGCACATATGACAAAATTCTAGTGCCATGATGGTGATGCAGGAGTTAAACAGCCAAAATCGAAAAGTAACGACAGTCCTCTGGGACATACTGGGTGTCCAGCTTGCAGCGTGACAGTAAAGTGAATGCCGAGTACAGTTAGGTAGCTTAAGAGGGCCCCCGACCCCCCCACCTCCGCTCAGTGGTTATATCTACAAGTTTTATGTCTAGAATTGATTCCATCATTCATATGCATGAACATCTTTACAAATAAAATTACGTGGAGACAATTCTAAGATATGTATGGAAAGTAAGGTGCTACTATGGGAAGGTACTCCTGCGACTAAGAGTCCTGCTACTAGAAGGTACTACTTGGGAGCCCTGGGAACAATTCACTGGTTGTGGACATAAATGGGTGGGACAGTTCCAAGGCTGTGTGTGTGATCACAGTGGTTTTGAGCACAGCTGGGAAATGGGATGTGAGGTCTGAGCTGTTAAGAATGGCCAGTGTTGTTACGTTCCAGTAACAACAGTGCCTACGCTGAGAGTACGTGCTACATTCAAGGAGGAACCTCACTTTTGCAGGGCCACTGGTATTGATAAGAGAGTGACCTTGGCCTCAAGTGGCTTATAATTTATTAGGAGTGAAGAGTCAAAATAGCTATAGCACAAGGAAGAGTGGAAGAGCTATGAAAGATGTGCTACAAATGAATTAATCATCACAAGTTAGTTGATTGAGTAGCAGATGTTCCGTGTCATATGTTCTATTCAATTAACATGGAAGAGTTAGACACTAACGTCACAATCACTAATAAACCTTGGGGTTTGTTTTTTATTTATTTCCATAGGCTTAATTTAGCCATGACATTTCGTTTTATATGATAACCTTGAAAGCTATAGACGGTGTTCTATTTAATGGGAATTAATAGTAAAATGCATCAAGATTTCTGAACGAAAAAGTACTTCAATATCATACATCTCAAAGAACACAAAATATTTCCAAAGCTTTGTTCCATTGCTCTGTTCTAACACTGTAATCCGTTAGGATGGTCATTAATGCCCTGAAAACATATCGAGCACCATGGTTATTGGTGGCACGAAAGAGTTAAGGCACAAAGAGCTGGTGAAATTTTGTTTTGTTTTCCCCTCTTAGACTTCCTAGCAGGCTAAGATTTATTGCTGCTGTACCTTTCCTATGGAAATCAGGTTTTCTAAATGGGTAAATTAAAGCTTATTGTAAATTGCTCAAGGTAATATTGGAGTCCTTTGTGCTGTAGGGTTTCCAATGTGGGTCTTTTAACCTTTGGTTCCATTTAAAGGAAATTTTCCTGAAAGATTTATTCTCCCTTCAATGACATTTTTAGACGGTGTACACGATGAGCAGAGAGTGCAAAGTGTTGCAGAAATAATTTGTGTTTCTTTATAAACTGAATTTCATTGGGTTTTTTAGAGCTCTCATTATTGTAACATTCTGAGTTCTATATATTTTTAAAATATATATATATTTTAAAAATTGTATCCTTGTACGTGTTCTAAATGTCAAATGTAACCACTGGAATATTTGGTCCACAGGGAAGTGCATACCTTGAATTTAGCCTTTCTCCGATGCATATCTTCACGTTTTATATGATTTTGATTCAGGGAATGTGTTGCTGTTAAGGTTTTTAAATTTTCATTTCAGGTAATATTAAAATATGTAAAAAAAATTGGAGTTGCAGTTATTCAGTAATTACTACGTTATACATCTGAACTAAGTTGGATTTTTCGATATGTAAATTAGTCTTTTGTAGTATTTAATAAGCAAGGCAGGATATGTGTTACAAACCAATGGCTAGGCTGAATAAGTAGGACTAAAGGATTTTTTTGTTGTTGGTTATAGTTAAAATCGACTGTCTCTGGAAATGTAACTTTTACTTTCCCTGTTTTTATAGTAACGCTGCATTAAGATGTCAGGTCAAAATATTTTTTTCTTTCTCTCTCTGTTTTGATATTTCATTTGAGAACCAATATTTCAAAAAACGTAGTGATTTAGTACAAATTCCTTAGTTCCAGTCTAAACCTTACCAGATTCTGTGAACTGATTTATTGATGGGACTCGGAGGGATCACAAGCCTTTCTGAGAACATTTGAAACATTGCTGAATTCTGAATTTTATTGAAGTTGTTCCCAAGAGAGGAGCAGAATGGGAGAAAAATCCTCTTTTCCTTTTACAGACTTGGACATCTTAACAAAGCTTTAATTTTTTTTTCCAAGGGGTAATATTAAAAAAACAAAAAACTAAACATAAAACTGGGGCAAGTGGTAAAACGAACATTGCGCCAGTCACCAGTGAGTGCTAATGGGAGTGATCTTCTATGTGGTCAATTTTCTATGGCACAAATATTTGAAACACATTGGAAATACACAAACTTCTTTTTATACAGTGATTTTGACTTCTTTGCAATCTAAGTTTATATCTTTAAAAAAATTGTGTAAATACCCGTCTTTGAAATTATCCTTGACTTCTTCTCTCTCTCTCTCTCTTTTTTTTTTAATGAACACTTCTGTTTGTGGATGATCATGGTTCCAACAGCTTCTCTCTGCTTTTCTCAAACCCAGACATTTTCTCTTATAAAAGGAAGGTGACTTGAAAGACCCCATAGGCCAAGTGGATCTCCCTGTGACCTGGGACGGGAACCCTGCGGGTTAGACGCAGGCTGGCTGCTACACAGAGAATCTAAGATCCCACCATGGGCCCTTTATTGAACCTTCTTCCTGTGGAACTCTCGGTGCTACTAACGTAAACCCAGGGAGCTGATTTAGTGTCCTTTCCCTGGGGAGGCCCTCTGGTCTAGTATTACCCTTTGCCCAGTGATTTTATGTGCCAACATTATGGATTCTGCAGACTGCTCGTAATGGAGGAAAATGGTTCGTGGCACGAGAGAAGGCAAACAGTAAGGTTCCTTAAGTTACCCAGCTTGGAATTGATTTTACTGGACTCCGCATGAATAGGAGTATTGGAGGTACCAAATAAGGCAAGCAACACTGTTTTTTGGCAAATAGGGAGAAAATCCATCTTGTCTGAGAGAACACTGTGCTCTCCACTGCTATCACTGTGCTGTCCTTCCTATCTGCTGTTGGTAAATCACGATTGCTGAAGTGACAAAATTCAATATAATGCCAGAAATTAAGATTTCAGAGGGGAAACAGAGAAAATAAAGCTGAAAAGTAAAATATTAAAGAGAACTTAAAAAAGAACGCTAGCAAAACTAGAGAAGTTTGGACGTTCAATATTTTATCACCTAAAGGAACTAAGCTAGGGACAAGGCAAATGTTGTATAAGCCAAGATTTAAAAAAAAAAAAAAATAGAAGATGATCTGAACACAGCAGAAAGAATGCAAGAAACAGTTGACATGAATTCAGAATGAAATAAGTGAAGCCAACCGTCTTTTTAAAAAGGTAGCCTTGTAGATGGGAGAAAAGGAGAAAGCAGGTTGCTTTTTTACAGTGGTCCCCTGAAATGAGGCAGCTCCCATGGCTGGGAGCTCTGGGGAGACCTCTAAGGGCACAGAGAGAGCTACACTGTAGAGGGTAAGACGTGACTCTCGGGGGCCTCCTGTCAATGGCTCCTGTCCCCTGGCTCTCTCCAGGCTACCTGAGAGGGCGAGGAGATGTGCCCTTCAGTAAATAGCAATCCATCAAACTGCCAGCTTCCCCTTGCTGGCTTCTTACAGGCATGAAAGCTGCCACAACCAGCTCCATCCCTTTGTGAAACCCACTCTTTGGGGGAGGACTTTTATATTTAGCCCGCTGTTCTTCAAGCAGGTGGGCAAGGCAGAGTGCCTGGTGATCATGCCATTACACAATCAGTGATTTTGTTATTTTATATTTTTATAATCCAACTGTTTAATGTTGATATTTCATAATCAGTTATTTTCAATTAAAAACAATAATAAGCTTTCTAAACTGAGAAAAGTTCTATTTTGAAAAGGTCTGCTTTTTCAGTTGCTGATGGAATGATGTTGTAATTGTAGCTGCATCATTAATTAAGATTGCCTCCCTGTCTTCACTCCTTCTTCCTCCACACCCACCCACACACAGACCGCCCCTAACTCGTGCCCACAGTCTGTGCGGAGGAAGCCTTCAGGTGCATGTCAGGCAGCTCAAGGTTCAGAGTATCCAAACTGTGTATTTTAATCTGTCAGTGGGAGCGCACTAGGCTAGGGACAGTGAAGGAGACGGGCGCACGATGTGTCCCTTTTGCAGAGGTTATCTGTTTACATCTAATCTTAGTCTGAAAGTGATATAAGGTGGCCTTCTTCATAGTCCTGTTAGGACTGGAGGTCTGAGAAGCACAAGCATACATTATAAGCCATAAAACCTTGTGGAGATTTTAGGAAACGTACCTGTGGACGCGACATTCAGGGTCCTTCATTTTCTGTCTCTAGCCTTTCAGTCTAGCCTGCGCTCCAAACACCTCAAACTAGCTGGTTGGCATTTTGCAAACAGCAAATTTGCGATTTCCTGTCCCGCCCTGGTGTGTGTGCTGCCCCTTGTGCTTTGAAGGGCTTTTCCATCCTGCAGTCCTATGAAATCATGCTAATTAAGGCCCGGCTTAAATGTCATCTCCCCTCCATAGCTTCTTGAATAGCTTCCCTGCAAACACACGCAGAATGAATCTTCCCCTCTCTTCCTGACGTGGCGTTCTGCTCGTCCGGCCATGTCGCCACATGCCACCGTGTTCATACTGATTTTCATGGTCATCTGCCCTTCCTACTGCTGAATTGATAGGTTCTTGAGATGGGGGGCTATGTCCTGAGTTCTTCACACAGGCCTTGACATGTTGTAAGTACTCACCAAGTGTTCCTTGGAGGCAGGGGTTGAAGCACTTCGCCCAGATGCCTGTCCCGGGCCACGGAACCTTCCCCGTCCTCACTCACAGAGGCAAGTGGAGGCGACCACAAACACTGTGCCTGCACCCCTGCTGTGAAGCGTTGCTCTATTTCATTTTAGCCTTGCTCTCCCTGTTTCCAATCTAGGGAGTCTCCCGTCTCTTCCAATTCTTTTCTGTTAGTCAGCTCTAGCCAAGAAATTCCATAATTGACCATCTTGAAGGATGTACATCATTGTAAGGAGCACTGAGAAGACATTTTTGCTTATGGGTCTGAGACTTTGTTCTAAAGCATTGATTTTGCCAGTTGCTTGACCTCTGAGTGAAGAGGCTGTGTTAGGGTTTTCCAGGGGAGAACCAAGAGGTTGTGTGTACATGTGTGTGCATGTACACACACACACATAGATGTGAAGTTTTTGACAAGGAATTAGTTTACATGATTACAGAGGCTGAGCAGCAAACTGTATGCATAGGACAGCCAGTGTATGGTTCCAGCTCATGCCTGAAGGCTTGAGAGCCACGAGAGTCAATGGTGTCAGTTCTAGTCTGAAAGCTGGCAGTCTTGAGACCCGAAGAGGGCAGATGTTTCCGTCGGAGTCTGAAGGTCAGGGAAGACCAATGTCTCAGCGCAAACAGCCAGGAAATTGGGAATTCTTTCTTACTCAGTCTTCTTATTCTATTCAGGGCTTCAACGGATTGAATGAGGCCCATGCACATCTGGGAGGACAATCTGCTTTACTCCATCTGTTGATTTTAATGTTACTCTCAACCAGAAACACCCTCATAGACACAAACAAAAGTAATATTTAACCAAGTATCTGGGTACTCCATGGCCCTGTCAAGCTGACCCATAAAATTAATCATCACAGAGGCCGTGCTCTGCACATGTATTTTGCCAACGATGCCAACCAGTTGACGTAAGGAAGGAATTCTGTGTATGAAGAGCATCACTTATTTTGCAAATGATCGTGAATATAGTCCTTGCAAGAAGACTGAAGTGTAGTCTCATTTGTTAGCTGCATTTTAATCAGAGAAGAAGCATAGGGTGGAAAGAACCCTTATGATATTCTAGTCGGTCATAGGGTTAAGGTCTCCGATCATTTCAGAAGCTAGGCACATTAGTAAATAAGTATGTTGAGCACATGGCAGTCCAGAACGGTGGGAACTGTGATGCACAGAAGCACTCAGTACCTGTCTTACAGGTCTGCAAACAGTTTTTTAAGCTGCCAGTTAAAATTAGGCTTTGGCTAAATTCTTTCCCTCATTAACTCACTACAGGATTTTAGAAATTCATTTAATTTTTCCACAACTCAGTTATTTTATTAGAATATATGGCTAATCTTATAGTCTCAAGATTCTTTCCATGCATTTCACCTGCCATTTAAGTTTGAGAAGTTATGAAATCACCTTTCCTGATCGAAAGAGGTCTAACATGCATTCCAAAGACAAGTGACACACCATCGTCTGAAGCAACATCATCCACTTTCCAGTGACATCATAATGACTATGTCTGTTGTTTTCTGAAGTATCAAGAGCAAAAATACCCTAATCGTACTTTTGAATCAAAAAACTACATATACTAATGTGATTCATGATGTAGCATGACCAAATTTCTTTTTTTTTTTTTTCAAATTTCTTGATAATTCAGTAGCCAGTCTCCACAGGTGTTGCCACATCTATATCTTACTGTACGTGCGCATGCTTTCTAGTGCTTGGGGAATGCTTTCTATTGTAAAATAGGATAACTTTCAATACATATGTGTTGGTGTGTGTTGATTTTTCTTTTTCAAAGTCTTTTCATATAGTCTTGAAGCCTTCAAACTATAATTTAAAGCAAGCCAGCTTCTGTGGATTTATGGAGTCATTTTCCCTTTGGCTAAACCCCTCTATGGTCACAGACCACTAGATTTAAAAAGGCGGCTGAACCCGTCCAAAGACCAACATAAATTTTCAGAGATGGAGAAAATGGTGCCTGCTTATTAAATTAGTGAGAATATAGTATTTGGCAGCTACAAATAAATGATGTTTTTCCCCTTTAAGTTAGAAGCAAGACGGTTAGAGATGTGTGATATTTGACTCACATTTGTCACGTTTAGCTACATTAGTTGAGAATAATTTGCATGTTACATCCTGCACACTTACTTTAGACTCCGTTCGAATCTGACTAGATAAATGGGTTCACCTTTGCCAAAAAGCTCCCAGTTATGAACACATTTAAAACAATTTCCTCCCAGCATATAGAGTGGACATGAGCATTAATTTTTTTTTTTTTAAATCATCTTCCCTCAGCAGATCCTTCTCCAGCATTCCAGTGTTTACCTGATGGGTTTTTTAAGTGCAGTGTCGGGCATCCTCCATTGGGTGCCTGCATCCACTTTCCATTTGTCCTCTTGTTTCATAGAAATTATTAATTTCAGTCCAATAAAAACAGGGCTTTTTCTTTTGGTGATTCATTATTGGAAACCATTTTCATGGACTTCTAGGGCTTTGGGAAGAAAACATGTTTATCCTTGACAGATCTTGGTATTTTTCCACATCTCATAGGAACCTTTCCAAGTCTTTTTTTCTATAAAAACAAAATAAATTATAAGAATGGAGGCTTTCTAAGCTCAAGTTGATTAACTGTACAGACTTTCCAGAGTAGTTTCTGAGAAAATGCTGCACAGTGTTTCCAGTCATGAAACTTGTGTGAAAGGCAATCACCTTCACTCCTATTTAATCTAAAGATGCAATTATGAAATGCAATTTTTGATAACGGTTTATATTTGGAGTTATGTTTTATTAACGGCCTGTGTTATATTTCTATAGAAATGGGAATTACTTCTCCTAATCCTAATGTTAATACCTCATGAGTAGAAACTAGGTACAAAATGTCAGATGGGTGTTATGCTCTAATTAGTGTCGTACCTCCTCCCCATCAGCCGGTTTTTCTTTTAATTTTTCTTTTCATGCTTATCACCTGACATGGTGAAATATCTTCTAATAACATTATATATCTTTTTATTTAACAACTGTGTGTGCGTGTGTGTGTATACTGTTGAAAATGTCTACATTTTTTGGACGTTAGTCTATTTAAGTGTTGGAAATCAAGTCTGTCTTATTAGTCAAATATTCAGTTCTATAAGGTTCTGGGCTAGGAGTTACTTGGCCTCTTTAAATTGACTTTGTGCATTTCTAAATAAAGAATACTAGGGCGTATTCTTACATTAAACACAATCTCTTGATACCAGATATTATTCAGGATACAAATTGAGTTGGGTCTTAAAGGATGAGTAGGACTTTTAATCAATAATAAAAATAATGATGATAATTATAATAATAGCAACGGGTTAGCATTAAAGGAGCACCTTTTTTGTGGTTAGGCACTCAAGTTATATCTAATATAATACAACCCAAGAGGAAGGCTTAGAATAATGAGGAGGTATTGGAGTTTGGCTTCTTATTCTGGTTTTATCATTTAATCATTCAATTATAGGCCATGTAAACCATCTAACCTCTCAGTGCCTCCAGTTTTGGAGATATCAATGGTTACTACCTCGAAGAGTGGTATGAGAAAGAAATGAGATAATACAGTCTGATAGGATGTGCTGAAACATGGTAAATGCTCAGTAAATGTTAGCTGCTATTCTATTTATTACATAAATGAAGAAACTGATTAAGTGTTAGAGAAGCTAAGTAACTTCCCTATGTTTAAGAAAGTGGTTTGAGGCAGATTTGAACTCTGGTGCCAGAGGCTAGGTTTGCTACTACCAAGATTCTAGGAAAGGAAAGAGTAACTGCAGATGGGGAAGCTTGAGTGTAGTGTTGGTTGGGGTTGGGGGCAGTGAAGAGCATAGATGAGTGAATACAGAGACATGATGCTGGATTTGGTCTCAGGCCACTTGTGGAAGGCCTTGTAAGGGCTTGAATAGAAACAGAGGCAACTAGGAATCAAGGGAAAATAACCTGTTCTGCAATTATTTTGCATTATTTATTTGTATTGAATAAATTTGACATGTAACATTGTACAAATTTAAGGTATACAGTGTGTTACTTTGACACATTTATATGTTGTGATATGATTACTGTTGTAGCAATATTTGTCATATTACATAATTATAGTATTCTTTTGCATTTCAGTGAAAAAAAAAACAGCATTTTCCTTTGATTTAAGCTGTCTTCTAAGCCAGTACTATGATTTCAGTGAATAAATATGAGGTACAAGTTCAAATGGGAGAGTCCTCAAAGATTAGGGAATTTTCAGAAGAGATCTCACTAGACACCATGTACAGGAAACTAGGGTTTTTGTTTTTGTTTTTTTTAAAGATTTTATTTATTTATTTGACAGAGAGAGAGGCAGTGAGAGAGGGAACAAGCAAGGGGAGTGGGAGAGGGAGAAGCAGGCTTCCTGCTGAGCAGGGAGCCCCACGTGGGGCTCGATCCCATAATGCTGGGATCATGACCTGAGCTGAAGGCAGGCTCTTAACAACTGAGCCATCCAGGTGCCGCATGAAACTAGTTTTTAACCACAATACCGGGTTCAGGCACTGTAGTTCTACAAACTGTGCCTTCTAACTCCTATGGATTGGTTTGCCTCAAGGATTCTGATTCCGGCTAATAAAGTTCACGAGGACCATCAGCAGATGTAGAACGTCTGCCAAGGGGACTAGATCTTGAATATCCACTAGCCAACCTATCTTCTCCCTGTTGAGGGATTGTTGTGGGAAGTCAAGTCTCAATCAGATTACTTGGGGAACATGAGACCAGTATAAGTTCAGGAAGTCACATGATTCAAGCAGGACCAGCTTCGTGGGCATGTGACCTGTACATTTCCTGAGGGTCCCCTGTTCATCAGGGCCCCATGTCTCGTTCAGTACTCTGCTATCACCATCTTGCAATTCTTAATTTTTGAACAAGGGCTCTACATTTTCATTTTGCACTGGGCCCCCGAAGTTGTGTACCTGGTCCTAGATTAATGAGTTTAATGATAATATACTATAATCCCCACAGGTCACCCATTTCACAATAAGCATATATCCCTGTTAATGGGGCTGCAGGTTTGTTCCTTAATGCAGTAGTCCTCTTCAACTGGATAAAGCTTAAAATGGCGCTGCTAGTATGGTCATCTCTGACTCCATTTTCCTGACTTTCATTACTATCTTATTGACATACCATTTCTTTTGCCTGCTTATATAATGAATTAAGTATTGCCCTGGGTTTATTTCTTTGAGTTGATTTTGTGTATTTAAAGATGGATGATTATGCATTTATTTATTAGATTAGCTCTCTGAAAGAATTCGTGTTTCCTGATTCTTTAAGGAGTGTCCTATATGTCACTTACATGTTGCAGATGAAATCAATGTCAGTAACTCTGAAATTTACATGAAAGTGCGATTATCTAGCAGAAAAGGTTGGAGGATAGAATATAAGCAAAGTCATTTTGGTAAGATAGAGGATTGTGGCTAGAAACCCAGTAGTCATTGGGACAGTAGGTTGGCTGAGAACCATGTTGTCAAATAAATGAAAAGACTTAGGTAAGAGTTAAGGACACACATAGAGTTTTTACCCATTACTCCCAGTAATCGGGCACTTTCTAGAGTTTTTAATCCTTGGCAATATGAAGAGCCAGGAGAGTTTACAGGAAAGAACAGATATGATTGATGACAGGATAGTAGGGGATATAGAAGAAACCTTAAAAAATAACACTAAAAGTTGGTCTTGTCTGGGGGACAAAAAAAAATGAGGGAATCTTAAAGTATTGAAGCACTTGAAAGTTTTTTGAAACAAATTGTAGGAACGTATTTTTTTTTCCATTTTAATAATGAATTGACTGTGGAATTTCAGCATAAAAAATTTGCAGAAAATAATGAGTTAGACACTTGGATTATGAAATCAGTGAAATATTAAAAATTTATTTGTGATTGCTTTATTGTAATGGCTGTATTCATCTGTATTTGTTTAGAATATGAATGTATGATTTAAAAACCAACTGCCTATCAATCAAAACATTTCCCACCTGTTCTGTCTTATGGGGCTATCAAAGTAGTAAATTAAATGAAACCAACATCGATTTACTACTTGCCCATCATAAAGTATTACTGGTTCCAGGTGAGTACCTATTTATAAGGGACTTTTGAAGATTTAATAGAGGGTTTTAAATGAATGGAATACCATGCAATGAAAAATTTTACATCATAAACAAAAATGAGAGGTAAACTGTCAAATATTTTACAAAGATAAAAAAGACAATATACTTAAAATAAAAAGAGCTTATACATGTTGGTAAGAAACACTAAAAGCAAAATGGAACAGAAGGGCAAAGGGCATGAACAGACCATGCACTGAAGAAATAAAAATGGCTTATGGAATTATTTTCAATATCACTAGTAATCAAATAATTGACCTTTAAAAAGGAGAATATAATATTGTCTGCCAATTTAGCAATGATTGAAAAAATGATATCATTTTTTCTTTGCACAGATAACCTTCGTTTTCATGTGTCCCAAATGGCATAATGGCTAAATTATTTATGATATGACTAATTATGTTATGAAATATTATTCAGTCATGAGTTTTCTTCATTTTTTGCAGATTAAAATTAGAGAAAATTACACACAAGAAAATCCCAAGTGAAAATATCAGGAACTTGTGTGTTATATAGTATGGTTCAAGTAATGTTGAGATCTGTGTGTAGATCCGTGAAAGAGAAGGTTGGACCCCAAACACCAACATTGTAGCAGGAGTTTTCTGGGATTTTAGATGATCTTGTATGTCTTCTTTTCTACTGTGTGTTTTCAGAAGTCTCTCTAATGACATCCTTTTGAAGTTTGAAGTTCTCTCTCCTTGTCTCTTGTGCACGCATGCATAAACACACACACACACACACACACACACACACAAAGTGCCAGAGGGAACTGGGGGAGATTGCAATCCCTACATATTCTTGCCTCCACACTTTTTTTACCTGAAAAACATACAAGCCTAGAGTAGCAAAGTGCAGAAGTGGCCACTGGGTTTGAGACTTAGTGTAAAGACTGGCTTTCGAAACCCAAGATTGATGATGTTCTTAGCAACCTGGATTTCTGGGTCCAATCCTAATTTCGAAACTTGGGTTCCTTTTATTTTTTTTTTCTGTAAGTATGCTCAATGTGTTTCATTTCTTGATTTAGAAATATATCATAGTTTTTATGCCCACAGAATATATTTTAGTTGCTTTAGGAAGAAGGCCTTTTGTGTGAAGTAGACAAATTTGCAATGGACTCTCAAAGACCATCTTTCTACAATTAGAGGCAAGACCTAAAATGCAAGTACTTCCAGAAGAGGTAACACACCTCCTGTGACTGTGAGCAGGGAGCAAGGACCAAGGACCCCAGGCTTCTTGTCATCAGGCCCCAATTAGCGAGGCATCATTCTATGTGAGTTTAATACACCCACAATCATAATTACAAATCTTGACATTTCGATGCTCCCAAAGTCAACACCCGTCCCAGCAGGGTTAGCCACATTATCACTAGTTAAGGAGATACAGAGCAATTAGAAGCTAAAGGAAAAGGTTAGCTCTACCACTCAGAGGCAAGGAGTTCAGCCACTAAACCCACCTGCAATTGCAGTGTTAATTTTTTAAAATATCGGCTTCAAAGCCTTGTCACCCGTGACAGGGAAGATCTGAGTCTAAATGGAATATTTAAGAGCAGTGCTTCCTCAGCCCTCAATCAGGCTGCACGCTGACCTTTGCGTGGTCTCCACCAGTTGCTCAGCTGTCACGAAATGCTGGAGAAAGTGGAACATCAGTGGACCTGTCATGAGGTCAATCAGACAGTGCTCAGGCCAATTTGCTAAAGGGTCCGTTCCCTCACCAGTCCGATGAAACGTAGTACCAATTAATCACCAGCTAATTTTCAGGGAGTTGAAAACTTCCTCGTGTTTGTTGTCCACTCATCACTTTACCTGGCCTTGTGGGATCTCAGGCCCGGAACGTGAGGCCTCTCAGGGACAGGAGAAGCTGTCGAAACTTGTGTTTTAGGCTACCAGGGTGACAGGGGAGGGGACACCTGCCTCAGGCCAGCACCGCCCTATTTTAGTTAGAGGGCTCTGTCCCGCTCGAGTGCATGCAACAGACATTCTCTCTTTGAAACTCCTAATGATCTTGTTGGATCTCGTTGTTTTTTCTATCAAGCTATCAATTCTTTATCTGTCTTTAGAAGGTGGTGGCTTTGTCATCATTCTCTGCAGAGGTTCATTATCTGAGAGCTGCTGAGTTGTCTTAAAAGCAGGAAGGTTTCTTTTTTTTTTTTTTTTTTTTACCAAATAGACTATTCTATTTGTAGCCAAGTCTCATAAATTCAAAGACTTGTCAAAATAAATGAATAGTATGTTTGTTATATTCATGACTTAAAATCACGTTTGATTGCTTACTCATTAATCCACAAAATTAAATAACACACCCTGGATTGCAGTCTTTAGTACAAATACGCAGGGTTCTTCGAAGCGTCAGATGTAGTGGATCACATTGTACGGGTGTGTTTGTTTCAAAACTAAGTATGTTAATGTACAAATTAGTTTTTCTCTTCCTCTGGAAGAAAACCAAGTACTTAACTGCAGTCCACCAGCAAACGGGTTTGGGATCCTAATACACTAAGTGCATTTTCAATGGAAAACTTGTAAAATGTAACTTTACACTAAGCCTCGAGGATGGGCAGGAGCTGTTCTGTCCTCCGTAGGCACATACGTGGTAAGAGAGGTTACCTATAATCCCAATTGGATGGAAAAATCTGCACTCGGGGAGATAGTGTCCACCCGAAAAGTGTAGACATCCACAAAACAGAGGCTTTGCTTTTCCTCTCAGGTGTAGCAGAGAACTTAAATCATTCATTTATCTCACCCCTTTCCATGTGCCAAGTCCCCACCAGGAGCTTGGACTATAAAGTCAGGTTGTACTTAACGGGGTCCCTGACTGGCTCAGTCGGTAGGGCATGCAACTCTTGATCTCAGGGTTGTGAGTTTGAGCCCCACATTGGGTGTAGAGACTACTTAAGATAAAATCTTTAAAAAAAAATAATAAAGTCAGGTTGTACTTGAATTCTCTCCTCTGTAATGTGGGGCTAACACTGCTTTTCTCATAAGGTTTCTTATGAGTGTGAAATAGAACACGTAAGCACTTTACAGCAGTGCCTAGCCCGTAATGCGGGCCGCGTAATTATTTGTTAAAAGCATTTTTTAGTTATGTGACTCATGGTTTCAAATAGCTTACAGGTTTGTTTTGTTTTGTTTCCAAGTAGCTTACAGTTATAGAGGCGAGTAAATCAAGATCTTTGGGCTGTGTGACAGGTAATGATAGAGACGTGGACAGTTTTGTGGGAACACCAGAAAGCCTGGTGGAAGACCTCATCTGGGGGACTTGAGCTACATTCTGGAAGCCAGGATAATATATAATAAAGAATTTTAAGTTGGAGCAAGACCATGCCAGATTGTATGATGGAAAGCCCACATCAGAATTGGTGTTGGGGATCCACATTCGGGGGCTGGACTGGAGGCCAGAAGCGAATTGAGGCCTTTGCAGTGGAGATGTGAGGACCTGGCCAGAGGCACTGAGGCATTTTGTTGTCATGGAGTAATCCCTGCAGAGAGAAATCAACCTTAGATTCCAGTAAGTTACTGCCTTCGTGGATGGCTGTGGCCTCGCTGGGCCCGGGCCAAGAAATTACCGAAGGAGTGTTTCTGAGATGATTACAGCCTTGGTTTGGATAGAGAATAGAAACTGGAGGGAAGTAAGGAGAAAAACTGAGGCGGGGAGATAGTACTTATGTGCATCTTACGACATTGTCAATGTACGTATGCTTTGTAAATTACCAACTATTCTTCTCTGTGCTATTTTATGTTTCATAGTGTAGGATATATTCCCTTAAAAAAGAATAACCTTCCAAAAATGCAGGTTAGATGCATGTGATTTAGTTAAGAATAATTTGAAGAAAAAGCCATTTGTATGTTCACGTGTCCATGCATTTTAAAACATTACCTTCATTTCCGATAAGTTACACTCTCCCAAGACCTTCGAAGCCCTTGCAAATGGATAAAGCCGAAGAACATCCGTGATATACTGGGTGAATGGCAAGCAAAGCCACTCAGCGGACTGGCATCATTTCTGAGAATTTCTCAGCTGGTTTAACCTTAAGGATCTTTCACTTTCTTGTGTGTCTGCCATTTTTAATCTGTGTAATTCAGAGACAGTGGAAACAGCATTGCTAACAAAGCCAGATATATTGAGTTTTTATAATCTCTGACATTCGTGTTACCTCAGAATGTTTGAAGCTTCTTCCAGCTTCCTCACGTGTATGCTTTTCCCGTTGCTGCCCCCCAGGGTCCTTTAGGAGTTGGGGCTTGGTGGCTGCCAGGTGACCTCCATGGGGCCCTTTGCCCAGCCACTGCTGCAGATGGTGCAGGGCGCAGAGGAAAGTGTCTTCAGGCTTTCCTTGTGCATATTAGCTGTCATTTGTGAAGGTTGTTTCCTAAGTGCTGAGCTGTGACTACTAAGGAAAGTCAAGAATGCAGCAAAAACAAACCCAAGATTCTCTCGAACTTAAGTGAGTCCCCGGAAAACTGTGATTCAGTTAAATGTGTTTAATGCATGCCTGGCTTCTTAGTGAGGTAGTGCACAATTAAAGAAGGTAAATGTAGCTTGGGCCAAGGTATTGGTGGTTTTTTAATAGGCGTATTTTTTTTTTTTTTTTGTCATCACAGGCAATGTAGGCAGCTGTCTCTCTAAAAAGTGATGACAGTAAGTAGGGTTCTTAGTACAGTTGAATAAATTATGTTATTTTCTTTAGAGTGAAGCTTAAAGCTGTAAAGTTTGTGAAGGTCCCTATTACGGATTTTCAGTTTGGAGAGGAGATGAAAATTGGTTTATCTCATTTACTGAATGTGGATTGAACTTGGTGAGAATCAGAGCTGTTACATACTTGCTCTGAGGATGCTGGATCTGATGCTTGCATCTGATGAAGACGCTAATGTGAGCATGCTAATTTTGAAAATCTGGATTAACTGCTTTTAGCTTGCTGTCAAAAGCCTATGAAGGAAGATCACCTATTTTCAAACCTTTGTTTAAAGTGGCATAAAATTAACTCACATAGCCAATTGTTATTTAGTTACAAGCAGATGCATACATTTAAATGAAATTCTGCAGTGTTTCACTCTCTTCCCAAAGGTGATAATGTGTTTTCCTCTACTTGTGAAATTGTTGTAATTTCACAGTCTTGCTTAGATTTAATTGTGTTTATTAAGATTTGAGACGAATGATTCCAATTTTGTTTTGCAGGATCCTGGTTTTTTTTCCTTTGTCTTTTAATTTTATTCGATAGTTGTTGGTAATATGGAATATGGATGAAAGAGTAAAAATAGCAATATGTTGTTAAATTTAGCAGTTTAACCCAAAGAACTCTATATGGCAAATAAGCTTTTCTTAGTAGTACATTAGTTTACTTGACGTGTAATTAAAATATAGCCACATATTTCTTACTGTAATTACTAATACAAAAAAAATACTTTCATAAATTATAGTCTATGAGCTTTGGGATCATTCTTTTTTTATTCTCTATGTAGGCTTAAGATAATAGCATCAGATTATAAAAACTCGGGCTATAAAAGTGACAGAATGCTGTAGGTTGATAACAGAGCAAACCACATCATGAATATTGAAGGACTCTTCAACAAATGCACTTGGTGGCATTTATTATTAAAATATTTACTTGTCAGTGTAGAAACTAAAGGCATTGGTATATTGCTTCCAGTTATGGTGGAAAGAGCACAACCCATGTATTGCTAGCTGGAAGAGCAGTATCACGCGTCTAAGGGTTGTGCGTTCTCGTGTGATGAAGAGCAAAAACAAAAAAAGAAAAACAGAAATTACCTATTTGATGTGTTTGATCTTGGTGCTTTCTCTGTTCCTCTGTCAATCCTGTGATGAAGAGATTAAAGAGAAGCAACAAAGTAAAAGCAGAATATGGATAAACAAGTCAAGTGGGATTTAGTCTGGAAGCCAGAGAATGTTAGCTATGGTAGGAAATAGAATTAACATTTAACCTTCCATTGTGTACCAGGCTCTGTACTAAGCATTTAGGCATGTTAGGGGTATTATCAAGGAAATTAACATCCTACCTCCACTCGACTTACCCCCAACACACACGCACGCACACACACACGCACGCACACACACACACGCACGCACTCACACACACGCACACACGCACGCACACACGCACGCACACACACATGCACGCACGCACACCTTTGCTAGTGATATTGATCGTAGTAGTCTCACTGTTTGAGTAGAAAAACAGGTCTGAGTCCTTGAAGAGATATTGATGGTGTGAAATTTCAGAGAACACATGGCTCTTTTGATCAAGTCTATTATTCAGATTTCATGGATGTTGTAAATTATCCAAAGTTCTTCTATTTCCTTTCATCTTTGAGTTTTTTGTTATTGTCGACTTTTTCATTATTTTAACCTTTACAAGGTGAGTGTGAGAAAAGGATGGAAATATTCTTTAACATGAGGTTTATGGGTGATATTTTTTCTGAGAGAATCCTAAATTCAGTTGTTCTTTCTATATGCCTCCAGGGGACGGCAGGGGATACTTGGCAGTTACCAAGACCAGTGCCTCATCTTTGAATCGGGAACACCATCCACATGGACAACTGAGATCTAGTTATTGAGTATGATTTGGACATGCTCCATTAATGCGTTTCTTTTTCCATGTTTTCCTAAATTTTCCTAAATCCTATTTAGAAGTTAAGAGTCTTTCTGAGAATTACACTCCACCTCGACCTCTCAAACAGAGGTAGGAAATGCATGGATAAACATTGTACCTCTTCCTGGTGCCTTGATTTTACTGGCAATTAAAGAGAATATCTTTTTGTATTAAGACAAGCACAGAAAGCTGGTAGAATGCAAAATGTAAGACATGAATTTGTGAAAGCTGTAAATTTGTAAAAACTGTGCACTTACCGAATGCCAACTCAGGCTAGGCCCCCACTATCCTGGAGGTCTCTTCACATTTGTTCTCGAACTTCGTTGGGGCACACATCTAGAGGCTTGACACCAGGTACATCCAAGTGGCATCTTGGAGGCAAGTGCGCAAGGGAGTGCCTGGCATCAGACTGCTAACCTTTCCTCATTCTCCTTCTGCCTCTCACCCCTAGTGTGACATGTCCGCTCCTTCAGGGACCAAAGAAACATTTTCCCGTTCAAAATTGAGACTGAAAAAGAAAAGAGAACACACATAATCTCTCTTTTTGGAGCTTGATGTGGCAGAAGCATTTCTGCCAGTGTTGAATAGAAAATGAGGAATTTCTCCCCCATACTAACAAAACCAAAACAACAGCAATAATGATGAACTTGGAGGCTCCTACGAGTATGTATTGGTGGTTTATACACATTCACTTCTAAATCAAATAATAATACTTTGAATGTTTATTCTAAAAACACAGGAGAAACTCCAGGTGTATTTTATGCTATTGCTATCTTAGTTGTCAGTATCTGTTCTTGCCTCATTTTACTCATTTTATTCCAACACATATATGTTCAGTGCCTACTATGTATACTCACCATTCTAGGCGATGGGGATACAACAAAAAAGACAAAAAGCACTGTTTCTTGGAGCTTATATTCTAGTACAGTGAGAAGACAGGCAATAACTAAGACAAACAATAAAAGATGCAACATTGAGACGGTGATAAATGCTACAAAGAAAAAGGAAGGGAAGACAGGAGGTGGCGGTGATGTTGAAACACAGTTAGAGGTGGCATTTGAGAGTAAAGATCGGAAGGATAGAGAAACACACCATGCAGGTGTCTGGGGGAAGACCACTGAAGGCAGAGGGGACAGCAAATGCAAAGACACTGAGTCAGGGACAAAGAAGAAGAAATCATAGCCGGACAGAATCCTGAGAACAGGGGAGAACATACTCAGAACGTGAGGTCAGAAATGTCACGGGGAGCCCACGACCAGATAGTCCATTGGAAGGACTTGAGCTTCACTTTAAGTGACGTGGGAAGGCGACTGATGAGAGGAGAGACATGACCTGTCTTGAGTTTTAGTAGGGTCACTCCGGCCACTGTGTTGAGAACGGATTGAAAGGGAGCACGGATAGAAACAATGAGACCAGAAAGGAAATTGTTGCCATAATCCATTGGAGAGACTGGGAGCGGGGTCCAAAGCGGTGAGAGTGGAGGAGTGAGAAGCTGTTAAACTCTGACTATATTTCGAGATTTGTTGACAAACTGGATGTGAGTGTGGTGTGTGAGAGACAGAGGGAGGAAGGGAGGGGAAAAGGCATCAAGGATTAATAGAAGGTTTTTATCCTGAGCAATTGGAAGAATGGATTGCCGCTAATTGGGATGTAAAAAGATTATGGAAAGAACTTTGGAAGGTCAGTTTTTCAGTTTTTGATAATGTTACGTTAGACAGTGGATCATAGGATCCTGGAGTTCAAGAAGCAGCTCTGGGTTGAAGATTTGAGGTTGGAATTTATCAGCATATACTTAAATCTATACCATGAGACAAGCGAGGTGTCCAAAAAAATTTTAGACATATTTCACATTTTTAGAGACGAGGAAGATAAGTAAAAGGAAATTTAATGGAGGGCCCGGGGAGCTGAAGATGTCGGGGAAGGCAAGTGAAGAAAATAATTGAAGGAAGAGGTAGTGATTGTGTCCTCAAATCAAGCCAGAGGAGTGGCTCGGGATGCAGCTACCTGAAGACTGGTTTTGACCTTGGTAAGAACAGTTTCCATGGAGGGGAGCGGAGAGAGCCTGACTAGTGTGGTCGCAGCTAAGAATGGGAGGAGAGAGCCTGGAAATTGCTGTGTGGACAGCTCTTTCAGATTTTGCTCTCAAGGAAAGTTGAGAAATGAGTATGGTATCTGTAAGGGTCTGGGAAGGTTGTTAAAGCCTTTTTTGTTGTTTGTTTCTATTTTCGTTTTGAGTGGGAGAGAGAATAGCGTATTCGTGGACTAACCTTCCTGTGTCTCTCTGGGGATAAGATGCCAAAATACTGACAGAGATCTGTGCAGACAGAAGTTTTGATTGGGAATGATGGCTTTGTGGAAAAATCTTGGATTATGGGGTCTTTGGGAAATGTCGGTGTTGTGCTGGGTGACATGAGAATACCAGCATTACAGGAGGAGAGCGGAAGGGTCACCAGAAGATGGATAAGGCAGCGGAAGAGGAAGGCGTCCAAATGAAATATTGCCTGTTTGCATTTTGCGTAGCGTTTAGGTTACCACAGTCCCTGCGGTGTCGGTGAAAAATCTTCCGCACGCCTTAGAAGTTTAGTCTAGGTGAAACCTTAACAACGGAAAACTTTAAATAGAATTCCTTCTTCCATGCCCATCTCATCTCTGTGGGAAAGGTAATTTTTAATGGGTTTAAGGTCAGGGAAGAGAGGCCATTTTCCTGCACTGGACACTTTGGAAATCAGCATGCCTTCTGTTGAGGGACTAGAACAGTGGCTTATGTTAATTAATGCATCTCTGTCACACTGTCTCCTGGGACCTCTGTTACCCAGTAGTGTACATGTCCTGTTGAGTCAAGTAATCTAGCTAATAAGCACCTGCAATGTGCACAGTTTAAATAAATTGTCGATGTTGAAGCGAGTGTAAGTTCTGTGCGTCTTGTGGACGTTGAGATGAAGAGTGCATGGGGAGTCGCTTCGCAGCCACTGCCGATGGGGCCAATGACTCCGTTTGGGCACCACAGATTCAGGAAGTGAAGCTCTTCTTTCCAGGAATAGAGACTCATTCATGCATTCATGCATGCATTCATTCTTTCATTCTTTCTTCCCCTTCCTTCCTTCCTTCCTTCCTTCCTTCCTTCCTTCCTTCATCTGTACATCCAGAGTAGACTCTCTGGAAATAATTCCTGTCAGTCATGGGGTTGGGAGACAGACTGTGAGATTTGGGGCTGCTCCAGTTCTTCTTATCATCATCTTTGTGAAGAGTCATGCATTGCCTTTTCTGTGTCTATTGTATTCTTTAGGACATAACATCCTAATGGACAAACCACGTATGCTTGACAACATAGCCTCTCTTTTTACAGTTTCTTTTTGGAAAACAGTCATAGTGTGGTCTGAAACCCTGGGTGGGAAATTAAATAAACTAGATTCTCATACCAATTACTATTTAGTCTATCCCTTTGGGAAACAAAATCTCTGAACTGTTGTGTTCTCTCAAGTAGGTGTACCATTGTTATTACATATGCTATACATTTGTGTGGATATGATAGTATGGAAAACAGTAAAGTATCTTCAGGAGGAAGGGTTATATAATAAACATAGGTAATGATTTATGAGTTTTCAGTTTTAAGATTCTGTATTATGCTCTAGATTGATATTCTATTTTTTTTTCTCTTTTCCCCAGTATTTAAGGCACAGTACATATACTAGCAGTTAAGGATGTAGCAAGAGGAGGGGTGCCTGGGTGGCTCAGTCATTAAGCATCTGCCTTTGGCCTGGGTCATAATCCCAGGGTCCTGGGATCAAGCCCCGCATCGGGCTCCCTGCTCAGCGGGAAGCCTGCTTCTCCCTCTCCCACTACCCCTGCTGGTATTCCCTCTCTTGCTGTCTCTCTCTCTGTCAAATAAATAAAGTCTTAAAAAAAAAAAAAAGGATGTAGCAAGAGGAAAAAGTAAGGTACTAGTTTTAATTTACACAAAAGTGTTCATAAAACCAGTATAATAAACCACTTTGCCTAGCCAATTGGCAATTAAAATAAATGTTACTAAGATGTGTTAGAATTCACCAATATGCAAAACTGAAATTATAATTATGTCACAAAAATAGTGATAAAAATAACACTGCAGCACATTTTAAAAATTGATTTTATTTTCCTTTTCAAGATTTAAAGTGTTAAACTCTTCACTCTGACCAGATGATTAGAAAGATACAGATCTACTGATTATTTTTATACCAGAATAATCTTTCATTATTAATCTATTTAAGTCTTCTCTCAAATCAGTTCATCAGTGCTGCCAATTAAAAATAGAAAATGTATGTGCTCAATTTCAAGAATTAAAAATAATGCCTTGGGAGTAGCATTTCTTTCCTGTGGTAAGAGGATTGTTGGATTTTCCAATTAAAGAAGTCTCCATACTGGAAATGAGTAGTCAATTATGAAAATTATTTTTGAATAGACAATTTGCATATCCCTAATTGTATTCATTTCTTTTGAAAGACTGAACTTGGAATTTATGATGTTTTGATTGATTACTCCTGCATTTGTGTTATTAATACTATTGCTAACAAGGTTCCCCTATGAATGGGCCTTTGAGTGCCTTTCCTGAATAAATGTCTGAATCATAAGTAGGTTTGTTTTACTTAATGAATGAAAAATATCTAAGGCTTTACCAGCAGGTTTCAGGTTTGTGCACACTGTCCTTTATCGGGCTGACAGTAGGCTCCGCTCGCTGCCAACCACATGCACATTTGGACTTTTCCACATCACCCGATGAGGAGCGTGTGAAGTCGCTCTGTGGTGGCACTGTCTGCCGGCCAAGAGGACAGTTTCAGCAGGACTGTCCTTGCTGTTCGTACAGCAGTGCCTATGCAATGAATATTTTATTACATCTTGCCCTTTATGAAAAATGACTTGGAAATGGACAATTAAATGTTTTTATATTAATGACAAGAGCAGTTCTCGTACGAAACAAAACTGAGATGAAAAGGGGAATAATTTGGTTAAAAGTGCTGATGTGTAGTCTCATTGGACTTGACGTTCATTGGACTTAAACCAGTCAACATAGCGTCATGAATGAAGAGAACAAAATTAAAGGGTTGAATAAAAAGGGGATATCTGTGTGCACAAAGTGAACACGTTGTATGGAAATATGCACATGTATTTGTTGTGATTGTGTCTAAAAGGACAGCCGTTGTTATGGATTTTATAATATCTTAGCTCTCTGAGACGGGAATGTCCTCTTTTAACCATGTGGTTCTATTGTTCAGCTTTTGCATCTTCAACTTATATTTCCGGAAACTCTCTCAAAAAAATACTGAAGTCCTTTCCGGCATGTTGGGAAAGGTGGTGAGGGGAGGGGCAGCTGTCTTCTTCCTTCAAGAGAGTTAGCCAAAATAGATTCTTTATTTCAAGAACAGACAAACCATTAATGAAGTCCTGCCACCGTACCTTTGGACATAATATTGAATTGAGAGTTGTGGTACAGAAACATTCAAGTTACAGGTTTTCAGAGGCCATTTTCTTTAAAATCAAAGAGCGATCACCATCAGCTCGACGCAGGGCCATGTGACGTGCATGCCATTCAAAGTAATTAGTGTTGTTGGATTGTTTGTAGCTGATTGCTGTGTTTGATGAACAAGAACCACTCCACAAGATTGAGAGCCCCACTGGAAACCCTGCAGGTCGGCAGAGCCCAGATGCCTTTGAGACGGAAGTGGCTGCCCAGTTGGCTGCATTTAAACCAGTTGGTGGGGAAATTGAAGTAACCCCTTCTGCTCTGAAATTAGGTATGTGTATTTTCACTGGTATGTTCTTCGCCTGGTTGAAATACATCATCTTGCTGATTATAACTTATCGTTTTAGTATCTTTCTTTAAAAATCTGGTTTGTCTTTTCTTTAGATTATTTTTACATAGCTCTCTGTAGCTGCGGGACGCTCAGACAAGGGGATGCGGTTTTTTTCTTGAACGGCGGGTGGATCTGAATTGCGTGTTCTTGAATTATCCGACAGGACAGGCTGGTCTGTAAGTGATGGGGTTCATCTGTAGCCTGTGAGGATCACTTAACAAACAGTCTCTGAAAAGTGTCATTTGGTAAAAGCTAACGGTTATCAAGGAATTCAGACTAGGAATAAAGGTCACTTTCTGTTTCAGCCACCTTCTTTTTCTCCTCAAACTATGTGTCTCAGACTTTGGGGAAAACATTTCGAAGTTAGTCTCTTAATTCTGTCCTATTCGTTTATTCAAACAAGAACAACCCACCCAGTAATTTTGTTCGGAATTCTTCATTTTTGTTTTGAAGGCATTGGGAGAAAACGAAACATTCTTCCGAAGTTTCAGTGAATTTCCATCTCCAAGAGCAGCGTCAGTTTTTGGTGATACCTCTTAGAGATAAATTTAGGTCAGTTTAACAGCATGAAGCTTTTGAAAATCCGCTAACATTTTGGTACTTAGAACAAATTTCATTCCTGTCGAGTGTATGCATCTGTTTTGAGACTGCTCTGAGCACCTGTTGTATAGGTTAACTCTCCAAGTAGAAGAACAGAGGCTTTTACTACCCTGCATGGGGAATCTTTCCCTTGCAAAGCAAAGTATATGTTTAAAATCACAGAAGTCCTGCAGAGTACTAGTGTTTCCCATCTGGAACAAAATGTTTACTGGAAAGTTTAATTTACCTACCACAATACTGAATATCCCTATTTGGTACTGATTTTCTGGAAAGCATCTGTGGTGCCGCTTTTATAATAAACCAAGTGGAAATTTATGACCTCTCATCTTCATGCTGCTCCTCTATGCTTTGGAAACCCAGCTAGTGACGCGGTGTTCTGGAATGTGGACAGCCCAGGGCTCCGTGGCAGCTTCGCTCCATCCACAGCCGAGGTTTGTGGCTGCAGCAACCTCACCGCCCTATCATTCATTTGCATAATGGATGCCTTTTTATCCATTATGCAAATGGTGTGGGAGGGAAATTAGGCAATAAGGGAAGACGAAAGGAGAAAATTGCTCTTGCTTGTTCCAATATTCTATTTATAAGCAAGCACTGTGTGGTCTTCAGAAGGCTGAACCTTAGAGTATCCTGTGCTGGGGAACTTGTTTCTGCCTTCTCTTAGGGTCTTTCTCAGGGAAAAAAAATGTTTATCTTTCTTAAGCTTTCTCAGCTTCTTTTTTGAACCACCTGAGAAATACAATGTTGAAATCTGGAAGAAAAGTAAGCTGAGGTTCTTTTTCTTTGAAAGTGAATTTTCTACTTCTTTAGTACTAATTTTTGGTGAAAATGAGAGATAGACTCTTTATTAAGTGGGGACTTCTTGCCAGGCACTGAGCTCAAAGCAGTGTACCAAGTGTTCTAAATCCTTTGCTCATGACAACTCATTTTTTTAAGGATTTTTTTTTTTTAAAGATTTTATTTGTTTCAGAGAGAGAGCATGCGTGCGTGAGCATGAGTGGGGGGAAGGGGCAGAGGGAGAAGCAGGCTGCCCACTGAGGAGAGAGCCTGATGCAGGGCTGATCCCAGGACCCCAGGATCATGACCTGAGCCAAAGGCAGACGTTTAACTGACTGAGCCACCCAGGTGCCCCCATGACAACTCATTTAAGCCTCATGATACTTAGCTGGGTTCTGTTATTCCCCTCATTTAAGAGGTGAGGACACAGGCACATGGTACTTAAGTAATTTATCCAAAATCACATAGCGATGAGATGGCAAAGCCAGGATTTGGACTCTTTCTGGCTCCAGTGTCAGGAACCATTTTTCTGTGCTGCCTCTCCTATGCTAGTAGTAAAAGAATAAGTAGATATACTTTTTCAGAGGTGTACTTTGTGAATATATATCTAAACCCTGAAAGTGCTTAACTCCCCGGCTTCAAATCCATTTCACGTAGTACTGTGGATGAGATGATGAGATTAGCTAACCTTCCTTGCTGGGTGGTCAGTGTTGCCTTCCTGCCATGGGGTCTGAAGCCTTGGCATCACCTCCGCTTCCTCCCCTGTCCTGCCAGCCAGCCTCACTTCCTTCCGCCTTCATGCACGCGACCATTGGAGCAGGACAAGCTTTGTCATCCATCAGACCATCGCAGAGGCCTCAAGCTGACCCCTCTCTTCCCAGGGTCTGCTTCTCCAGCGCTGCCTTTCTAAATCACAAATCTGATTATATCACTCCCTGCGTAACAACTTCCAGTGGCTTCCTAGTGCGCAGAGAGCCATGTCCAAACCCATTAGCAGACCGATGCAGATGGTTCCTCAGAATTCGCTGGAGGAATTTGGGCAGGGATGAATGATGAAAAAAATCATTCCTTATCTGACCTCACGGGTCCAGCACATTGAGTACTTTTCATTTCTGGAACTTTAAAAGCAAAGAAGAGAAAACATTTATCAAGTTTCTCAGAGAAATTAAAGAAAAAAGCCACGCAGGCTGCTTAGGGGTCTTCCTATTCTGTTTTCCTTTCCTTTTGTTGCCTTCTGGACAGGATGTGGTCGTAGATGGGGCAGGTGTCACCTCGGGATGGAGGGATATGCCTGGCAGCAGAGGCAATGATCATGGCTGCTGCGGGAATGTGACCTGGTCGTGCTGTCAGGCCCACTCTGAGATCCTGCTTAGATGAAGGGGGGTGGGTGACAAGAGGGGGAGTAGCATTTGTGTTCCCGTGATCACCACAACAGGGTGCATATAAAATGCCAAACACCAGAGCCCCAGCTCTTCACCTCAACTCCCCACTCAGCTCCCAGAGGCCATTGGAACTGGTTCTGCTTCTCGTGGGGCTCATTTGTGTAGACTGGCATAGCAGACACAGGGCTTATTCTCACGGATTTTCAAATTCTTGAGACCTGTTCAAGAAGATGGGGAATTCAATCATTATCAGCTCACATGCTTCTCTCTCTTACCAAGATACCATTTAACATAATAGGAATCAACACATTCTTATGATTAGATTGTATTAATCACCAAAAATTTGTATTTTATTGATATCTGAAATAAAAATATGCTCGATATTCAGTATAATTTTTATACCATTGTCCAACACAAGATGATAATTAATGGTGTTCTGTTAAAAGCCAACAACATTCCCTGTATGCATACAGAGATTGGCCCCTCTTCTTTTTCTTTCAAGATGAAATACTTATGCACAGAATATGCCAGAAGTTCATATTTACAGGCTCTTCATGACCTACCTACATCCTCTCTGCCCACCTTTATTACTGGCCACACTTTCACAGTTACGTTAACCTGCAGGCACCACGAACCACTTGCCATTCCCCAGATTTGCTGTCTTTCAAGTCTCTGTGTTTGTAGAAGTACTATCCTCTTCACCTTGACCCTCCCTTTGCCTCTTTTCTACTTTGTGGAATTTTATACACCTTTTAAATTCAAGCTCAAATAGGACCATGTTTGTAAAGCCTTGTGCACATCTTCAAGATAGTACAATAGGTATACAATAAATAAATTTCATAATACTTCATTCAGCGATGATGAGTTACAAAGATGAATTGAAGAAATCTACTGACCTAAAAGGGTTCAGCCATATACCCTATAAGCTAATAGGGTATATATATTTTTATTTATAGGAGGAGTTTCAAATTAATTGGACATCTACATAATTCCATCTTCATCCATCTTAATTATTTCTTACCATTTATTTTCCCAATGGATTTTCTTTTTCTTTTTTTTTTCTTTTTTAAAAGATTTTATTTATTTGAGAGAGAGAGAGAGTGCACGCACACACTCGTGTGCACACACGATTGGGGGAGGGGCAGGAGAGGGAGAAGCAGACTCTCTGCTCAACAGGGAGCCCGACGACGAGGGGCTGGATCCCAGGACCCTGAGATCATGACCTGAGCCAAAGTCAGGTGCTTAACAGACTGAGCCACCCAGGTGCCAGACACCCCCCCCAATGGATTTTCTAATGTCATGCTAAATGACTAAGTCCTGATGCAGAAATATTTGCTAGTTTGGGCTAACACTTTAAGATTCTTTTCTGAAATTGGCCAGTTCTTCCTACTGTATGGCCTAGAGATTGCTAACCTAAAAATCTATTTAAAAGAAGAGACGTGGTAAAACAAACGCTAGGTAGAACACAAAGAATGATATGCACAGAGTCCACTTGGACTTTAAAGTCACCCAGTTCAGGGATTTTCCAAGTCTTCTTTGGGGCCCTGTGGTACTTCTGAACATGTTTTGGCATTTCAACAATTATGTGATTGTAGTTAATGACAAATGACATTTATTGAGCATTTAAGTTCTAGACGCTCTCCTAATTTATTCATGTTCACTCTTTGTATGGATGGGATTGGTTATGCTGGCAGGGAAGAAAGGGATGCAGAAGGCTCTTGAGTAGACAACAGGGAATCCTAATGCCTTTTAGAAGTCCTACAGTGAAGAAACCCACTTCCACTCAAAAGAATTCTTAGTGCCCCTGAGAACAGCTTTTGTAAAATGCTGGCCTGGAATTAGACATTTCCATAGAACTTCATAATTAGCAGTTCTCTAGACAATTAACATTATTTTACAAATAAGCAAATGTGTGCTCTGATGTCAAATAACTGGTTGTTAGGTAAAGAACTAGAGTTGGACCCTGTGTCTGTTGGCTTCTAATACAGGGCTCTTTCAACTACATGACAGTTTTGGGATTAATTGTAAATTTCAATTACCGTGTCTTTGAATAGTGTATGTGATAAAATACCACCTCATATCCTTTTAGAATTGAGATAGAGTGTAAATTAATAAATAGATACTATGAATAGCTGTAAGTCAAAAGCTAATAAGGGAATAAAGACCAGAAAATTAGATGGAGAAAATTTCTTTTAAATCCTTCCATAAGTTTAAAAAAAAAAAGAAGAATTTGCTTCTGGCTCATCTCTTGTAGTTTTGCACACAACTGCATGCATGCATGTGTATGTGTTTGGGGGGGAAAGTGCACCCAAACCAACGTGCTAATGAGATACAGAGGTGGGTTTTTTGTTTTTTTGTTTGTTTGTTTCCTGTATTGCGGATGCTGTTGTACTCTTTTTGACATTTCAAGTATCTGTCCATAGGGCCTTCTGTACATCAGACACATTAGGACAATTACTTTGAAATTTGGAAGAGTGAGGGTCTTTTAGCCTTCTTGTCAGTAGTTCCTTTGCTGCCTTTAAATCTGTGGTAGCTCACCCTCTGTTCGCAGAAGATGTCATGAGATCGTGGCCCCAAGCTTGGCCCATCCTTGTCCCTTGAGAACCAGTGGTGTGGAGCTGGTCCCAGACCCTACAGTATTTATCTAGCTGTGCGCCCAGGTAAATCATTTAATCTACATCAGGGCCCCATCTTTCCAAACAAACAATAAACCAGGACCCATCTGTCATTTCCATAGAAGTGAATGTTTGAGTTGAGACCATCCGGGTCACTTCGTGATGTGTCATTACCATGTGTCCTTGCCCCACAGTTTTCTCATCTGTAAAATACACCTTGCTTGTCCTGATGAGCTGTGGTTGTCTTAGGAGAGTTTCATTCATACCACACTGAATTTGAATCCAACTCCACGTGCCTGCCAATTTCTGTCCCATGGCCCCAGTTCATTAGTAGTTTTATTTTGGATCTTTTGATAATGTTTTTCAGTACTTCTTGACGGAAACTTGCTATTTTGGGTTCAAGCTTACGTGAGAAAATATTTTCTTTAGTTATACTTATTTTAGCAATGTAATTTAAACAGTGTGCCAGGATAAAACGTATTGGGGACTTGGTTGTTACCAGTCTTGTGATCTGTGTTACCCAGATATAAAGCAATCTGATTAAAGTTTGGAGTTGAAATAGCGTTAGCTTTATTCCCCTCTCGTGTGTTAAACTTTGAAGATGAGCTTACTTTCTATTTGAAAGTGATTCTTGTTTCTGAGACTTGAAAGCTGAAAGGTGCCTCAGATGCTTTATTGTTTCCATGTGTGTTTGTGCTTCAAAACTGAAATGGAAATTATGATTGTGTGTTTGTTGTAATATAATTATTTTTCAAAACACTGAGTTCCCCTGTCTTTATTTTCAGTAGTTCTCAGGGAAAAAAAAATTATATAGCCGTAGATGAGTGTTGGAAATTGTGACCGTTTTCTATCTGATTTTGACTAATTTACTGCATAAGGGAAACATATGGGAACATTTGTCTGAATTTTTAAGGAAACCAAATCCCTTTATGGCTCTGATCTTCAGGAAAAAATAAAGAAGGGGAAGTTTATTCCTTTAATTAGGCTGCAATGTGTAAGTAGCTGCTGTGCCCATAATGTGAGTTTAAGTATTGGCATCTGACCCTAGACAAACACAGTCACACCACACACATAGCAGAACGAAAGCTCAGGGCTGGGCCGGGCTTCTGCCGGAGCCTTTGAATTCTGACCACAAAGCGCACGAGCATGTGCGGGTTCCTCGTTGCTGGAAGCTCTCCGCTGTGGGCTGTGAAACCAGAGTTGAAATTACCAGGCAACTGAGGTCATTTGCTTGGATGAATCCATAAGTCATAATTTGGTCATTGAGTTTCATCTTATTTGTTTCCTGTTGGGGCTGATTATTCAAAAGTTAACAGCTATAGAATAGCTTTCCTTTCTTGACTTTTCTCTTCCCTGCGAGCCGGGTATTTTCTTCCCATGCAGGCTTAGATGAATGATGTTGTAATTAGCTATGGTAACCTTGCCAGGCCATCATCAATCAGTCACAGCCACAGAGTCAACAAAGTGTGTGCATGCTTTCTGGTACGACAGTGACTAAATCGGGACGAAGGAGGTCACGGCGTTTCTAACCCATTTCTGGCATCATTCTTCTTTTCCTGATGTTTTGGTTTTTATTTTAGTTTTTTTTCACAGTAGGTGAAAGTGGCTGGGGGTTGGGGGAGTCAGATTATATATTGAATATTTAAAAATGTTTTAATACTCCGGAAAGGGCCGGAGGTACTTCGTTGAATGAAAAAATAAAATCAATTCCTAAAGACAAGCAACTCCTGAACAAATGTTAGAAGGTAATTACCACACAGGAGTCATTTTTGTTTGTGTTCGTGAAGTACAGATGTGGGTAATAGTTCAAATAAGAACTTTCCAGCATGCTTGGCATTACCTTTTCTAAGTAATTGCAGATGAATGGTCTATACGGGCGTACTCCATAGACAGGCAATCAGTTTATAACATTTTATAAAAATAATAGTGAGATTTGCTTGAAAATATTCTGTATTCTTATAAATGTCTTTTAAGTGAGATATCATTTATTAAATTATAGAATATTAAACAAGAAAAAACATTACCATCATCCTAACAGAACTATTTTCATTTTTCTATTGAGTTTATCTTTATATTTTGCCTTAATTTTCTTTTTTACTACCTGCTTCAGTTCTCCTTTTGTCCCTTCAATTTCGTGTGCTGTATTCAATGGCTAAATTTAGTACTTAAACTGGTACTAAGGTGGTTGAACTCTATGGAAAAAAATAAATAAAGGGGATTTGCATTTAGCCATTTATCCAAAAATGTAGGATAGTCTATAAAAAGCAAGCTTTTACTCTTGTTGTTTTCCAGCTATAAATTTCTAAGTTGATTATATGACCTCAAAAAAAGCAAAAAACAAAAAAACGCCAAGTTCACCGTCTCCCCTTTGGCCTCTTGCCGATGCTGGACCCACACAGAGACAGTCTACAGATCCGCTCGTAAACAAACGGAATGAAAGGTCACCTTCCTACCGCTCGCTTGATATTAGACCCCTGGGTTTTCAGGCCTCTTTTGCACACTGCTTTTAATAGTAAGTCCAGTGAGGCCATGTTTGCAAAGGCCTACTCCCTGAGTGGTGAAAATATTTTCAGTCATACTGTCATATTCAACTTTTTATAGTTCCTTGGGCCACTGATAAAATCATTTGCAGTTTGTTCTTTTACTAAAAGAAGGGGACAACCACCCCCCCGCAACACTCCAACACACACATACACACACATACATACCCATAGTCTCTTCTTACTCCCTTCCCACCTGCCATTACAACCCCTGTCTTCCTTTCTTATAAACAGTTCCCCACCCCTCTTTTCTGAGACAGCCAAACAGCACCAGACAGAATGGTCCTCCATTCTCTGGATAGACGTTCTGCTTTTCACAGCCTTCTAGGGTTTCACATGCCTTTTTCAAAATGCTTTCAAATTACGCATCTGTATTAAACATTCTTAACAATAGGACTCAGATTTTTAAATATATAAGTCTTTGTGACCGTAGATTACAGTTCTCATAAATTTCTAATCACACCTAACCAAATTATTTATGATAATCATGCTGATTTTCTTTTGCAGTGTGAAATTCAGGAATCTTGCTAACAATTCAGTATGTGGTAAAGCCTCATTTATACTAACAACTTAAATATAAGGTTTAGCCCTTAGGATTTGTGTGTTTTGTGTGTGTGTGTGTGTGTGTGTGTGTGTGTGTATGCCCATGCCCTTAGACAAGATCCCCCCCTCCCTTCTACCCATCTGGGGGACTAATTTAATTATTTACAGAAGATCCATCTTAAGGACAAGTCACTCAGAGTTGGACACGCTTTTATGACTGGCTCAGGATTTTCTCATTTGCTTTATCTGATAAAGCCATATGATAAATTATGCCCCAATATACACATATTTGGTTAGTTCCTTGCACTATACCTATTTGGAAATTTTGCTAAGATCTTGATTTGGCTAAATGAAAGTAAGAAATACTGAAACAGCTTGATCTCTTCATTCTCACATCCCAAGGTGATAAGGAAAGGTGACAGCCTTTGCTTAGCAATTGCCATAAGAAAGCTATCTCTCTTGTGTTTACCCTTTTTAAAATGTTTGCCAGATAAAAGAAGACAACTTCCTAGATTCCACCACCACAGTCTGTCAATTTATCATTGAAACAATGCATCTATCATATGGTACACAGAAAATGGTGCCCATTCTGTTTATTCATGGACTTCATGGGGAAATCTTGATAACTATCAGAAAACACAGGTAACCCTCTAAAAATACCAGAAAAATCTTGATTACTGTTCTATGTAAATATGAGACTCTATTAAAATCTTCAAATTCCTTTACAGATGGAAGAAATTTGGGACTTTTTTTTTTTCCTGTGTGTAAAATTAAAAGAAATTATGTGGGACATCTTGCCTATTTTCTTTTCGTTTATTTGGAAGGCTTGGCTAGGATTACTTAATGCATGTGTGTGGAATATGGCATGATCAAGGAAAATAAGTTAGAAGGCTTCTACCTACCACAACCTATTTAAAATCATAGCTCTTATAGTTGGTGTTTTAAGATAATATTAGTTAAAAGAAGCCATTACCTCAATGTCCATGTTTCTTGAAACTGTTGATAAGAATGGCCTGTCCATATCTTTTTGCATTATTTATTCTGAGAAATGACATGGATAGCAGGACGGGGAATGGCTTTGTGTCATCTGGTTCTGCCGAATTGTGATGATCAATTAAACTCTCCTTATGTTTTTAAAACAAATAGACTCTCTGCCCCAGAGACCCAAACGCATGAGGCAAACTTTGTATTTTAGTCACAGTTCAGGAATAATGTCCTTTGACCTCACGACTTTAGTTGGGTGTTACAATTAACTGCCCTCATGGCAGAGAACTCAGCCTTTGCATGGCTAACATCTGCTCTTTTCCGATGATTGGGCTTAAGAATGTAGTTATGGAAATCAGTCAGTCTGTCTGATGTCATTGCTACAGAAGATGGTGGCGTGCCTGTCACTGACTTCAGGTGATCAATAATTATTTATTGCTGGCTCAATAGATGAGAAGTATTATGCTAGGCTACCAGAGGAATATAAAATAGCACAAGCCATGAACTCATTCCCAAGCAGCTTGCAATCTAGTTGACTTAAAATAAATTACTGGGTGAATCTCTTAACTTGGTTAGGTTTCCATTTTTATAATTTACAACTCTTGTTATAATAACACAGCATACAATTATGAAACCTTATAGTTAAAGAAGGTCTTACCTCATAAGTAGATTTAGATGTGCACAAAAAGCTTCGCTGTGTGTCATTACTCATGTGCGATGTCTCCCCAAAGCTTGATTAATTATCTTTTATTTGGGTCTTTGTTTGACAGAGAGGTTCTGGAAATAATAAAACTTCAAGTTTGTGGTCTGTATGTGATTCTGCAATTTTCATTTACTCTTTTGGGCACTGTTAGTTTTATCTCCTATTAAGTGACCAGAAATAACTAGGATCCCAAGTCTTTCTGTTACCTCTAACAGTGTCCCGTGCTGCCCAAGGAAGGTCTCCAAGGACCTAATGGGTTGATGGATGAATATTTATTTATTCACCCATCCATCTATCCATCCTTCTTCCCAATGACACCCCAGTCAAATGTATTCTTTTAATTCTAGATAGTACAGTTGGAGACCAGACTTCTACCCTGGTGAGTTCAGTAAATGCACTGTTCGGAAGAATTAATTGTGCCCTAAACTGGAGGTAGATGTCAGTGACCCACTCCTTGCTGCTTTTTTACTGAGTGCCGTATAAAGTACTGACTGGACTCCTAAGGGTGATCTTTTCTTCTCCAATCTATAGGCTATATCTCAGCCTGATTTATTTATGTGATACAGAAAGTTAAAGTTCTATTTTCAGTCCCTCTGTTCTTACTCATAAACACCATTCTCTATTCAAATGTCCAAACTGTCTAAATATGATTGTCGTGTATGTGAATTCATCTACATTGCAGACTGTATAGGGAAGGAGCATCTTGACCATTTTGGAAGATTTCCTTAGAGAAGTTTAGAGAATGAATGTTGTGCGTTTTCTCCTTTTCAGACCAATTATCACCGTCCTCAAAAACTTACTCAAAACATAAATTTCTTTAAAAGAACTTCCTTGACTGCCTTATTGCCCTATTTTTAAAAATAATGTTTAGCATTTGTTTGGTAGTTGTCATAAATTTGATATGATAATGTTCTGTCTTTACAAGGTAAAAAGTTATATGAGGTTAGGCAAAATTCTTGTCTATAATTCATGTCTTCTTAAAAATTGGTTCTCAGTATGCAAAATGTAACATGAATATATTTGACTTTGTTTTTTCTCTAGTATCTTAATGAACAAGTATGCAACACATTATTTCCAAAAAGGATGAAGAAGGATATAGATGATACAATATGTAAATATATTTACCAAAGTGTAGTATAGAAATTAAGAGCACAAACATAGGTCAAATATGACTCTGTCCTTTACAAACTAGGTGATCTTTGGCAAATTATTTAACCTCAGTATGTCTCAGTTTCTTCTATAAAATCTCTCTCTCTCTCTCTCTCCATAAAAATATATTACCCATTATCTATACACATATACACATCCGTATACATATATACACACACGTGTGTGTGTATAGATAATGGGTAATATCAGTAATGACCGAGTAGAGCTGTGAGCATCAAAAGTGTTCATATATATACAAATATAAAACATTTAGAATAGTGCTGGCCATGTAGTAAGTGCTAAGTCACTATTATTTTTATCATTAACTTTATTATTGATCATTTGGCAGAAAATTATAAAATCTCCTTGTGTTTATGTAAATAATATTTTGGTCTGGATTTTTGTTCTCCCCTTTCCCCACTTTCAACCCATGACACCATGTTCTCTCTTTCTCATAAACGTAGACTGTGGTCATCTTATACCTTCTCCTAAGCCATAAAATTAAATTTGTTTTTCCTCTCTTCAGGCTTACAAGATAAACAGTAAAATGATTTATTGAAGCTAAAATAATACTCAGGGACATTAAAATAATATAATTGCTGCTGAGTTTTCATATAATACCTTTGTGCTTGTTTTTAGAGATTTGATTCTTTTTATCTTAACTCAAGTATTTACTTTCATGTCCTCACCCTGATTCAGCATATCGTTCATAAGAATTTTCTTTTACAGTTGGTAAGTGCTCGCTGTTTATGTTTGACAATAGCTTTACACAATGGAAGAAGAATTTATTTGTAATGTTGTTTCACTCATGCAGCTGACCTAGAACAATGTATCAGTCAGGGTGCCAACAGGAAACAGATGGCATCTCAAAGGTGTATTTGAAGACAATTTAATAATGGGATTATTTATGAAAGCGAGGCACTCAAGTCCTGAAAAGATTGGGAGAACCCTTACCATCCCAAGCCTGAAAGTGGCAAGGGGAGAAAATTCTTAGCAGTCTGGTGAGAGCTGCAGATGTAGAAGAGAAGTCCTTAGAGGACCAGAACCTGTGATCTTAGATTGCCCAATGCTTCCGCTTTCAGAGATGAGGGAACATAGTGGGGGATAAACATCCTAATGCCCCTTTCTTCCTATCCTCTGATCTCCAGCTGGTCCTTCCTACTGTCCAAACCCAACAGGCAGCAAGAGGGAAAGTGGCCAGTGTGATGGACTGAGTTACTGAATGGAAGTCAGCCTGTTGGCAGCCAGAACAGGGCTTAAAGGACTGGGAAGTAGCTCTGGATAGCAACATGGAGCCCAGCCAGCACAAATATCCAGTCTGTGTGTCTCTGAGGTGACTTTTTTTTTTTAATAAAATGCTGGTATAGATAAAAAAATGCTTTACAGTAACAGTTGATTATATGATTCACATAGAACTTCTCTATTGGAATATAGATATCAAATAGAAATTAAAATTGCTTTTATCCTCAAGGTGTTCACGATTCAGTACAATAGCTCTCATTCTTTATTTTGTTTTAAATTGACCCATAGCATGGGTGATATTTATATATACCGTGCACTGAAATCTAATACCCACCTTTATGTAATTACCTGTCTTGCTGACTATAATTCCATCACCTTTAGAAGTAAAGCAGTAAATCACATCAGCTTTTAGTTCCCAAAAAGTAGATTAAATATATTTCTTTTGTGTCTCCTCCTTCCCAAACTTTCATAGAAATGACAGTTGTAAATAAAAATAAAGGGAGGGGGATAGAATACTAAAACTATTGGAAATGGGAAGAAGGGGGAATGGAAAGTAAATAGAGTCAGATTAATAGATGACTCAGATTTCAGGCTGCCCTAGAGTCAAGTCTTTTTCTTTCGGCATTGAGGGATGGGCTGGGGTGGAGGTGGACAGCCTGCCTGCCTGCCTGCCTTCCTGTTTATGCCTGTTAAAGTGAGACCTGTCAGTGAACATGCTTTAAAACAACTGAAGCTCCTTGTTACTCTTAAGCAACTGAGTACTTCATACAGAGATACAAGTGGGCAACCACCGCTCACCAGACATGTAAGGGAACAACTCAAAAAATGATGCTAGAGTAGAATTGACAAGACAGCCTTAGAGAAGAACAAAAAACTTGGGAGGGAGTACCTTACCAGACTCCAAGATTTATAAAGTTATAGTAATTGATTCAGTATGGTTTTGGCACAAGAAGAGATGAATGGCATAGGATAAAAATTTTTAACAACAGACCCTAGCAAATAGTCATTTGTTTTATGTCAGATTTGACACTGCTGTGCATTGGGGAAGGGATGATGCTCAGTCAATTCAATATTTATATGGAGAAAATAATAATACTCTTAACCCCTACCTCACACCTTATACAAAAATCAGCACAAGACAGATTGCTTTTGCCATTCCTTTATATTTAGATCTACAAACAAACTGTGAAGATGATATAGGGATATATGCATTACTTTAGAGTTAGGCTTATTTTTAATTCAGGACATAAAAAGAGCTAGCCATTGAAAAATTTAGATAAATTGGATTATGTTAAAGAATTCTGTCCACTAAATGATAACATTAAAACAGTGAAAACAACTGTAGACTCTGAGAAGATATTTGTAATACATATATTTGACAAAAGGCCATGCCCCAAAAATATGAAGAACTCCCAGAAGGAAGAGAAAAGCAGATAATTCAAGGGAAAAATAAAAGTCTAACAAGGCATTTCATATAAAATAGATATTTGCATGGCCAATAAATATATAAGAAAGGGTTCAGTGTCATATAATCTTCGTGAAAGACATGTTAAAACCACATTGCAAAATGGAGAACAAAATTATGTATTTTGTTACACATTACACAATAATGTAAAGTATTGACTTATAACCCGAGATATAAAGTAAATATACATGTTTTCATACGGATACAAATAAATGATTGAATAAATAAAGGTGGTAATGGTGGCAGTGAGGAACAAATCTTCCTTACAGAAGAGTTCCAAATAATATATACACATACTCCTTCCCCCTTGAGTATAAACTGAGGTTGGTGACTCACTTCCAAGTATATAGGTTATGGGGGGAAAAAGTAATGTGTGCAGAGGTGAAATCTGGCCAGTGCTACCTGAACCAGCTGATCAAGATTACCATCACCAGGGAGAAGTCAGCTGATATATTCCCTATAAAGTGATGAGCAGAGTGTTTCACCTCAGTGATGTTCTTCCCCAAGGCTCATCTGGAGAAAAACATTAGACAAACCCAAACTGAGGGCACTCCACAAAGTGTCTGACCAGCCCTCTTCACAATTGCCGAGGTCCTGAACAACAAAAAAAAGACTAAGAAACTGTCCCACACTGGAAGAGACTCGATGTCTAACTATGATGTGGTATTCTGGATTGACTCTCAAACAGAAAAGGACATTAGTGAGAAAACTAGGGAAACCCAATTGAAGCCTGTAGCTTAGTGAATAATCCTGTGTCAATAACTCATTCGTTTTGACATATGCACCATAGTTAGGTAAGATGTGAACATAGGAAAAATTAGACACCCTCCTATCTTTTCAACTTTTTATAAATTTAGGGTCCAAAATAAAAAGTTGGTTTACATTTATTTTTTCAATACAAGACCACTACTAATACATGGATTACTAAAATGAAAAAGACAACACCAGGTATTGGTGAGTCCGTGCAGTAACTAGAACCCTCATCACTAATAACCTGAGGTTAAATTAGTTCAGTATTTTGGGAAAAATGTTCAGCAGTATCTACTAGAGGTGAACCTTCACAACCTCTATCACTCTGCCATTTCAGTCTTAGTTAACACAGGTAATTCTCAGCAGCAAAGAGTATAGATGTTTGTCAAAAGATACCACACAGCATCCCTGTTCCTCTTAGTCCCTAACTGAAAACAGCTCAAGCGTCCGTTAATGGTAAAATGGTAAAGCAGCTGTGGTGTAGCATATAATAGAATACAACACTGAGATTGAACTATTGCGACAAAACACACCCTGGAAGACACAGAAAATAGAATGTGTATTCATGTTAATATCCTTGTCTTCTACGGTGGGGTAGTGAGACGTACAGGCTGGACCATCCAGGTCAAGCAAATGTAGGTATTTAAAAAATAAAATGGCAATTAATTTAAACTTCATTCATTCACCAAGTACTTATTGAATACTTATCTGTATGCCAGGTATTTTTGAAGCTGCTGGGACTATAACAGTGAACTACAACAACTTCCTGCCCTCACGCAGTTTACCTCCTGGAAGGAGACAGACAATACACATAATAAATGAGTTATTTCTGTGGTATGTTAGAAAGTGATAGGAGTTTTGGAGAATGGGGAGTCCAGTGTTAAACAGAGTAGCATTTAAGCAAAAATTGGAAGGCAGTGAGAGAAGAAGAGTGGTGGTTAGAGCAGAGAGGAAGGGAGGCGCAAATGAGGAAAATGCCTCATCCTTCCGAGCAAGGAATCGAATGCTGCTACATCTGAACACATACACACACACACACACACACACACACACACACACACACACGGGAATGTATATATGCAGTTAGCCACCAAAAGAGTCAAGAACAGCAGCGTCATAAAAGAGTAACTTCTGGAAGGTGTGCCTCATAGTGCAAGGGAGAAAGGAACATTTTATTTTTTCTTTCTTTCTGCTTGGTTTGAATTATTATGATGGTATGAATTGTTTTTCAAATAAGATTTTAATTGAGGGGCACATTAGGACACCAGTAGTAGGCAAGGAATGTGAGAGATATTAGAGAAGCTTGAAATCACTCTAATGTGTAGAAGATAAATCATTTGCAAAATTAAGTACTTATTACTAAAAAAGGATTGTTTATACCACACCTGTCAGCTGCTTGGAGGAACTGCTCAATCGCTTTTCTCCAACTCACAGACTGAGCTGGGAGGCTCAGGAGTGGATGTACCCATGACCAGCTCTGAGCACAGCTGCAGAGTACCCCCAAATCCACCCCCACATTAAGCACATCAGTTCAGGGGCAGGGTACCGTGTTGGGAGTTGCCACCTGAATTGTATTTCTCTATCATGAGGCGCTGGCTCATACTTCCCACCAATACCAGCTCACTTTATCACTCGCAGTCTTTAAGGTCAAACTCGAAGATTTTAGTTAGGTGTATGGCAAAACAAACAAAAAGTTCTCTAATTAAACCTTATGAGATGGGTAGAGAACTACATCATTGTCTGTCGATGATGTATAACAATTCAGTATTAAAACAACTGTGTGTGTTTACTCAGGGTTTAAATCACTACAGACCTCAAAAGGAATTCGTCATTGTATCTAATGAAAATTAATCAGTCTTAGAAATCATAATATACCCCATAGGGATTATCTTTTTGTTTGTTTGTACTTGAGAGAATTTCAAATTGTATATGTCTAAAAGGATAATGGATGTAATTATCTAAATCTAGAAAAACTAAAAATACTTCATCTAAGGTATACACATAATTGGGGAGTTTTTTGTCTTTTTTTTTTGCTCGGATTATCTGGATAATTGCCTCCATTTTCCACCTGATTGAGTGTAAGCAGACGGCAACTTGAGTATTTTATAGGAAGTTGTACTCGAGTTTTCATAACACAGTAACTTGAAGTCAAAGTGTTGATACTGAGAAATGTTTTTGGAACAGTGTTGTTTTGGTCGTGCAACTGGTGGTTGGGGTTGATGGTTTTTAGACATTATATAAGAATTTCCCTATTGGGTAGTTATATTCTAAAATAATATGGATATTCTTAAACCTTTTTTTCTAATTTTTCCTATTCTTAGATCTTGAGCAAATATATTTGCTAACTCTGTACTGTGGTCCTGACCAACTGAATTTGTACTGTGGATTGAAACTCATGAAGTTTCAGGCTGAGGTTTTGGTAAAGAATACATAGAAGTGTGTGTGTGTGTGTGTGTGTGTGTGTGTGTGTGTGTGTGTGTTGTTTGGATAGAGGGGGAAATGAAATATGGGGGAGGAGAAACTTCTTTTCAAAGAAAGTAAAAATGAAAGAATCTGGTATTCACTTCAACTAATAAATATAGTCGATAAGTTAGTGGAGCTAATTCAGCATGGAGAAAATATTCAGGTGTTTTTATTATCTGTAAGGTATCTACATCAAAATTATTTTTAAAAAATTCAAGATCTGAGAAAATGTTTATTATATTTACAGTGTATGGGTAAATTAACACAATAATGAGATACATTTCTTTTTAAAAAGATCTCAACTTGCATTATCTGGCAAGTATTAATAGATCTTTGTTAAGCTGTATTAATAACAGTCAAGATTTTTTAGTCTGTTCATTAGTCAGTTGAGAATAATTAAAACAGTTTCCGTATGTTCAGATGTAAAAATGCTCCTACTTTATCACTGAAATTGTTGTCGTTTCATGTTGAGGATGGAATGGAATTAAAATCATGTAATACTCAAGAAAAGATATGGCAAGATGATTTCATGGAGTTTTAAATTTAAATCAGTCATAGCCAGGGCCCCTGGAGAAGTATGAGTTCCCTTTCTGTATTTATTATGAGTAACATTAATATGTTATTAATTTGTACAATAATATGTGTAACAAAGAAGCCAAAAGATGATGTTATGGGATGTGTGAGTTGTCCTTTTTCTGGGAAGTATTTAATTCAGTAGCAGGAAATGGGATGGGCCTGGAACTTTAGAGGAGGGACTTTTCTCTTACATGAGGACTCAGATGTTGTGGTTAGAAAGAGAAGGGTTATTTCTGTATTGCATGTGTCAGACAGACTGTGATCCCCCTTTCCACCCAGTTATGCAGTTAGATATGGGTTTATTGGTGTAGTACCATAAACAGAGCCCTGTGAAACTACTGAGCTTAAGTCTGGCAGGGACAATGGAAAGGAGGCATGGACTAATCATTAGGGGAAAGAACTGCTTCACCTTTGCTCCACCCCCACCTCGGAGGACTTCATGGTGTCTTATTTCAGCATGTTCAAGCAAACAGTCTTACACAGCTTCAACACCCAAAAAAATCTTCTCTACCGTGTTTGGCACAGCTAATAATACCTGTAGGCATTGCCCCCAAATCAGTGGTACTATTGTGCACTACCAGAGTTGGGACTCTCTGGCTTAGTCTCCTTCCCTCCTCCCTCCCTCTTCTCCCTTTCTCCTGTTTTCTCTCTCTCTTTCAGCCCTTCTTTTCCTTTTTTTTTTCTCTTTCCTTCCAATCTCCTGTATTCCCTGTTCTCCTTTCTTCCCTCCCTCTTGCCACCTTTCTTGACTTTCCTTTCTTTGACAATCATTTATAGCCCAAATAGCAAAATTAGTCAAGTCCTAAGATCATCTTTCTGAGGAATAAGAATCCATGTGAACTTCAGTACCAAGACCAAATGCTTAAGTGGTTGAGTGGACATTCTTGATATAAGGCGAGAGAATTTCTGGAATTGGAAGGAAAGGCTTCACAATTGATTAATTGAAATAGAGCATGTGAAGTCACTGAGTCCAAAGGAGCAAGTACAATTCACTAAGATTATGCAGAAAAATAAGGAGGAGGAAATTTCACAGTGTTTGCATTCTTGCCATGAACATGGCTAGAGTCTGACCAAATGGACAAAGGGTCTTCCTGACACCGAAGTGAGCATCTAACCCATAAGTAGTAGAGGGTCTTTCTCATGTCAATGTGGCGTAAAAAGCCACTTGAAGAAAGTGGAAACGAGTGGTGGAGCCTCATGTACCAAGCTGGTTTCATTTGGGGAAAGATCTGGGAAGAGTTTTGGAGGCGGACAAGCAACAGACACAGGCTTAAGGAGGGGAAGAAGCCGAATTGTATTGAAAAGGGCGTGACTCGGGCCATGTGCTAGAGACCTTCATGGATGTGGCAGGCCCATTGCATCTTTGATAGTGGCTTCTGTTGGCAAATCTAATGTTACTGGATTCCTTTACTTCACTAAGCCCTGTCAGATGCCATTACTGACCGAAAGGAAACCTCAGAGGATACAGGTATATAAGTCAGCAAAAGAGCACAGGGAATAATCATCTCAAAAGGAGTGTCTGAGTCAGTGTTCTTTTTTTTTTTTTTTAAAGATTTTTATTTATTTATTTGACAGAGATAGAGACAGCCAGCGAGAGAGGGAACACAAGCAGGGGGAGTGGGAGAGGAAGAAGCAGGCTCCCAGCGGAGGAGCCTGATGTGGGGCTCGATCCCAGAACGCTGGGATCACGCCCTGAGCGGAAGGCAGACGCTTAACCATTGTGCCACCCAGGCGCCCCTGAGTCATTGTTCTTTAAAACATGTCGATGGAACCAGGAAGTGTTATGGATAGCACAGATCAGCCCTAAACTGTGATTTAGTTCAGCATTGGCAATTATTAATTTGGAATAATCATTACTCTATATAGTATGAACCATGATAACCTTCGTTTGAGTTCTTAAATCTAGTTTTGTAATACATCAAATTAAATGTAAAGACTAGTATGGTAACCTCTTGAATGGTGACCCTCCTTTTTTGTGGGTCTCACATCGCTATCTCTGAGTAAGAGGAAATCATCCTGCAATTAGTTCTCCCCTCTAGCAAGTTTACATTTCTAAAATATGCAATTAATATTATATATTCTTATTAGCATTCTAAAGTGACTTTTAGATTTCATGGGTGGGGGGAGTGTTTCTCAGTCTGTTCTGTGGAATTTTAAAACATCTCTGGCAAAAATTCCTATATGCTAGCAGCTAGAAGAATAATTGTCATTGGAATGACCTTTGCAGTGGATAATTTGACAGACACTTGATGGACAGCATTCTCCCATGTCTCTGCCAGCCTTTTACTTCCTGCCATAAAATGCAGGAGCAAAATTCTAACTCCAGTGATAAGATTCTCAACCACCATTTGTTGTATATCTCCCTCAGTGCAGTTCCGCAAAGTTTGAAAGCTCTCTGTCTTTTCAAGGTATTTTTCATTACCTGGAGAAAATGTGTCCTTTGGGGAGGAATCCTAAAACAATAGTACAGGTGCTGAATCAAATTTCCCAGGTGTGTCAGGGACTCTGTTGTAAGGTTGCTAAATAGTCCTGGTTTGGTGTATTAAATGGCACTCTAGAGTCCTACTATAAGAGTTAACACAACTGCCAAAGGTGCCTCTCCATACAGCAAGAGGACAGCTTTGACTTCGAAGAAATAGGCACTATGGAATAGCCAGTTGAGTTAGCCAAAAAGAAAAAAAAAAAAAAGCATTTACTAGTAAAATGAAGGCAATTAATTTGCAAGTAAACACGTTTTTGATATGTGGCCCTGGGGTGACATGTAAATTCCAAAGACAAATATTTTCTGTGGGAATAAAATCATTTCGAAAGATATTTTCCCTTGAATTCTGAGCATATCACCAGAACAGTCTGCTTATTGATTGATAAAATATGTGCTTGCGTCAAGTGTATTTTTCATCATGTTACCTTTGTCCAAGAATAGTTTTTCTGCAGTTTTGGGGCACAGATTATAAAGGTGACACATACTGTTCATGTGTATGCCTTCCCTTCTTTCTAGAAAGTATGGCACATGAACTCTGGGGCACTGTACATTATGTTCACTGTTGTATCTTTAACCCTTGGAACAATGTCTAGTCAGTCAATAAATATGTACTGAATGAATGCATGAGCAAATTAAATAAGATAACCTCTAAATATATTTTCATCTTTTTTGCTTGGTATTTCTGGTTTTCAGTGCCCCAAGACTGAGGCCTTTTCATTCAGTCTTTTCAAGTTGGAATCTTAATCCTGTTTCACTGTTTCTCATTCAACAAGAATGTTAACCACGTGCCAGAAAAAGTTAGAAACATCATCTATGATCCTCATAGAGGGAGGTTCTTTCATTTCATTAGCTTCTTTCTGGAGAGTTCATGGATTTGCCTCTGTGTTCATCCAGCTGACAAGCAGAATCCCCAAAGTCACATTGAAAAGACTGGAAGGAAAAAATTGTTAACATGGAGAGGAAAAACAGGGTTCGGGGAAAGAAGTAGATAGGAGAAAATCTGACAAAAAAATTAAAAAGAGGGAGTAACACCTAGAGTCCAGTGAGGATTATCACCTCACAGGAGGAGGAAGAGGACATGAAGGGAAAGGTCTCTGGAGAAGTTGCAGAGAGAGAGACATACTGATCAAGAGATACAAAGAGGACAAAAAGCTCTGGTCAAGCAAGAGGTGACCTCAGATTAGCACTTCATGCATGCTAAGCCATACCATGCTACTAGTGGAAGTTTGGCTTTTGGCTATATTGAAGTCCCCTATGAAGAAAAAGAGGGCCTTCATGTTCTCAGAGGGAAAAAAAATTGTGAACTAAATAACTATACATGACAGAAAAAGGAAAGAGCTTTGCTCAAGAATTTCAGATTTGGAGATTGTTCCTCATATCACACTCCTGAACTTAACTTAGTTCTCACTAAGTAAAAATAAAAGAGAAATCAGAAATTTACAGGAAAGCTGTGTCCATGTTTTAGGATGATAGTTCAAAGGAAGATTTGATTTTGAAACCAAATTACCTGATGATTGTTGTTAATAGCAGAATTAATGTTTGCATTTGCATGATTCTATGATGTTGTGAAACAAAATACGGTATTCCGTTTTACCACATAGGAAGAAATTATGGCTAGAAGAGGTCATGGAAGTCGAAGTCCCTAAACCAGAATCTAGGTCTCTTGACTCTTCATCTGTGGCTGGTTCTCCTCCCAACTTCAGTCACCTGTCCTGTATCTCGCTGTGCCAAAGTACGCTTATGCTTAAAAAAAGGGGATTAGTGGGTGAAGTGGCAGGGAGGCTGAGGCAGATTCACTATGACAAATAATTTTTTAACTGTTGGGTCTATCCAGTTACAGAAAAAATGTGCTTCTACAAAAAGGAATTAATTCATCTGTTTGTTCATTGATTCATTATGGAATATTTATCAGGTGCCGTCTACGTTCTAGATGTTGGGTTACTTAGTAGACGTGTAACAATGGGCAAGATAGCAGTGGTCTTTGCTGTCACCACACAAACAGCCTGTTACAGGCGCGCACACACACACACACACACACAAAATAATAGCAATAATGGATTGAAGTGTAATAAGGTGAACACAGGCCACTATGCGAACTCAACATAGACTCCCTTAACCTAAGGAGAGAGCTGAGGATGGGAGATTTGGGGAAGGTTTCTCAGAGGAAGTGAGGCATTGACTGAGCTAGTTGAAGTGGAAAGAATATTTTAGACAAACTGTATATCATTGTATGTTCAAGAAAATGAAAAATGTTGAGTGTGACTGCCATCCGGGATGTGAGATGAGGGGAGAAGTATAGAGAAAGATGGCTGGGAAGTAGAAGGAGGCCAGGTCTGGAAGGGCCTAGATAGCCAAGGTAAGGAGCCAGACATTTTCCCAAAAGTCATTGAAGGACACTTTGTTGATCAAGCCTAAAAGATAACAGACTTTTCTAAAACTCTATGTGGGGTATGAAGAGTAGCAGTGCGATGAACAGCGATGTACCTAACACCTCATTTGGGGAAAAAAAAAAAAAGGACACACCGTTATCTTTAAAGCCCCTGTGTACCCCTTGCTGATCGCCTTTATTTCATTTTTATCTTGAATCATCATTCCTTTGCTTTTCTTTGTAATTTGACCACATATTTTTATATACCTAAGGATTAAAATTGTTTAGTTTTATATGATTTTTAACTTCATAAATGGGACTATACTATAAAAATCCATCTCCAAATTGCTTTTTCTTCTTGATACGTTATTCCGGAGAAGCATACATTTTGCTACATGTACCTGTTACCCATTTCTTTTCTATGTTGTGTAGTTGTCCAGTTTTCTTTTCATGGACACTGGTGTTATTTCAAGGTTTTTACATGCACCGTGACTATAAACCTTGATGTATTCTGAGGAGCATGTGTAAGAGTTCCATCTAGGAAATATACCTGGGAAGAAAAATGTTCATTCATAGAGCATGCCACTTTTCAAATATATTAGATAATGACATATTATTTCACATGGAATTTTTACCAAATTTTTTTTCTGTACCACTAAGTGCAAAAAATTCTTAATGTTCCCCAATTTTAAAATTTTGCCAACTTTACGGTATGAGATATTTCATTATAGTCGAGCTTAAGCATATTTTAATATAATTGTTGACCATTCAGATTTACTCTTTTGTGATGTTCCTGTTCAAGACTTTTATCCATTTTTCTAATGGGCTTTTACTTTTTCTTATTGATTTGTAGGAATCCCTTTACAAATTCAGAATACTGATCATTTGTAGATTATATATAAATAGAAATAATCTTCTCACACTTGATGATTTGTCTTTTCACACCTGTTTGTCTTCATTTCTCAATTTTCAACCTTTTTTTTTTTATGTTTGAATAATTCTTTAAGAAATCTGACCCTATTCAAAGGTAATAGGGAGATTCTTCTTTGTTTTGTAAAAAGGTTTATAATTTTTTCTGTATAAAATTTTACTTTACCTGGAATAAATTGTTTTGCATATGGTGTGAGATAGGGGTATAATTTTTCTCCCCATACAGATGAGCAGTTGTCAGATACCATTTATTATAAAGTCTGTCTTTTCTCTGTCTGTCTGCACAGCTGGTTCTGTCAAAATTCAGATTTCTTTTTATTTCTGTTGTCTGTTTCTGGATGTTCTAAACTATTTCATTTGTCATCCTATCTATTCCTATGCTAATACTATGCATACTTAATTACCATGCCTTTATAATAGCTTGTGATATCTGTCAAGACAGGTCTCCCATGTTGTTCATCTTCTTCAGGAGTGGCTGGACTGTCCTTGGTCCTTTGTTCCTCCACTTAAATTTTAGAATGGCCTGTCACATTTCAAAAATAAAAACCCGTTGCATTTTGTTTGCGACTGAATTCAATCCATAGATGAGTTTGAGGAGAGGTGACATCCCAACAATGCTGATTCTTCAAATCAATGATAATGCTCCATCTCCATCTTTTTATATCTTCCTTACTGCCCTTTAGTAAAGGTTGATGATCTGTCTCTTCACAAAGTTCTTGTATTTCTTTGAATTTATTTCCAAATACCTGTATTTTTGAAGCAATTGCAAAGAATATTAAGATATTTTATTTGTGTTTTTTGCTAGAACATGTAATTCAATTGGATTTTTTTTTAGGCCAGAAAATTTCCTGAACACTTATGTGAACTGTTATAATTTAACTAGAGTTTCTCTTAGGGGTTTCACACAGTCATGCCGTTTATGAGTGCTAATTGTTTTATTTCTTCCTTTCAAATTCCTTTATTACTTCATTAACCCTTTCCTGCCTTACTATGCTAAGACCTCCATTACTGACTAGAAGAGGTGATGGCAGTTGATTTTATTCATGATTTTAAGAGTTTGCTCAGTTTTCACTGTTGATTGTGTTTTTGCTGTTCACATACATTGTATAATATAAATATCACATGCATGTGATTTTTACTTGACTTTTATGTATATATTTATGATTTATGTTATGTATATAAGCACTTTACAACACATTTATGATATGAATATATATTTATATTTAATTTTTATCCCACATTGGTGTACATATATATGTGTACAAATACATATACACACACATACATACCATAATCCAGGGTGAAAAGTAGTTGAGTTAATTTTTTATTTTCTTACTAAGGTTACGAGTAAGAACATCCACCATCGCCACTTCTGTTCAACACTGTACTGAAGGTCTTGACATACTAATGCAAGAGAGAAAAGTGTAACAATAAATGGAAGATTTTTTTTTTTCACTTTAGGGAAGGTTTTTTCAATTCCGAGTTTACCAAAAGTTTTTGGCATGAATGAATGTCAAATTTTACTAAACAATTTTTTCTGTATCCTTTGAGGTAATTAAATGTTTTTCTCCTTTAATCTAGTAATATGGTGAGTTGTATTGACTTTTCAAATTCAGTTCAAACTTGCATTCCTGGGTAGTTCCAAATTGGGAAAAAGTCTTATTTAAAAAGATGGATGGAGAGATAGAGATAGAGATAGAGATAGAGATAGAGATAGAGATAGATAGATATCTTGCTAGGTTCAATTTGTTAGTATTTTCTTTAGGACTTTTTGTGTCTGTGCTCTTGAGTGAGACTGTCCTATAATTTCTACTCTTGAACTCTGACTAGTTTGGTGGAAAATTTTTGATCAGGGTAGCAATCTCATTAGTTTTGGGGTTTGGCTCTAATGTGGAGCGTAATTGGAAGCATAAAGGAGTATCATCTTCCTTCATACAGAGACAAGTATCTCATTCATAGATCGGATGTGCTACAGAGAATTCTTGGTTACCATATGGTCCGCAAGATTCTTTCCAAACCTAAAATATGATGGTTCTGCATTTATTATCTGCCATCATCATTTACCTCATTGCTAGAAAAGTACTAAGGCAAGAAAGGGGATGAAAAGAAAGGCAGATGTTGCCCTGTTAAGTGGAAGTATATTTCAAAATATGACACTGTCATAAGAATGATTTTTGAAAACATTTACTTAGAATTTCCATGGTTCCATACTTCCTGAAATTAATTCATGAAACGTTTTCTACTAGTCTCAGCAACTTGCTATAGAATGTGCAGAGAAACTATTTAAAACTGAGTTTTGAACTCTGAACATGTTCTTTTTCAATCTCACCTGATAATAATGCCAAGTGCACCAAATCTTTCCCATCCACTGGAGATGAGAACATTTTCCCTGTGATGTTTAAACTTAATTCCAGAGTCCCAATCCCACCGATAATCATTCTCCCTTCCCCTATACATTAAAGTGGTGTCCTTAATTGCTATAATATTCACAAGGAGACCATTGGAACTGGAGTGCTCTCAGTTGAAGAATAGTACTGTAGGTGATAAAGATAAGTGGTATTGAGAACTACCCAATTTACTTCAGTGAATTCAATCTTTCTTAGGAGGCAAGCGGTACATGATACATTTACCTGAACTTTTAGAGTGATAAGGAAAATGTTTGGCATGCATTCAGGACCACAGAAACTTTAAAGTTTTATCTCAATAGAATAGTGTTCAGAAAAACGGTCTATTTACTTATAGGCTACAAGGGCAGTATAAATTTCAAGTTCTTTCAGTCTGGGAGTTTGCAGAATTGTTATGAATGAGAAATAGAAGTGCTACTAAAGTCGAAGTATACTTTTCTCTTTTCTCTTGTTCCTTTTGCCTTTATAGAAAAATTGCATCTGTGGGGGTAAGTAGGGAAGGCAGCTCTGCTCTACTAGTGAAGCTTTTACTGAAACATTATCATATAAATCCCTGTCTGGAGCAGACGCCCATGCCGGAGCAGCTCTGCAGGACAGCGTTCACAACCAGCCCTTTCCTACCCTGATGGGACCAGCACCACTCAGCTTGATTTGCTACGTAGGCTTGTTAAATTACGTTTTCACTGTGGCCATGGCCTTCTGCTTGATGCCGAGTGAGCTGCTCGGGTGTCATATATACAACGTGTTGCTGTTTATGGAGTGGCTGTAGTGGTTGGGGGACGAGATAAGGTTTCTGCTGCTAGCTCGTGTGAGAGAAGTCACTTCCGCTTCTTTGTTTTGGTTTTTATTAGATTTCCCTAAGAAGTTCATGTTTGTTATACTATGTACCATATATGCCTGGATCAATGGCATAGTCAAATATAAGGTGACTGCCGTTTTCCCAGCGAGGATGTGAAAACTTTTAAGGAAGTAGGTAAAATAGCCAAATGTCTACTTAAGTTTATTTATTAATTTAATTAAACATACATTTTTATAATTGCATATGTAACATTTATTGATATTAATCCCTTGCTGTTATAGGAACTTTTTTTTTCTTTTACACTGGTTTTCTTAACACAGTGTAAGAAACATGTTCTTTTTCTTACTTCCGACTAAATTGTTTGAGATACCTGATGTTCTTGAATCTTTGTATGATACTGTCACTGTAAATGTCATCCTAGGTCGTGCACAACATTAGGGATATTAGAAGTTCCTTTTTTTATTTTAGATTTTGTTTTGTTTTGGTCCTATAGGTATATGTGTGTGGTTTCCACTTTATTGCTTTTTACAGCGATATATATAAATACTTATTTGCAAGCATATCCAGTACTTATGTAACTGTGGGATCCACTTCCAAGAATACTGATTCCCTGTTAAATTTCTTTTGTTCTTGATTTATAGTTATTAGTGTCTGAATAGGCTCAACCCCCATATCTTAGTGGCTGAATACAACAGTTCTGTGGTTTCCACTTTATTGCTTTTTACAGCGATATATATAAATACTTATTTGCAAGCATATCCAGTACTTATGTAACTGTGGGATCCACTTCCAAGAATACTGATTCCCTGTTAAATTTCTTTTGTTCTTGATTTATAGTTATTAGTGTCTGAACCCAACAGTTCATTTTCATACAAACTCCACTGCAGGTCTCAGTGGCTCTGTGGTACACCAGCCTCCGTGAAGTCACTCAGCCATCCAGGGTGACAGGCCCTCTCATCTGTCGCAGTGCCATCTGGAATACTGGCCGTCCTGCTTGGTGCATCAGGGCTGATAGCTCTGGGGTGTCTCACACAGGCACTTAAAAACTGGCTCAGAAATGGCACATACTGCTTCAGCTATTCACCCACTGACCAGAACTCAGCAATGAAAATGTCTGTGGGGCAGTGTGATGTGTTCTTCCGCTCTACTAGGAAGAACTGATGGTAGGACAAGCGCCATAAGGCTGTACGATACCACCCAAGCCTTAGATCGCTTGACGATTGTTTTAGACTGATATGGACATTGGTAAAATAAAATGATTGAGAGTGGCCCCATTTTGTGAGGAGCTTTTTAGTTGAGGACTAAACTGGGAAGATGCTCTCCCCTAATATCTCATATACAGTATTGAATGGAGAAGGAGTAAAGTGGAAATATATTAAAATTTCATTGTGCTCCTTTATAGATTAAATTCCCCAAGAAATACTAAGAAAGTCTCCCCAAACAAAAACATATTTACTCCATCCCCTAGTATAAGTAGCTACTAGTAACATTCATATTGCTCATGTGAGTAGTTTAAAAACCCAAACGCCCATCAATTCCCTTAAAGCTTGTCAATAGTCATGAGGTAGATAGCATTTATAAGGTGAAAGTGTATGTTCCTAGGTTACCAGCCAAAGAAGTCATAAATAAGGACTTGGCCTTCTCTCAAGCAGTCCTGTTCCTGTCCTCTTGCAGGTTGTAAACTACATTTAAAGAATAAAATCTAAAGCCTTAAAAAAAAAAAAATCACAGTCTGGCTCTGACATTTCAGGCAGACCACATCATTGAATGGTCCCCATGCTGAACTTTCCAGATCTGTGCCCTTAATATTCTTTGTTCAATATGAAATTTTCCCCTGCTCACCCGCATCCAGCTTTCTTCCCCACTGACATTTTTATCTGAAGGAAAGCATTTGGTCTTTCTAGGTTCAAACCAAACACTTCCTTTTTCAGGGAGTCTTGAGTCCTGCTCTCCCAGGGCGGTCAGTGTCTTTTCTTCATCCTAATCATCCAGCCGCTACTTATCTCCAGCCGCCTCCAGCTCGACGACTCTTGTTCAAGCTTCCATCCTCTCTCCCTCTGAAAACCTAACACCTGCTTTCCTGCCTTCACCCTTGCTGTTCCATAGTTCCATAGTTTCTTACCTTGAAACAAGAGTGAATTTTTAAATATAAGTCAGATCAGATCCCTCCTCTGTTTCAAGTCATCCAGTAGCTCCCCAGTTAATTCAGAGTTGTTGACCTTAAAAAACAAAAGTGCCAACTATTTTAAGCACGAAATGAGTTTATTCAGAATAGGGGAGAATTGCAATTTGGGGCAAGCAAACTATGGCAAACTACAGCCAAGTCTGGAGAACAGAAGGGAGGGGATTGCTTTTATAGGACAAATGAAAAAGCTGGGAGGGGGCTTTTATGGTTTCTTATTGGCTAAGTGTGGCAGTTTCCCATTGGTGGGGCTGTTGCTGGGCAAGGAGATATTCTTCCTTCTTCCTGCTAGGGTATGTAAAGTCAGGTTCTTCCTGTTAGAGGATGCAAGGTCTGCTTCTTGTGGTGGCTGGTAGTGCCTGAGAGCTCCCACTTCAGGGCCTCTTAATTCTATTTTGTTGAGGTTTCCTTTTTTTGGTTTTCACAAAGTTAAAGTCAAATTCCTTCCAATGGATAGATTATTTTTCTGTTGATGCTATAAGAAATCACCACAAACTCGGTAGCTTCAAACAATACGAATGTATTGCTTTATAGTTTTAGAATTTTACTGGGCTAAAATTAAGGGGTTGGCAGGACTGAGTTCCTTTCTGGAAGCTCTAGGGGAGAATCTGTTTTCTTGCCTTTCCAGTTTATAAATGTCAGCTGCATTTCTTGGCTCCTGGTCCCTTTTCATCCTCAAAGCCAACAATGGCCTATTTAGTCTTTTTCATGCTTTATCACTCTGTCCCTGACTCTTTTTCCTCCCTCAGCCACATTTAAAGGTCCCCTGTGATTACATTGGACCCACCCAAATAATCCAGGGTAGTCGTGTTGTTTTAAGGCCAACAGTTTAGCAATGTTAGCTCCATCTGCTACCTTAATTTCCCCTTGGCATCTAAAGCAACATAGTCACAGGTTCCAAGAATTAGGACATAGGCGTCTTGGGGCAGGTGATAGGTCATCATCCCCCCCCCCCCCAGCGGATTACAAGGCCTTTGTTATCTAGCTCTTGTTACTTCTCTGACCTCATGCCCTCTTACTTTCCCACGTGCTGGTTTCATTGCTCTTGCTGTTGTATACAAATGCCTGGTATGCTCCCATCTTGGGGCTTTGCCCTGATGGTTTCACTCTTCCAAAGATCTAGATAGCTACCTATTTTACCTCCTTCACACCTTTGCTCAAAAATTAACCTTCTCAGTGGTCTATCCTGACCACACTATTTAAAATTGCAGCCTACCCCTGCACTATGATCTTTGTGTTTTTTGTGTTTTGTTTTTTTAAGATTTTATTTATTTATTTGATGGGGGGTGGGGGGAACAGGCAGTGGAAGTGATAGACAGAAGGAGAAGCAGCCTCCCTGCTCAGCAAGGAGCCCAATGCAGGACTTGATCCCAGGACCCTGGGATCATGACCTGTGCCAAAGGCAGACGCTTAACTGACTGAGCCACCCGGGCACCCTTGATCTTTGTTTTTCTATAACACTCACCCACATCTATCATTGTAAGTGAGTTAATTTTGTTTGTTATCTATAATATAAATTCTTCTAGAACTTGGATCACTCTCTATTTTTTCTTTTGTTATGTCCCCAGCACTTAGAATAGTGCCTACCACATAGTAGGCAAGCAGTAAATATTTATGGAATGTATTAATTCATTTTGTTATTTCTTTTCAGCTTTATTGAGGTATATTTAGTATATAGAAAGTTGCAAGTATTTGAAGTGCACATTTTGGTGAATTTGGGCATATGCATACACCTATAGTACCGTCACCACAATCAAGGTAATAAATATACACCTCACCTTCGAAAGATTTGTTGTGTCTCCTTGCTTTTTAAATTTTTTTTTTTTTTAATTCTGTGGTGAGAATGTTTAACATGAGATCTACACTTTTAAGTTTTTCAGGGCACGATTCAGTATTGTTAACTACAGACACTGTGTTCTTTAGAATTTACTCCTCTTTGTAACTGTAAATTTATACCCATTGAACAACCATTCCCCATTCTTCCCATCCCACCCCACCCACTAGCAACCACTGTTCTGTTCTCTGCTTCTGCGAGTTTGACTATTTTAATATTTTTTCATGAATGCAGTTATTTACGTGCATCTGATTTCCCCATAGCCTTCACTAAGGGGCCATGATACGGCTGGCTTTGAGTCTTGCATGGTGTCCAGCTTGGAAGCTGGATTGTTGGAGACACTTGGTATACGTCAAGGTGAATTACCAAAGTAGGGTCCTGGGTGGGAGGCATGAAAAAGCCCTCCTCATTTTATTAGTCTACACCGGATTTCAGAAACAAAGTTAAGGAGAGTTTCAGGCAATTTCATAGTGTAATTCAGGAGATGGGCTAGGTTAGCGAGGTATTGGAAGAGTGCCTGTATTCTTATTAAAATTTGGGGTATCACTATATTGCTTCTTGAAATTACCCCCTCTAGGTCTTCAGCCCTGAGGGCTCTTTTGTTCTTGTCTCGTGGAGGGAGCTGTGGAAGAGAATATTTAATCATTCAGTGCATCGTCAGTGTGGATGACGAGAAATATCCTGTATTTTCTAGCCTCTGCTCCTGCTTCTGAAATAGTTCTTTTCCCTCTGAATAAATGAATTGAGGAGTGAAGATTTGGAAGACCAGGTGTTATTTTTTTTTAAATAAGGTTTTGTTATAAAAATAAATGAAATCTATATTTTATCATTTCAGTTCAGGCCCTAAGCATGCACAGTAGTTACCTTTCATGAAATGTTCTTGCAATAATGCTATTTCACTGGGCTTTGTAATGAAGCTTTGATTTGCATCGCTATCCTGAGAACTTTCTGACAATGCTAAGGTAATATTGTGAAGGCAGGAGGAAATGAAATGAAATGATGGTAATGCGTGTCCATTGTGAAGAATGTTAAGTTGCCAAGGCAATGTCATATCGATAATATTTTCATAAATTAAATTAAGATACATATGGTAAATAAATATTGCATTTCTCCTTATTATCACTTCAAATACGTGAGGATAACTATTAGGATTAAATCCAGAAATTAGACATAAAGCATCTCAGCCAAAATGAGAGATGCACTATTCCTCGGCTCAACCCGGTGAGCTCTCAAGATTCCTGTCACGTTTATTGCAGGCTTTCAGTCTCTCGCCCTCGGTCTGCTCAGGCAGCCTCTCTGCTGGGCTCCTCTGCTTCCTGAAGCACAATTTTTGTTGAGAATTAGTGGGAGAGTCACTATAATTCCATTTAGCCCCACTTGCACATGGCACAACTCACCCTCTGGTTTAAGTTCTGTTCTTTTAATAGTCAAGCCCGTTTCACTTTTTCTTCTTTCCCTTTTCTCTTTCTCCGGCGGGGAGTGGGTATGTATTTTTCCACAGTCAGTAGTATCAGTGGTTAAAATTGCCTGCTTGGAAAAAAATTTACTATTTTGGCTTACTAGAAGTTTTCAGAGATGAGAGGGGGCCCCCTCAGTTTTCTCAGTTTCCCTGTGAAATGGGAATAGCTGAGACCTACTTTACAGGCTTGACGATGTGAAGAGCTCAGCACAGTGCCAGGAGCCAGCAGTGAAAAAAGTAAGACGACCCGGTCCCCAGGAACTGGGTTCAAATTCTACACCTTCAAGTCAGTTGTTAAAAAATTCATAGCTAGTGTGTTGAGGTCATGTATGCTCATTGTAGAAGAATTTTAAAATGCAGTATTGGTGATCAAAAGGAAGAAATTAGGAGTTACTGTAATCCCACTGGCCACAACTAAGCATAAGTGCAACATTTTAATATGTAGTTGTATACACTTTCAAATTCTATTTTTTTAATAGAGATGGGATCATGATGCATGTATTTTCTTGGTAATATAGCCCCTCCCCCCAGTAAATGTATTCCAGGACTCTTTCAACATCAGTTTGTTTCTTCTACAAAATTTTTGGGAATGGCTGGCAAAGAACATTCCTGTCTCAAACATATCACAGTGTTAAGTAGTTAGGTGATAGCAGTTTGTTATTTTAATTACAATGCATATTCCAAATGCCTCCATTTCCTTAAAAAAAAGTTACATCAAAGTTGAACTAATCACACAATATATGTAAATCTGTTTAATTTGCTTTATATAAATAAATTCACTCAGTAAGTATTTGTTCCTTTACTGTATACCAGGTACTGCCTTTTATTTCACTTAATGTTTTTAAAGTTATTTTTTTTTCTTCTCAGTCTCTAGTTTATCATTATTGGTCATAATGTAACTGGAATGGTAGTATTTATTCCTGAGATTCCTCATGTATTTGATTCTTGATTGTAACAATAGTTCTGTGACCTACGTAGAAACTCTGTCATCTTGGAAAAATCACCTAGCCTCTCTGATACAAAGAATAATTACCTTTAAACAGGGATTAACTTTATATGCATCACAGAGATGACCTGTTATCTTCTGACTTACCATTTCCAACAATTCTTAAACTGATTTCCTTGAGAGAGACATTTTTGCCCTGGTCTGTACTTAAAAGATTATTAGCTTTTATACCTCTTTTTATCCCTCAGTTTATTTAGTCAAGGGATATATAAAGCTGATTTCCAATTATTATTCAGCATTGGAAAATACAATAGTAGAGCAATCAAGTGGAAGGTAAAGGAGAGGAAATGGGCTTTTCAAAAATACATTTCTAAGCATATTAATAGTAATGTCAAATGTCAGTGGACTTGATGGCAGAGAAAGGCCCTTTTTTTTTTTTTAAAGAAAAAGAACGTATGTGTTCTGAAGGTAGGGATGGGAAATTCACAACTTTTATCTAATAAACGTGGCGAAGGAAGCCTTCTCATCAGAAGAGCTGGTTTTTACTTGAATGGTTTACCCCTTCAATGAAAAAAAGACCCTTTGTATCTACAAAATGGCTGTGGCATTTCTTCACTAAGATTATGCATTGCTTAATACTTAGCTTATCAGATGAACATGCAACGAGCTGGAAATGAAAGATTTTACGTGATACTGTGATTGCCACTGAGTTTGAAGCAAAAAAATACCTAGGATTCTCAGTAGCATGAGAATGTACTAGTATATCTTCTATTTTTTTTCAAGATTTATTTATTTGAGAGAGAACAGGTGAGGGGTAGGGGCAGAGGGAGAGAGAGAGAGAAACTTAAGCAGACCCCTTGCTGAGCACAGAGCCCCATGGCGGGCTCCATCTCACAACCCTGAGATCAGGACCTGAGCCAAAACCGAGAGTCAGACACTTAACCAACTGTGCCACCCAGGCACCCCAGTTTATCTTCTGTTCTTTGTCGAAACTCTTAAATGCTATGTTTTTGGTATATGCAAGAGGAGGGAGACTTTTTGTCTACCTAACATCCTACTTTATCCCTTACAGTACTTTTAACCTTATATTTGCCTTCTTCATGCATGTGAATATCATCTTTTTCTGCTTTTTATTTGCTTTGTATCTGATAACCCAGTCATTTTTATGTTATTAAAAATAATAAAAATATACAAGGCTAAAAAAGTCACCTTCTATCTTAAAAGTTTCATAAGAAAGTGTAGCCGCCATACTAATTCCTATTCTCTAGACAATTGTTTATAATTCTTTGGTTTGTTTCTTCTAGTTTCTTCTAAATAGAAAGCTTGTATCCTTTTTGATATTTATTTTTCAGTCTGGGACATAACCTTTAAATTCCTAATTATAGAAGAGAAGGAGTTAAAAGTTAAACTCTCTTATACCAACCACCCTCAGCTTTCTCCCCCCATCATTTAAAAAATAATAATTGTGGGGTGCCTGGATGGCTTAGTCGGTTGGGTTGCCAGTTCTTGGTTTTGGCTGGGGTTATGGGATTGGGGCTCGCTGCTGGGCTTGATGTCTGCTTGAGATTCCCTCTCCCTCTCTTTCCTCCTCTGCTCCTCCCCCCATTCGCACTTGTGCTCTCTCTCACTCTTTCTCTCTCTCTCTCTAAAATAAATAAAATTTTTAGGGGCGCCTGGGTGGCACAGCAGTTGAGCGTCTGCCTTCAGCTCAGGGTGTGGTCCCGGCGTTGTGGGATTGAGCCCCACATCGGGCTCCTCCGCTATGAGCCTGCTTCTTCCTCTCCCACTCCCCCTGCTTGTGTTCCCTCTCTCGCTGGCTGTCTCTCTGTCAAATAAATAAAATCTTAAAAAATAAATAAATAAAATAAAATAAATAAAATTTTAAAAAAAATAATTATAATGAAATCTAGATTCAGTCTGTGCTTTGTACTTATTTTATCTCTGTATATATGCATATATGTGTAAATATACATTTACACACATATATTTACACACCCACAATACGTGTGTGTATACTACAGAATATATATAATGCATTGTGATCACATTTCCTTCATTATACTATTTTTCTAGAACTAAGTGATTAATGCATATTAATAGAAATTCCAAATAAGAATTTCCAAAAGAAATGTAAAATTGCCCACAATATGGCCAAGCCCATCAGTCCACCAGTTTGTTCTCAAAGTCGTTCCTATCGGCACCCCCCTTGGATGCTCTTCCTTCAGCCTGGAGTGGTTGCTGTCAAGGTCAATGCACAGCTGCAGTGCAGAGGATCCCCCTCACGTTTCTCCTGGGTGGAGTCCCCTCTTTATCATTATTTCATGTTGTCTTATTTTTGGTTTATTCCCTTATTTTCATAAAGTATACCTTTCAGTAGTTTTCTAAGAAATACTGTGTGAGAGCAAACATGTTTTGAGACTGTGTATTTCTAAAAAAAATGCCTTCATTCTGCCATCATGCTTGATTTGTAGTCTGGCTGCATTTGTAACTCTAGGCTGGAAATCTCTTACTTCTGAAATTTGAAGCCATTGCTTTTTTTTTTTTTTTTAAAGCCCTTCATTTTGCTTTGGGCAAGTACGGTGCCATTCTCATTCTAGAGCCTGTGCATGGATTCTTTTTTCTCTTATAAACTTTTAGGATCCTCTGTTTACCTCTAGTATTCTGAAAATTCAGTGATACACATTGTCAAGTTTATGTGTTTTCAGTGAGCTAGGCCCTCAGTAGGACTTTTTAATCTAGAAACTCTGCTACCTCAATTCTGGAAACCTGTCTTGTATTATTTATTTGATAGCTAATGCATCTTTTTTATTGTCTGCGTATTTTTCTTTCTGAAATTCTGTGTTAGCTGGAGGCTAAATGTCCTAGGTCTTTATATTTTCTCTCTTATTTTCCACATTTGTGTCTGTCTGTACTACTTTTTAGATGATTTCCTCACATTTCTCTTCCAACATCTCTGTATGTACGTGTGTATGTATTTATCTATGTATCTATCTATCTAAATTCCAGTATACTTAACATGGAGTGCTTTATTAGTTTCAGGTGTACAATATAGTGATTCAATCCCCATCACCTATTTCACCCCTCTTCCTACCCCACTCCCCAGCAAACTGGTAACTATCAGTTTGTTCTCTATAAGAGTCTGTTTCTTGGTTTGTCTTTCTTTTTTCCTTTGTCCATTTGTATTGTTTCGTAAATTCCACATATGTGTGAAACCATATGGTATTTGTCTTTCTCTGACTGACTTATTTCACTCAGCATTATACCCTCTAGATCCATCCATGTTGTTGCAGATGGCAAAAGTTCATTCTTACGGCTAGGTAATATTCCATTGTGTATATACCTCGTCTTCTCTACCCGTCCATCTATTGATCGACACAGGTTGCTTCCCTAATTGTATTTGTTTATTTTTTATTTCTACCATTGTACTCTTAATTTCTTTAACCTTTCTTGTTTCTTGAATACTCCTTTTTATATCATGCTATTTTTATGTTATGAATAGAGTATCTTTCTGTTGTTTTCAATATTCAGCATTACATCTTCAATTCTCCTCTTGTTGCCTGTGTTACTTCTGAGTTCCTTTTATGCAGTTGTTTCGGCCATTTATTTTAGAGGTTTTTCTCGAGTATCTGTTAGACTCAGCCATCTGTTCATATTTAAGAAGGATCCTCTAAAGAAAGATGATTTCAGGCTCTGTAAGTTTGAAGGCTGGGGGGGTGGGGGGTGGGGCAGAGCATCCTTAAGCTGATTGGACAGAGATCTAGCCTTTTCACTAGGGCTCCTGAATGTCTTTATCCATGGATCTTGTGTTATCTATAAATTACCCAAAAGTTAGGTACTTTGAAAAATGAACATTTACCACCTCACTCAGATTGTTAGTGTCAGAAATGCAGGAGCAGCTTAGCTGGGTGATTCTGGATCAGGGTCTATCAAGAGGTTGTAGCCAAGCTGTCAGGAGGGGCAGCAGTCTTCTCAATATTTGCCCAGCTCAGCGAATTCACTCTTAAGTTCACTTGCAGGGTTGTACTTAGGTGATTGTTGGCTGTCCTTCACCACTAGGGTATGTCCATAGGGCTGCTTGGGGTATGGCCGCTGAATTTCCCCAGAATGAGTGATCTAAGAGAGAAAGTAAGTGAGCATTCCTCCAAGACAGACGTGCTGTTTAGAACCTGATTCCAGAAATGACATACCAATATTTTGGCCATATTTTATTCATCTCATGAGCCAATTCTATGTAGGAAGTATAGGAAGGGACAGAAGTGTAGGAAAGGACTATGAATCCAGACAGCAGGGAATACTGGGGGCCATCATAGAAGCAGGCTACTATGACTCTCTTCTCAGTTTCCTCAGAGAGGATTCCCCCAGGCCCCTTGCCTAGAGCATGGAGTCTGGATGGCAGTGTTTTGGAAACCTGGCTTGGGAAGAGAGGAGGGCATCTCACTCTTTGGTCATTCACACTGTCACCGAGTTTCCTGGTCTTCAGTACAGTGCTTCACACCCACCCTCTGTGGTTATTCCTGGCATCTCACGTTGTGGGTCCTCTTTGGTCAGCCTCTGCAGGGAGTGCGGCTCTGATGTGTGCAAGGATGAGAGAAGGGAATGGGCAGTCCCTGGAGCATGGAGACTGATGGGGTGAAATGGGGCAAGACCTAACTGGGCATTTTATAGGTTTTCTGTCAGTCCTCCTGCCCTCAGCCACACACTAGCTTTCAGGGATCCCTACCTGGTTCCCCCAATTCTTGAGCTTTCCTAGGTTTTTACAGCTTCAGTTGGCTTTCCTTAGACTTCAGCTTTCTCCCGTCTGGTAGGATAATTACTTATATCTCCCCTTTGCATCTTCCAACATTATGTTGGCATCCCTCACCTGCTCATGTTTTCTCTCCAGTTTTCTTTGTCTTTGTGGTCTTAATCTTTTTTACTCTTTCACTGTCTTTGTGATAAGGTTTTAAGGTGGATGAATTTTTATATTTACCCTACTACGTATTTAGTATGTATTTCCATTTTTTCTGCTTGTATAGTTTCAATGTATACCTTGATAACTAGTGTCTTCTATGAAGTTTACTTTTAGGGAAGAATTCAAAATGTTACCAGACTAATCAGCTTATTCTGCCCAAAGCTCCTGAGGTGCAGATAGAAGGGATGTTGTTTTCCATGCCTCCCTTGATTTTTGACTGTTTCAGGATGTAGGTCTACACGGAAAGAAGAGTAGGTGGAAGTGGTCAGTAGCATAATGTCTGGAGGATAAGCTTAGAATCTTGAGGATTTGGGATTTATTTTAGACTGTTCTTTAAAGTGCCAATCACAACAAACACTTGATAGTTTAACATATGCAACCGCATTAAAGAAAATGTGTTAACTGCACATATAACGTAAGTATATCTGTATTTATCTTCAGTTTTCAGTGTTTAAACCTGCCTGTTGTTCCTTACTGTGCTAGGATCATGGAAAGAAAGCCATAAACAAGTTGGAAGTATTTATTACAGTACCTCAGGGTGAAACCACTGAAGTCATTCCACACGTAATTTATGACACTGCTAGATATCAGGCACATGAGAAACGATCTTGAACTCCCAAATGAAAATACTTCCCAAATGCAGCATTTTTAAGATACTATATTTAAAATATTTAAAAATTAGTAACTCTTATATGTCTAGCATAAACAGAAGATTAAAATATAGTTAAGGTTTTAAATTTTTTTGCTGGTGGACCTAAAGTCTAGGTACTATCCTGACTCTTGCTCACATACTGTCTTTCCCCAGGTGGGCTAGGCCCCCGCCTCTCCCTTCTTGATTGCAGCAGGAGTTTAGAACCCAATGTGGTTTCCCTTGGCCAGGCGGCAGCGTGCCATCTGAGACCTCCCCAGGCAGGCACAAAGCTGTTATCCCAGGGCCGTTCGTATTATTTGTACTTCTAATGCCAATTCTTATTTACTTTCTGTGGTCTTCTTTTGTTCATCTATCTTCTTCTGCGATTCATAATTTATAACTATAGTTTAATTATTCAAAATAGTTATTTTTAGACATTTGAACTTCTTTTCTTGGACTGTCTTGTGTATAAATGTCATTATCCCCGATGAGACTGCTTAATTTCCAGAGTAGAGGATCTGTTCTCTTGCTCCTTCGTGTATCCTGCGGTGCAGTGCAGGCTTTCTCGGCCTCGGCGCTCACTGCTGACATTTTGGACTGGCTCATTCTGTATAATGAAGAGGCTGTTTCCTGTGCGTTGTGCATTGTAGGTTGTTTAGCAGTATCCTTGGCCTCTCCCCACTCGATACCCCACAGTAGCACCCCATGCTTACCCCCACATTAATGACAACCAAAATATCTCCAGTCATTGTCGAATGTCCCCTACGGGGTGTGGGGAGAGGCAATCCCACTGGTGTGATGGAACCCGCTTTGGGAAAAGACCTGAGATTAGTTGCCTAACACTGGAGGTAGAGATGGGATAGGTTGAGAAGATTCAGAAATCTAATCTTACTGCGAGACTCAGGAATACGGAGAAACTGAGGGAGCAAAAAGATCAAAGTTCCCGATGACTTCTGGAGAGGTGATTGGCAGTGCCGTGGGTTGGCATCTGCAGGTCTGTGCTCAGCACCAGAGGTTGAAAAACATTTTAAAGATATTTATTTACTTACTTACTAACTTACTTATTTATTTATTTGAGAGTGCAGGGGAGGGTAAAGGAGGTAGAGGGGGAGGGAGAGGGACAAGCAGACTCCAAGCTGAGCCAGAGCCCAGCACAGTGCTCCATCTCACAACCCTGAGATCATGACCTGAGTCAAAACCAAAAATAGGACCCTCAACAGACTGAGCCACCCAGGTGCTCAGAAAACTATTTGAAATGAACAATGGCCAAGGTACCAAGTGGGGCCAGGGGGCAGCATGCCCTGTACCATCACAGGGAAGGTTCCACAGTTAATGGCAGTAAACAATGGAAGCATTTAGGCAGTTTGGGAATAAAAGTGTCACACTACTGTGAAATCTGTAGACAGAGAGGATGTGTCATCTATCTGTTTATCATTCCATACGTGTCTGTGTGTCTGGAAATTCACTGTGCCAACAGCCTAGCTGCAGACTTAGCTATCTAAATTGTCCTGCTAACCAACTTCACTCCTAGAATTTGGAGAATTTTTAAGAAGGGCTTCTTATATTCACATTGGCATGCTGCTACTTTAAATTAAATGAAAAAGGGGGTTGAACCATATGCTAAATAAAAATAAAAATAGTTTCACTTGCATGCTGTTGCTAATATCAACCTGACTCCTCATGTCCTTTTCAAATAAGTCTGCAAAACCCAGAAATTTCCTGACAGCTGGACTTCAACCGCAGCTGTGTTAACCTCTCTGCAGGTGCAAGTAGATTCCTGTCATTCTTCGTTTGTGATTCTGATGCCTGGCTGTCGCATGTACAGTTATTGAAGGCCACAGGGTAGAACTACCTTCTTATCTATAGTTCTCAGGTGTGGAGCATGAAGGGATAGTTGCAACAAAGGGAGTGATATCGAATTCACGACTGGGATGCCCCAGTTTGCAGGCTGAAGGGAATGGGCCTAAGTGGCGTTACTCAACACTTTCTTCGGAGCTTTGGGAAATAATTGCTCCTGTAAGGATCTGTCACATGCATTTCTTACCTGGTCTTCGACAGCTGGCCCTACCAAATGTGCCCGCGATTGTCTTGGATAGTAAAAATCACACATTCAAGAGATATTTACTGAGCATCTCCTCTCTGCCAAGTATTGTGTTCGCCATTGAGAATACAGTGCACAGCAGGGCCAACAGCCCCTGTTCTCACACAGCTTCTAGTCTAGAGGAAGTGGCAGACAAGGAACGAGCATGTCCCTGCAAACTCTGACAAGTGCTACGAAGACAAGAGCCTGTGGGGAGCCCGATGTAGAGAGCCAGACAGGAGCTCTGTAAGGAAGTGGAGTTTAAGCAGAGTATGTTTTAGGCAGAAAGGAGTGTTCCTGTCTTTGGGCCTTTATTCATGTAGGCCTCTGCTGAGGGCTGCGGAGGTCACAGTCTGTATGTCTCATGAACAGTTAGTTGTGTATATTTTTATTTTAACACCTCACATTAACTGACATGTTCGCGCGCCTTTCTCTTCGACAAAATGCACAGTTCCTGGGGGATACAGATTGAGTCTTATTCAGCTTGGTATGACCCAGTCTTGAGTTTCACAACTCAATAATATGGAACATTGAGTGGAATCATATTGAGGAAGTGAATGAGTGAATGACAGAAATGAATGAATGAATGAACAAATTTGAGGATGCAGTAAAGGGTGTTGGTGTCTGCTTTGCCCTCTGCTTCCACACTGTCTCACTCCTGCTGTTGGAGACTCTTCCTGTGCTGTGGAGTTTCTTACCTAGCCTGGAACATTTGGCCCTATTTGACTTTGGATGCCCAGAATCCAGCACAATATGGGGCACTTCGCCATTTGATAAGTAAGAAGTACATGAATGAAAGAATGGGTTTACTTTTCTAGTTGTGAGCCTTATTATCTACGCCTGCTTTTTCACCTCTGAAATCCAGAGTCTGCCTGCCCAACGCATTTCTACACTCTGGGTCCCCCCACTCCCAACAAACACACTTAAGTTAATTTGTCTGGAAATGAAAAATTGGAAAAATCAGATTTATCTCTAAAATGTCACAAAACTGCATCCTTCTCTGCCTAGACCAAAGCACCATTATCTCTGTAGCACACCTACAATAATCTTTTCTTTCTCTCTACAATCAATTCTGTGCAAAGGAGCTCGAATTATCTTTTAGAATATAACATGCAAATATTTATATATGAATGTTGAATTTAAAATACTGTATAAATCAGATCACGAGCACTGAGAACTATCATGTCTGAGAACTGTAATGGCCTTCTCTGGCACATAGAATGAAACTCAGATCCTTTCCCACTTGCCGGACCTACCTATGCTGGCCCCTGCCTACCTCTGTGGGCTCATCTCATTTCCTTTGCCATCTCATTTTCCATCTTACAGCCACGCTGGTCTCCACACATGTTGTGGACATATCCTACTCACACCCCCCAGATGAGGATCCCTTCTAGAGCAGGCACTTGGGAGCTGCTAGTGACACAGATGGTTCTGTGGTCTACTGATTTTCAGATGCTGTTTAACCTGTGGAATCATTTCTTTCCAAGAAATTTTTATGCAGAACTCCAGCATATAAAAGGATTGAATGTGGTGTTACTCTGACTCACATGGGAACAAGAAGCCCAAAAGCCACCTGTGGGTGCCAGAGCTTCTTCTGGAAACATAGGATTCCATGGGTCATGGTTCACAAGGTACTGATCTAGTCCCATGCTGGCCACCTGTCTTCTGTATTTATTGTAACTGGCTTCTCTGAACTTGGACCACTGTCCTTTGAGGCATGCAGAATGTGCTTCCCATCTAGCTGAACTCCCAACTCTCCCTTCTTAGCTTACCTTCCTAAATGACCAAACATGCTACCCTTGGAAAGTTAAAACAATCTAAGTGGGAAAATGAAATGGATGTACGGAAGTTAAATAAAACACACATGAGTAACTTGCAAATAGTTCTCATTGGCATCGTAAGAGTCCAGAGAAGCAGGAATCTACTGGGGGTTAGAGAGGTACAGGAATAATTCATGGACTTATTGGGACATAAGATGAGGACCAGAAAATAGTAAGGAATAGAAAGAAATGAGACAGATACAGATAGTTTCTTATATAGTTAGTCTGAGCCAAAGCTTAAAGGGAATGAGAAAGTTATGGTGGTTGAGAGAGACCCTGGATTAGCCTCACTATATTATATCAGACCATAGACGTGAAAGTATTTGGTATCCCATTGTAAAAGGCATTGGGTGTCACACTATGGACAGATCCAAAGCTATGAATGAATGGGAGCCATGAAAGCATGCAAGGTGGTTGAAGGAATAGTCACCTAATAGTTAAATGCATTGAATAAACACCATGTTTCAGGCACTATACTCAGCATTTTAAGTGAATTTCTTATTTTCACAATTCTTATAGATAAATTCCATCATTATCTCCATTTACATATGAGGAAGTGGAGTTTTAGGCATGTTACGCTATTTGCTCAAAGTCATACAGATTTTACAAGTGTAGCAAACAGGATTTGATTATATGTCTGTCTCTTAACTTGCATGCTAAATGAAAGCAGGATGGGAAAACCAACTGGGCATTGTTTACGTAATCAAAGTCAAGAAGTAAGGAGGATCTAACCATGACTTACTATTTCAGGCTACTTACAAGACACACTGTCTAGAATTGCCTGCTTTAAATACATTGAACCTAGGGTGGGGTTAGTAGAAATGGAAGATAGATAAATTCAAGAGACATTAATCTCATTGTGGCATGGAGTAGATATGAAAGTCCTTTGATCACTATAAAATTCTGTGTAATGAGCCCCTCTGCTTTTAGGGCCCACACATACAATTTTATTAATTTTTCTAAAGGTGAGTAGGCTCCAAGGGCCAAAACCCCTCAGAGATGGATTTGTGAACTTTACGGCACTGATCACCTCACTATAGAGAAAAGATCTGTCTCAGGAACTGGGCTTGGTAACCTGCTCAGGAAAGTCTAGTCAGGAGACCAAATCACAAGGCACAAGATTACTTAGTGCAAAAAGAATTACAACAAAGAGAATTGATTATTCATAAGGGATATTTCCATTAAGCTTGGCCAGCCTGTGAATTACCCTTCTCTACTAGCGGATCTTTCTATCTAAATATCCATGGTTATATGTTTAGAAGCAGAACATTCTGTTCTCAGAGCTGTGCAAATATTCTGTGAATTTTCCCTCTTTAACCCCTGCCACGTCCCACTCCCCATTTTCCTATGTAGAGAAAAGCTGTGTCTGGAAACCACTGTGGTCTGGAGGAAGGAGCACAGAAGTAGGAGTTAAACCAGGTTCTAACCCCAGCTCTGCCCCCTTATGTACCTTCTCTTGTCTTGGGATTTTCTCTCTCAAACCAGGTACTCATATATACCTTTGCAGGGTTTGTCAATGAAATGGAAAGCCTGTAATGGAGTGCCTGGCCTACAGATATGTAGTGTAAGGTTACAAATACTTAAGGCAGCTAAGCCAGTTCATACCACAGACAGAACACTGCACTTACACAAATAGAGTAGTTGTTGTAATAAAAATGTCCTTCTAGGGGGAAAAATTGAATGAATTAAAGTTTTATTTTATTTTGTTTTATTTTTTATTTTAGTCTCTTTCCAATTCTTGCTTCTGAAGATACATCTTAGTTGTCCGACCATCACTTTCTTGGTCAAGAACATTTTGGCAGATGGCTGATTTCCTCTGAGCTGGGTTTTTGTTTGGTTTTGGTTTTGGTTATTGTTCACAGAGTAACCATTCACTGATCTCAAACTCCAGCACCATCTTACCAATGCCTAAAGGGAGTGAAAAACAACACTCATTGTTTTTTACTTCTATGAATATCTGCCCTAGCCTGGATCATTGTCTTGAATAATATCTTACCATTTTCCCTGGCTTTGGTTATTGGTCTCACAAAGGGACTCTCGTGCTTACCAAACCCCTCCTCCTGGGCATCACCCACATCAGTGATTTGCTTACTGACTTAATTTCTGCTTAATCTAGATTGCCTAAATGAAGTGGTCGTAGACTCTACTGAACTGTCCCATATAGGCACTCTAAATCCTGGTCCCATCACGGTGACTAGCAGGGAAGTGGTACCATTGATAGAAACAGGTCAAAGGGGTGCTGTTGGAGGGAAGAGAGAAGTGTAATTTATAACACAATTAGTTCAAGCAGAGGTGATATTTAGGTGGTTAGAGGTAGGGACTAGAACTCTCATTTAGAAATCTGTGTTTCTTAATGGTACTAGAAGAGAAGGTTTATTCCTCAGCTATTAATTCCTTCAGTGTTTAGTGAGCATATGCTGTTGCCAGGCACCACTCTAAACACTGGGAGTATGAGAGTGAGTGATTTGGAATCCTCTAAGGCATTCACTCTGTGGAGTAATAAATGGGTGTGATATATATATGTACACTTATCTACTTATTTATCCATAAGTGTATAGCATGATTTCTTCAGTTTAATGTTCAGAATATAAAATGTGATCAATAAATGTAAAAGAAGGGCCGAAGTTAGGAGACCAACATTCTGAAACTTATTAGCCATACTACTAAGGCTCCTAAATTTTCTCATTTACAAATAGAGTATTGGACTAGATTAAATGTTTTGAGCTGATCCCTTGTTGAATCAAATGGTTCTGCAAAGATTCCAGAAATGTTTGACTCTAAATGCTTTTGAAAGGTGTAATAAAAATAATATGCACACTTAAGTAAGTGTGTTATACCTAGACTTTTCCTCATAAGGAAAGCCTCATTATTCTTGACCCAAACTTGTAATTAAATATTGCTGAGTTGGCCTAAAGGTTACCAATTTGACTTAGCTCTATAACTAAAAAGTTCACATGTAGATTAATAAAATATTGCTTTTTTTCTGTTTTACTTATTATGTTCCATGCGATATTTTATTTGGCCAATGAGTTCTGCTAGTAAGTCTCTCTCACTGGCCCACACCTGTAGTATTCCTTCAGATCTAAGAAGCTAGGACTATTATGACTCATAAGAAAAGTGCCTTTACCCAACCAGAATGGATGGTTCTTTTTAACAGATAGTTAAGATGTAATTCACAACAGATAATTCATCTGTTTAAAGTGTACCATTCAGTGGGTTTTAGTGTATTCACAGAATCATGCAACTATCATCACAATTTAGAACATTTTTTTGAAGATTTTATTTATTTATTCGACAGAGATAGAGACAGGCAGCGAGAGAGGGAACATAAGCAGGGGGAATGGGAGAAGAAGAAGCAGGCTCATAGCGGAGGAGCCTGATGTGGGGCTCGATCCCATAACGCCGGGATCACGCCCTGAGCCGAAGGCAGACGTTTAACCGCTGTGCCACCCAGGCGCCCCTAGAACATTTTTTTTTACCACACCACAAAGAAACCCTGCACCCCTTCAAAACAACCCTTAACCCCCTCCCCCAGCCCAGCCTTAGGCAACCACTTATCTACTTCTCTATAGATTGGCCTCTTCTGGACATTTCATGTAAATAGAATCATACAATAGGTGATCCTTTGTAACTGGCTTATTTAATTTAGTGTAATGCTTTCCAGACGCATCTATGTTGCAGCAAGTATCAGTATTTCATTTATTTTTATTGCCAAAAAATACTCCATTTTATCGATATACCACATTTCATTTATCCATTCATCAGTTTATGGATGTCCGGTTTGTTTCCACACTTTGGCTATTATGAGTAATGCTTTTAAGAACATTAATATACAAGTTTTTGTGTGCACATATGTGTTCATTTCTTTCGGATATATACCTAGAAGTGAAATTGCTGGGTCATATGCTTACCTTGAAGTTAACCATCTAAGACGCTTCCCTGCTCTTTTCCATAGCTCCATACTACTTTGCATTCCCACCAGCAGTATATAAGGGCTCCCATTTCTCCACATCCTCACAAACCCTTGTCCTTATCTATCTTTTTGATGACAGTCATCCTCGGGGGTGTGAAGTGGCACCTCACTGTGGTTTTACTCACATTTCCCTGAGGGTAGATTGAATGGATCTTGAAAGAAAAATGTCAGAATGACAAAGACAAAAATTTGGAGAAAGTACACAGAGAGAAAAGGATATCCAGGATGGAAACGTAAAAGTCAAAGTTGCTTAGAGAACTGGCCAAGACATGGGACACGGTAGGCAGGACAGTGCTCCCTAGAACCTGTTTTTCTGGATTATGGCTCTGACGCATGTTCCTGTGGTGGTGAAGTTGCAGTCCTTCATGAAAAGGTAGGTATGTATTTGTGTTGTAGCTCATTCTTACACAATTGGTTCGTATGAAAAAAGTGGCTTAAAGCATTGTAGAGCTGCCTTTTAAGTTTTTCGGAGTAGTTTGGATGTGCTTAGTCTTCCTAACTGCTCACTTCCCAGTGCTCCATGCTGTGGTCATCCCTGCCCCTCTGTCATTGATTTTGCATGTTTCCTTCACTTAGAGTGACTTCTCCTCTTTTCTCTATCCATTCAAATCCCAGCCTTAATACTGAGTAATGCCCGGCCCACCTGCTCATGCAGACTCCTCTAACCTCTTGGACAACATTGACAAGTTGCCTTTTAGACCTTGTACAGCATTTTGGTGGATTACACTGCTCGGCTTTGTTCTTAGTGAAAAAAGTATCTTGCATGGTTCATATTACTTTATATGTGCTTTCAAGTATTCCAGTGTGTTCCTTAAAGGGAAGGCATGGGTTTATACTACCTAATACTGCCTATAAAACCAGAAACATAATAGGTGCTTAATGCATCTCCTATTTGTTAAATTAAATCAATGTGTTATTCTTTGTTTCATCTAAACTCTTCATAGAATTTCATAAATGCAGACAGGTTCTCACTGGCCTTGGGAAAAAATACCCATCTTATAAATTCATTAATACAAAACAAGGGGAAGAGTTTATATTTTCAGATAAAAAAATGAGTTTATTTCCAGGTCGGATCCCATTTACAATTATAACATTTCCTTAGGGAATTGATAATTTAGGAAGGATCTGGGGAATGCCATCTCTGCTTATTATATTTAGGGGACTTGTTCTGTATATGAAATTATTTTTGAAATGTCTGTATGTTGTCAAAGTCAGAAGGGTAATACTGCCGTGAGATGTCATTTCCCTCCACGTTTAAAAACCCTGGGGTTATGGGGGTAGGGCACTTAAGTTTGCAGATTCCGTTGAGCTGTCCTCAAGGTTAGCCTTTTGGAACACTGTATTCCATTCCTGTCCTTGAGCGCTCCATCCGAAATTAGAGATGGGCAAAGTCAAGCAAACAAGGCAAAGGTTAACACAGGCAGGCTAACAGGAAACAGATGGGAGTTGTCAGCCTGAAAGTGAGGTCCCGCTAGAGGCCTTCCCTTCAGAGACTCCGACTACTTGAACTGGAAATCTGACCAGGAAGGGACTCCCCAAGCGACCTCGCCGCAGAGCACCTCAGTGGAAAGGGTGACAGAGTTCAGAGAGAGGTGATGGGTGACAGAACCGGCATATCTCTAATGTAGTAAATAAAGCAAATGTGAATAATTTCATGAACCTGTATAGATAGGCCTACAATTGGAAAGGTGTCCTGAAAAGGGCTATCTTAACAGTTAATAGAAGTACATCCACACTGGCCGAATCCAGATTTTAAAACTCTCCCAAGGATTTGGGAACAGATGATGAGTAGCTGGAATGTGGTATAAAATAATTATCTAGACTTTGTTATAAAACAATAAAATGTATTGTACGTGGTAAGCAAATCATGTGTTGTATATTTGCCTGATTCCGAGGAAGCATTGGGAGCACAAATTATTACTGTTCACTTTTTAGGGTTAACTTCTCAGCAGCTGCTCAGACCGCCACTGGAGGAGGTGGTCACATTGGAAAACTGACTACAAAGTGGAACCAGAGTGCATGGGATTGCAGTGTGGCAAGTAGGAGGGGACACTATTTGTTGGACACCTAGTATGTTGTAGGCATTTTGCTGGACACATTATTCTTTCACATTCACTGTTTTCAGTGAACCAATGCCTTTTCTTTTAATTCTTAGTTTAAGTATGAGGAAACTGAGATTCAACAAAGTGAAGGAACTTGACCTATTCATACATGATGTAAATGGTAGAAATAGGGAATCTGGGTCCTTTTAATTCCATACCACATGTTTTTTTTTTTTTCGGTATACTTTATTATAGGTCACGTGCATCATTAGGGTGCCACACTCTTACCAAGGGATCAAACGCCCCTTGCTTTTGCTTAGGAGAAATAAACCAAAAAAAAAAAGAAGATCCAAAAAATCCAAAATATCAGGAAGTTACCTTTTTCAAATGAATTCAAGCCTTTATACTACCCTTTTTTCTGTAATGTTCTGTTTTCAGTAATCACCTTCTTATTTCATTGTTCAGCTTTAAACAATACAAAGATAATACATCTAATGATTATATTCAGTCAAATTCAACTAGTTCTACTTTAAAAGGTGTATTACCATGTCATAAAAAATAGATGTGTATTATATATCCTGTCTAATATTATCTGTACATAATTGCCTTCAATATATAATTCTATTACTTTGTTAAATAACCATGCCAGTAACTTCTTGAACAAGTCTAGTTTTAAACTTACTATTTATGACTGAATTTACCAGAGATCGGAATTTGCCAGCCAACATTGAATTAGAAAATGCCTCCATTCAAAATTTCCTACAAATGCTCTTTAGAAACGTATTTTAAATTTCATTCTAGTGAAACCAACTTAGAGTGAATCTTAATGGGCTAGAACAAAATAGATTTGGGATTGATTTTTCCCATAAAATATGCAAAGCCCTATTTTTAAATAGATTTTTTTCTCTGTGATATTGCTCCTTTTCTCTGTTTAACAGTGAATTTGTCTAAAACATTTCTTTTTCAGATTTTACTTAAATTACAGTAGAATTAATGCCTTAGAATTGCCAAGGTAGGCGGAAAGTATAGAGAAAGTCTAGATTCTAGACCATGTTAACTTCGAGCCAGCGTTTTGCCTGCAGCTGTTCTCCGGAATTATGTGCAAGTTTTACTGTGTTTAAAACTGTTTTCAGTCCCGATTCTTCAGAATATTATCATTTGTTAAGCAGTATAACCATGCACAACTGTAACAAGCCAGAACACTGTTGGTCCCCCCACCCCCTTACTTCACACATCCACTAGGCAGACTGTTTACACCAGACAGTATCTATGCAAGATGTCCCTCTACATCTTTCTCGTTTGCTTGCTTCTTGTTAGTTACAAAGATACATACTGTGCCAGGCACTAAGCTGGTTTCAACAGCTATTTATTTAGATTGTGTGAACTGGAGCTGAACTTGAACCCAATTAATAGCAACTGAACTTGAACAAACTGATATGAAATCATTACAGGCTCAGTTCCCTGGTCCATTATCCCTGAAGAGATCATCCGACAGCACTCCAGGTGCCTTTTCTATGCCAAATCTTGGTGCAGTGCCCAATCAGAAAGTGTCGGGGGGATTAGAAGTTCGGTTGCATTGGAGTTAGCTCATTACCACATTTGTGATCGCTTTCACAGAGAGGAGAGGTGGTGATCCCAGTGGGCGGGATTGCAGAGAAGGCTTTGTTTTCAGCACCATCTGGCACATGGTTGGCACTCATTAACACAGCACAATGTCGATTAAAATAATAATTGTACACGGCAGCAATGCTGCTTAGATGGGTCCCTACCTTTGGCCTTCCAGCAAAGGATATGGAAGAAAGGGGAAGCTGAGGGGGTGCCTGTGATAGCTGTGGTCACTAGGTTTGCATCTTTCTTGGTGCCTACACCTTCCCCAAGTCATATACTTTCTTTTTATTTTCATGTATTTATTTATTTTTAGCAGCAGTATTTTCCTATTCCTTTTTCTTTTTCTTTCTCTTTTCCTTTGTGATTAGAATGAGCGTGACCCTCTTCCCAGACCCTAGCTAGAAGCCCTATAGCTATCCTACAGCCAGGAAACATTTGCTTAAGGGACATTCCATTCAGTGATATTTCTTCTGCAACTTGAATTCAGTGTAATTGACTGTTTTAGGTTTTCCTCCTTTGAAGGATGTATTCATTCATGGACTCAACCATCTAGGTGCTTAGTAAGACGGCACTCTCCTTCCTTAAGAAAACAAAGGCAGCTTTACGTTAGCATGTCCGGGACTTTTTGGTCTGGCAGAATCGGCTTTGGTTTGTTCATAGGAGTCTCCTTAGAAGGCTGTGCTGTGGGTATGGACAGAGGGACAGTCCTCTAAAGACAACTGGTTGGGTTGGAATCCTACTTTTACTGTGTCCTTGGTATGTGGCCAGGAACAAATCACCTAACTTTCTTTGGGTCTCTGTTTCCTTAGCTGTGCAATGGAGTAATAGTCACCCTCGAGCTCTAGAATTGCTATGAAGACTCACAAACACACAGAGCGTTTAGAACCCTGCCTGATGCTTGGTGAGATGTTGAGGAGAATAGCTTTGACCACATATGCATCACCATCATTTTCTGCAAAAGTTCATGTTTCCCTACGAATGTGCCTCATACATACAATGTCCCCCCGAATGATGGGACTTCCTAGCTGTGGTAATGGAGGTTGTGACTAAATGGACATTGGTCCAGATACGCTAATCAACTCTTTCTGATAAGACACTATGATTTAATCCTTTGTCTTGCTAGGCTAAAGTGAGAAGAAAGCATTTGATATGGGTAGGTTTCTTATAGATACATGAGACACTTACACCATGATAGTTCCTGAAGTCCATCAGTTGTTTCCAGAGCAGATTATGTGTATGTTAGACTACGGAAATGAGTTGTGTATTTCAGTGCCATAGGTGGTGATCATGTGATTTTCTCTGGTTGTGGAACCATGGACAGCATGTCCCCTGGCAACCTAACAATTTGCGCCCTGTGATGCTGAGTGTAACCAGGGTCTTTCATTGCTGTCATTTGGTATGTGCAAAAGCCTTCAAGGAACGGGCTTTCTGCAGGAGTGTTTCAATATCATTTATTCCACCGAGAGAAGATGACAGACATTTTAGATGCAAGAGAAAGATTCAATGCATTTGGTTTAACTAGCAGCACTAAAAAGGGCTGCATCTTTGTATTGTTGCTGTTTATCTTCTTCCCCGCAGTGGAATATTGAGCTTCCCCAGGCTGTGATTCAGGTATTAATGCCGAGTTTAGGTTGGGCAAGAGTGTGTTCGGTCTGTGACACTTAGATAGCAAAGGCGAACTGCTCACGGCTATTAGGCAGGAGTTTCTGTATGCCAGCGATTGCATGCTTGTGGCTCGTAATCAGAGGGCTCCACAGCAACGGAGAGATGGGCTTGCTGTGGCTGTTTTTGGTCTGCTGTTTTTGCCAGAAATGTCAGCATTTCTCCCCCTGACCTGCCCGTATGACACATGCACAGTCTCCTTTAGCTGTGCGAACTAACTTGCTGCTAACATTACAGAAAACTCTCAGCATCGTGGAGAAGTTGCCTGGAACCTACCATTCCCGTGAAGAATAAGTTGGAATACACATATGATTTTTCCCTGAACTGATACTTTGGGAGTGTTGACGGAATTTGTGCCACAGTGTTCTCTCGGGCAGTCTGGTTTCCAGATTCTCTGCCTTGGTTTAACATGCCCCCCGCTCGAGAATCAGCAATGACATGTGCTTCTAGCTTTTCTATGTCCGTGAAGCTGGATCAGTGGTCTGGGTTCCTCTGGAGCAGACGTGTAAAAAGCCAAGAGCCTCTCTGGATTTAATACCAGCCTGTCTCTGAGGTCCCAGGGTGATTCCTACTCCATATCCCTCCCGCCACGCCCGCACCCAGTTCCCTGACCCCTGGACACACATACACTCTGCGTCTGATCTTCTAAGTCGAATCAGCAGCCTGTATTGCTGATTTGTCATGTAACTCTGTGTATCCTGGCTCAGACCCACCTGTATGCCTGCATGGTTGCTCAACCTACACCTGTCCTCTCTCAATTCCTTCTTTAATTTAGCAAACATGTATACAGTGCCTGCGGTGTGCCACGATCTTGGCATACAGCAGTAAAAACATAAACAGGATCTCTGCTCTGAAGAAGCTTCCTTTCTGGCCGAGTCTACAGTTATACCTGTAAACAGATGCACAGAGTATTTCTGATGGTAACCTTGCAATGGAGACGACTAAGCAGGATAAATGAATAGAGAGTGACTGTGAGAGAACTGCTCCCGGAGGAGAGGGAAGGGCGGAAGAGCATTCCAAATGGAAGGATCAGCCAATGCAAAGGCTTCCACATGCGGGCCTTGGGCAGAACCGAAGGTGGATGGATGAGTAGCTGCCTGCCCACCCACCGAGGCATCAAGTCTCCCGCGAAGCCCTCTACAGCTACAGTTCTCCCTCTCCCTCGTACGGCACTTTGTGGTGACCACTAGGCTACCTGGGCGACACTGTCTTATGCATTATTGTGTATAAGTCAGTCTCTTCAGAGCCCTTTGCAGTCAAGGACTATGTCATATTCATCTTTGCTTCCCCAGGATTTAGCACTGTTCCTAAAATTAGCAAATATCCAGTAAATGCTTAAGCAAAATAAATGTTAAACAGGACATAAAGCTCCAAAAGCAGAAGGGCTCTGGAAGTAGACTGTCGGGCTCATTCCTGGGCAACGCGTGTTTCTTTGAGGAGTTTGTAATCCCTCAGAAACTTCTCAAGCCAGTCAGGGGTTCAGACCTGCCGGGGAGCATCCTCCAAGGCAAATTTAGATCTCTTTTGCTTTCCTTCAAACACTTGAGAGCACGACTCAAAGCCAGAAAGCCGGCACACACAGAAGGATTAACTGTGCTATAAAACAGTGTGTCATTACTATGTGTAACGCAGACTGATATTTTCTGTACCAGTTTCGATACCATCCATGGTGCAGAATGCTGATTCTGACCCTCCTTCTGTGGATTTCAAGACTCATAAGTGGTTTGCAACCCACAGAGTGAGAAAATCCTGCTTTCAGGGATCAAGAGATTCTCTGGAGGTAAACTTCAGAGAAAGCAGCGTAAGCTCTACCTGGAGCCACGGATGCCTGAGCACATGCTGACCATTTGTTGAAAATTTGCACAAAACTAGCCATGGTCATGTGGCAACGAGGTGAAGCGAGCTGTCCCTGACGACCACTTAGGCTGGGTCCTAGGGGCACCTTTGTAAGTCAGAGTTCCGTGGTTCGAGCGCTGCGAAGTTGTAGCGAGTAGGTCTCCTCGTCATCCCGTCCACCATATCATACACAGTATTATGAATGTTTTAGGTAAACGTGTCATTTCTAAAATGAGACTGTGGGCCCACTGAGATATAAGGAACTTAACATTTCCTCTGCCAGTATGTTTATATAAATATTGCTGTCGTTAAGCGTGTTCAAATAGCAGAACTATTTTAGTCTTTTTATCTCTTTAAAACTAATTTAAATCTGAGCATTAAAAGACTGTTTGATACCATATGTTTGTTTTAGATAGGAAACGAAATCTATTCTAAACATAAGGGTTTATGAAATCTGTATTCTAAACATAACGGCTTATGAAATGAGTACACAGGCGCGGCCGTTGGGTAGATTGTTTCGTGGCCGCGGAGCCCTTCCGTCCAGTGTGCCTGTCCCTTTTGTCATACGATCGTGCTGCTCCTGAACCTCCAGAGGGAGAGTCTTCCTCCTCACCACTCCCCTGAATCTGTAGTCAACTGCTTGGTTTAAACCCAACATTTGCTGGATAGCAGGTCTTTTTACTGTGGCATGTACGTCTAGTTGGGGATTGCTGATTTTTCTCTCTGAAGACCCTTTAGAAGCTACTTTCAAAAATGACCAGGGGCTATGGACAAAGAGTCCCACAAGCCCTTTGTAAAAATACTGGCTGGGCTTCAAGAACATAACCAAGGACTGTCACAGACTGGAAGGATCCCCGTCACCCATCCCACATAGCCGTGTATGCAGAAGGCACAAATTCAGTGTTTCAGCGATGTCCCTGGAGCACCTACGCCTTCACCCTATTGCATTTTGAGGCCCAGCTGTTTCCTCTGTGGAAGCAGCTTGGTGCGTGCACGCATGTCTGTGTGCTTTCCAATCTAGACAGATACCATAGTAGGGGATAACCTCGACCAGGAATGTACAAAGACGGTTCTATCAGCCTCCCAACTGTCATGGATAGCTTACGAGGGCAGTTACTCCTTTTCCGTGCCAGCCGTTTTTGGAAACAACACTGTGTATTGGTTTCTTTGCCCTGAGAAGACCCAAAGATGAGATTATGATCCTTCACCTCAAATTAAAGGAGGCTTTAAAAAAATAAAAGAAAAGGCTTGTCTCAGGAACCATTTGACAAGTTCAAATACCAGCTGATTCAGAGACTAGCCTCTTACCAGCACCTGCAACTTAATGCTTTTCATAGGTGGTATGTCCGTGTTGTTAAATGATGGTATCAAATTCCCTCTAATCTTTGTAGATTATGCTTTAATTTGCTATTCTGTCACTTCTTATCAAAGTTCTCTGTTTCATGCTATTTGGTTGTAGGAAATACTAACCTAGTAAAATGCAACACTTACGAGATGGGCTTGTGATAAAAGCCACATGAAACAGGTATCACCTTCAAGTTAATAAACATCTCATGTTCTGGTGTAATTTGGTTTATTCCCAGGACCTGTGGGAAAAAGTGATACAAACTTACTTCTTCTGCCCCTTAAAGGATTTCCGATCTTTGGCTGATTTTATTTAAATTGATTGGAACCCAGTCATTCCTCTGACTCTCAAAAATCTGTATGTGGAAATTATTTGAAATTCAAACTAAATTCAGGGCACCTGTGTGGCTTATTCACTTAAGCATCTGCCTTCAGTTCGGGTCATGATCCCATGGTCCTGGGATCCAGCCCCTCATTGGGCTCCTGGCTCAGCGGGGAGCCTGCTTCTCCCTCTCCCGCTCCCCCTGCTTGTGCTCTCTCTCTCTGACAAATAAATAAAATCTTTAAAAAAATTCAAACCAAACTCTATATTCCTCATACTTAGCATCAGCAAGCTCTCTATGTCCAAATCTTTCATTTGAAAGAGCTTTAATGCTATTTGCAAGAGCAGTTTGCCTCTTCTGAAGAATCATAAAAACACAATCTACTTTTGTACCTGTGGCCTTTGGATTTTGATGCACATCGAATTTGATGCCAGGAGTTACACAAAAAGTCAATAATGATCCGTGGATCATTGCCTTGCTATGCCATCGGGTGAATTAGTCTGCTGGTGTAATGTGCTACAGCTTGTGTAATGGACCTATTTAGTAGCAAGACAACAGCCATCTGAAACACCTGGGTGGGCTTCCAGGGTGCTTTCAAGTGGATTAGATTTCAGTTATCTAATGTGAGGTCACGAAGGCTTGGACAGCTGGAGCCAGTTCCACATCATGGGTAGACTATGACCCCTGCCTACTGGATGCATAAGGTAAAAGGTGCTTGGGGTCAAAGCTGACGCCTGGGCTCCAGGAGTAGATATGGGTCAGCACACGAGGTCTGAAGCACCAGTTACAAATGTTGGAAAAGTCTCCATGCAGGACAGTATAGAGTCAGGTTTTCCTTTGGCATTTTCATTAGATGTGTTCCTTGCCAGGAAAGCCTGGTTTCTGTGTTTTCTGGATTGAACTTGGGTTGATTGACTCTTGTTTAGAATTTTAAGTGCTGTTGAACAGAAACTGTGCCTTCCCTATCAGAAGTCAGGGCCCTAGAGGCATTAAGTTCCTTTGCTGCCTCACAAAAGACAACATTTGGGGCACACAGACATTGGCATAAAACCATCTTTTGAGTGTTCCTAAGAGATAACGGTGGCTCCATAATGCACCACTTCTTCCAGTCCTGCCAGGGACTTTGAACGATCCAATAAAATGTAATGATCAAAGGTTTCAAATGCAGCTGATAAGTCATATAGATTTGTGCCCAGGATGCCTTAAATTGACTTGTGGATGTTTCTCATCTATCATGAAGGACTTGGTGATTTGAATTTAGTACTTTGATGTTGCCAGTAATTGTTTGCAACTGCAGCTGAATGGCCTGAAGGCATTGCTGATTTCTCCCTTTCTCATCTTGCAAAGAGCTAGTGAAGTAGTCTTTCAGAGGCTATTCTCAACTCAGTGGGAACTGTGGCCTAAAATTTAGGACAAAAGAAAGGTTCCATAAACACTTAGAGTAGACCAACATCATTGCCCTAATGAACCATCTCCAGTGTGTTCCATGCTGAATCAAACTGCCCTCCCAAGTCCAGAGCCACTCCACTGGACACATACTAAGATTCACTTTCTGGTTTTTATAAGGGAATTACTAAATAAACCATTGGGATATCTCCACGTATTCTTTTCGTAAACATTTTTCATGTATTAATCTGCAAATGTCTTTCCAAAATGTATTTAAACCAATTTCTCAGTACTTGAAAACACTGCTTTGGATTGTCCCTTTTGGGAGGCCTCACGGCTGTTTGAATTATATTAAATTAAAACTTCCCCATTTTAAGACCTTCTAGTGTTGTTCTTCTAAACCAGCTTCCTTTGTCTCCTCAACCACATTCTCCTGCAGTTACGTGGTTCATGCCTGTTTTCTGGCTGAGCAGGTCTTACCAGTATCCGTGCATGGAGGTCCGTCTTTAGTCTCTCAAACCATGCGTCCATCTGCCTACTATAAATACTACAAATATCTTAGTCATTATTTTATACCAATGTATCAACTTGTAGATCTTCTGCATTTCAAAATTCTGTTTAAAAACTCTAGGGGCACCTGGGTGGCTCGGTTGGTTGAGCATCTGACTCTTGGTTTCAGCTCAGGTCATGATCCCAGGGTTTTGAGATCGAGCCCCAGATAGTTGGGCTACATGCTCAGCAGGAAGTCAGCTTGAGATTCTCTCTCTCTCCCTCTGCCCCTCCCCCCACTCACACTCTCTTTCTATCTCTCTCAAATAAATATAAATCTTAAATAAATAAAAAATAAAAGCTCCTCCAAAGGCTCTTTTCAAGTAAACTCAACTGTTATCCTTCTAGTTATTCCACAGGTTGTCATAAATCTTCTGAGTATTGATTAACCTCATAAATATCTAGAAAGATATTTATGGTAAGACGGTAAACTATGGAAAACTAAAAGATCAACCGACCGGGCAATGGACTCCTTCATAAACCACAGTAATTGACAAGATTGTAGTCAATATTTCAGAGCCTCTCCGGTTGTTTAACACTGGTGTTGATGTCACTTTTATGCTCATTTATCATTAAGTTGCAAGGGTGATAACATATGCCGCATTAGTGTGACTAGTGTTTGTTTTAAAATAAATGTTGATGATGAAGAAAAAAGTGTTAGGTAGTGGGAAACAAACCTGACAGTAGCAATTTATTTACATATTAGGGGCATAGACCCCACTCACACATACACACACAAAATTCTCTTGTCTGAGGCACTTCAGATTCCAAAGACTTCTGAATTTAGAGGTTGATCTTTGTTCCTCTAGCACTGCGTAGTTCATTCAGCACACATCCGCTAATTACCCACTCTGCCAGGGGTCCGAAGGGATTGAGGTGAGGGGCTTGCTATTAAGGAGCTGACAGTGCAATGTTCCCCCACCTTACTCCCTCCCGTCACTTTCTCATAGTCTTGCTTAAGCACTTGCTCTATCCTTATCTTAAACACACATACTTACTTGTGTACTGGTTTAGTGTCTCCCATCTTCTTCCAGCTGTCTACAAACTCTACAAGATGAAGGCCTTTGTGTGTTGTGTGCTAATAATATCCAGAGTGCCTCGAAGATTGCCCAGTTTATTTGGGGCATTCAGTAAATGTTGAATTAGTAAATTAAGGAGATACAACAAAAATACGACTACAACTAGACACCTAAGACAAAGTGGGATGTGACATACCCTAGAACGGTACAGGGCAGATCTGCATTTCGTAGAGTTCTCAATGTACCACATGTGGGGAGATTGCTATTTAAGAAAAGGAACAGGGGCGCCTGGGTGGCTCATTTGGTTGAGCGTCCGACTCTTGATTTCAGCTCAGGTCATGATGTCAGGGTTGTGAGACTGAGCCCCATGTTGGGCTCTGTGTTAGCTGTGGAGCCTGCTTGAGATTTTCTCTCTCCTTCTCTCTCTGCCCCTCTCTCCCTCTCTAAAAAAAAGGGGGGGGACATAAATTTTAAGTTAAAAAAACATAAAAGATACTTATTTAGAATGATTGAAAACGACAACAATTTACAAATTAATATATTGGAGATGTCAGAAAATATGAAAAAATGTTTAATGATATACTAATTGATTATATATTAAAATGCCTGAAAATAACTGTTAACACTTTTTTCCTTACAAATTTTGACTGTATGTTCTTCAATAACCTCTTCATATGTAATATTTTTTATACAAGGAATGAACGAGTGACTCGGTCTTTGCTATAGCATGGTTATTTGAAATGCTGTTTAATATTTGGGGTGTATAAACATGGGGCTTTGCACATACATTCTTGTAATCTGTGAAACTGCTATAGGTTTGTACTCACTAGCATGGGAATTTTAATTCTATGCTGCATTTTCCGTGTAGGAGAGAACTTCCTATTTGTTAGGATATCAGTGAGACCTGAATTATTCAAATACTGAATTAAATGCAATATTAAACATTGGGTGAATAGAAGAAGTTTCTGTAGACTAGCTTCTGGCTTTGTGCATTTCATATCTTGTTTATCTTCCAGTACCCACACCTTTCTATGTGGGTACAAAAAGAACACAGTTATTTCTGTATGTCAGCTGGCCCTCTACGGTTGTGTCATGATGCTTGGTGAACCAACACAGTGACTAATAGGATTCTACCTATATTCCTCACCGGATGACTACTAATAACCATACACAATGTTGTCTGTGAACCATGCAAATGTAGTCTATTGTATTCAAATGAGATACACGCCCAACTGATTTTCCCTTTAACTGGATCCCAGAAATGTCCTTGACCACTCTAGCTACGTTCACCCACCAGGAGGAGTCTTTAGAGTTGAAAGAGAGAGAATTAATTTACTGCAATTAAATGATTATACTTACGTAGAGTTTACAAAATCATACAATCATGTGATCATATTACGTAGGTTCCTCCTGGGATCTTGTGCAAGGCCCTGAAGTTACGCTTCATTAGCTCCACAGTAAATCTGTGTCTGGTATTCCAAAGAAGTCGAGGTTATTTATGACTTAAAGACTGGACCGGATTACAACTGATTGTATTAGAGAACAGTAATTTAGAGGTTAGAACCAGCATGAGCACTGAGTCTGCAGGGCATTTTTAGGCAATGGCAGATGGTCCTGTTTGGCATGTACCGCGTGCTAAAGAATACAATACGGGATGTAATCAGAGAGGTAGGTTGGGGGAAACCAATGAGGTCCTTGAATACCAGAACAAGGAATTGGAGGTTGATGTGCATAGGTCAGATTCCTTCCTTCCACCTCTATGATTTGGGAGCTTTTATTTGGCTTTATTAATTCAGGTATCTTTAGTTGTGTTTCCTAATGCTTCATTCCTTTTTTAGTGTATACCTTTCAAAGATCAGGACCTTTGTTTGTGTTGAAACTCCCCTGTAGCTTGTCATTGTTTTATTTTTTTAATATTTTAGATTTTACTCTAACTAAAATGACCACTTCTGTATTTCTTCCATTAGCATTGCTGAAACATACAGTGAGTTTTGTCCCTTTTTTACTTGCCGTTGTTTTTAATATAACCCTTGGGACCTTGTGCGTATCTAGTACATGGCATTAACTGACTTTAAATAACATGAGTATATCAATGTTGTGAAGTAGTTTAAACAATATAAAAAATTCTAGATTTGTGTATATCAACTGGCTAAAATGTGAAAAATTCAATATAAGAAAAAACATGTATCCTCAGAAATACAGCAATAATATACTGTGAGTTGAAAACATAACCATTTTCAGAAAAAAGTATAATTTCAGTAAAGGTCAGTTTAAAAGCCCCTCACTTGTTTTTATAGCAGCGGCACTCCAATTTAAGCAGCTTTCCAGGTAGCGAAAAATCTTTTATCGTGTATGTGCCCATTCATATCTGTTGTGTAGCTGGTAACTATTCTGTGAATTACTTGCAATTGTCCTTTCGTGTTTTGAACAGGCATGGTTTTTGCAACCCACAATGAAAGAAAAAAATGATACTGTTCATCAGCTTGAACTTCTTTGCTCCTTTTATGGCAATACTGGGAGTTACTTTCCTAAAGGAGTGATATTTAAGACTAAAGTATTTGGACAGCTACAATTCTGCTAAAATTTGAGTTGGTTTCTCTCGTGTGGTTTTTCCATCATGGTGTCTGAAAGCATGTCACAGCTGCCCCATTCATCACAGGCCAGGCGCCAAAGTTGGTCAGGCACTCCTGTAGTGAAAGTGGTCTTTTCTTGGTCCTTTGCCATAAATTGTGCCACTATTGATATCATTACCAGGTTGGTTTTTGTTGTTGTTGTTGTTGTTGTTTTTTAATGGGTCTCCAGATTTCCGTACAATGGAGTTTGTTAGGTATCGGTTGAAAAGCCTTCTCTAACACCCATAAAATCCTTACAATAAAGAAAATCTAGCTGTCTCCTTTACAGATGATGTACCACTTTCACTCATCTTTTTTTTTTTTTTAATTGAGGTATTGACAGGATCAATAGGAAGAAAATACCGATAAGACGTTTAAGCCCTCCGCAAGAGGGATCACGCACTCCGGCAGAGGTGCTGCTGTGCCTTGGCTACTGGGTCAAGCGTCTTGCTAGACATGCCCATGTGACTGTAGCTTAATGTTTGCCTTTTAGCTACTCATCCCCACCACCCTTGCCTTTTATCGATAACTCTCTATCCAAATCTTTCTTTCTGCTGCCCTCCTCACATGAAAAGAAGGGCCCCTGCATTGAAGAGCTGTCCTTTCCCTTTTTCTCGCACACCTACTCACAGAGAGAATGTGACCCTGCAATAGAAAAGCGAATAAAACTGGAGTAGAAATCAAGTCCAAGAGACTTAGAAACTTAATTTCTCTGGACTTCAATTTCCTAATTGGCTTTTAGAAATCATAGAGCTATCTCTTTGTAGATCTGCGACGGGACTTCGGTGTAGCTTATCCAACATGCTTCCTTGGCTGAGGAGGAGAGAGCTGAGGCGCTGAGGTAGAGCGGCTTCCTGGAAGTTACGTGACGCCAGCGCCATCTCTGGAAGGCAGATCTCCTGACCCCCAGTCTCTCTTCACCATATCTCCGGAGGACATATCCATATTTTAATGTCAAAATGATTCAATTAACGTCAGATTTATTCAGTGAGTGTTGAAGTACAGGATAATTGAAAGGCATTCTTCTACATGCTGACTAGTACAAACTCTATTAAGGAAATGTACTATGTGAAACCAAGATGCAACTCACACCTACTGTTAATATTATTATCAAAATACTATTAATATTGATTACCTGGAAAAATATGTCTTTTCCTATTTATCACTTTTTAAGTTTATAAGATTTTTAACTGTTTGCAATTCATTTTTATCCTCAAAGTGAAATATTTACCAACTTAGGTGTATTTCAATGGCTTTTTCCCCTTTCATATTTATCTTGTTATCCTCAGCGTCAGTAGCATTGACAAGAGAGCGTGTTTTCTTTCTTTAAACTGTCTGTTTTGGTGATTTGATAATTCAGTAGCACAGAAGTAATCCCTTAGAGAAAAGGAAAATTGAAACTAAAAAGACCAGGTTTTGTCCCCTCTCTGTACATAAAGAGTTCATCTTGGAACCTGCGGTCCCTTTCTCCACTCTCCCACCCTGCCTTCCCTCTAGGTTTGCCTTTGGGGCTTTGTTGACTACTTGCCATTCGAGATACCCTTTCTTTCTGAAGATTTTGTAAGAATGTAAAATTCTGTTTTTCTCATTGTTCTGCATGTGATGCCATTGCTTCACCTGTACCGAATCCTCCTTTTTCCCCTGTATTTGCCCCATCTTTATCTCTACTCACTCGTTCTGGAAGCCAATATGATTTCTTTTATGAACTTCATGCTCATCTTTACGAATGCCCAACTGAATATCTAGTGTCTTATTTCTCACACATCTCAAGACATCTTGAATTAAAAGCAAATCCTTCTAACCCTCAATGGGCTAAAGCCAAGATTCGTGGGTTTGTTTGTTTTGTTTGTTTTTTCCGAAACAAACCATAGCAGTTGCTGAAATTTTCCTATTGCTCTCTCTTCCCTAAGCAAGAAGTATAAGAAAGTTTTTAGATTTCTCTTTTATGCTTTTAATTTGCTTTGCATGTATAGTCATTGCTAAATTCTCCCATGTCTGCCTCAAGTTAGCCATTCCATTTCTGCATGTGCCGCTGAGTTTCTATCCATTTCCCTCACGTTGCCCTTCAGGTCTCTCTGCGCTTGCGTCCATCAGCTTCTCACAGAATGCCCTGTTGGCACATGAACTGGGACACCCTTGAGCTCTTCAGTTATCAGTCACCCTAGAATGAATAGCCACCAATATTGATGACAAGCTGGCCTTTTGGTTTTGCTCAGGAGAATCATTAACCATTTTTAGGTAAATCTCTACTCTTACTGAACAATTTAGAACACGTGCCTTTGTGATATTTGGTGTGGGATTTATGGTTTTTTTCTCTGCCCACTGTGGCATCACGTGGATGATTCTTTTGGGCTTCGGTTTCAGTCTCTATAACTGCCTGTCTTTCTAAGATGTCTTTCAAAATCTTGGGGCAGCTGGTGGCTCAGTCAGCTAAGCGTCTGCGTTCAGCTCGCGTCATGATCCCAGGGTCTTGGGTTGGAGCCCCGCATTGGGCTCTCTGCTCAGTGGGGAGCCCACCCCCACTTGTGTTCTCTGGCGCTCGCTCTCTTTCTCTACAAATAAATAAAAATAAAATCTTAAAAAAAAAAAGATGTCTTTCAAAATCTCTAAAACAGAATTTTATGTACAACACATCATCTATCATTTAAGCTATTCCATCCCAAACACATCCTCCAAATGTGGAAAAAATCCATCCAGGGGTGTGTGTGTGCGCGTGTATGAGAGAGAGAGTGAGAGAGAGAGATTATAACAAAGAGACAGAAACTTATATAGATAACTTGAATTTGTGTTGATCTTTATATCTTGCATGATTCCTTAATGTACCCATTTGATCCTTTTAGCTAGTCGCTGCCTCTTTCAGAACTCTTTTCCCCAAAATGAAGTAGGTGATCCTCCTGTGGTTCCCCTTATTTACATTTATAAGGGACATTGGATAAGTAACTGTACCCCTTACAATTCTGGTTTTGCCACCATTAGAATGTGATTGAGCAGTGGGAGAGGTGCAGTCATTCATAGACACCCAGGAACAGACTCCAGTGCTGGTTGGCCCAAGGCCTGGAGGACCTGATGAGTCTAGTCATCTTCCTAGAGGGAAGTACAGTGAGTGTGTGAATAATTTTGTCCTGAGCGTAATATAAGCCCTGGGTATGCGTGAACAGGGCTCCAGAAAGAATTTAGAATTTCTGATGTGGCAAAACCCTATCATCAAGAACAGTCACCTGCAGCTACACACCTGATCAGAAGCTCTTCTGCTTGGAGGGACACTGCTGCTCTCTGGTGCTCTCTGGCTTCCATCAAGTTTCCAGCGTGAGTGTTCACTGGGATGTGTTCAACGATCCGTATATAACCCCACTGGGACACTGCACTGGTATCTGCCTGTGTCTAAATTGTTCTTTGCCCTCACATCCTCTTTTTAAAAATAAATCCTAAGTAAGCACATGACTACTTATCTTAATACCGGCAGCCCCTTGTCCAGCTCCTGATGCGTAATAAGGCCTAAAACATTTAACCATGTGCAAAAACGTAATGCAATTGTATAAGATTTTATGCTTTAAGGTACATAACATTTCTTATTTTATTTGGGCTTTGGTGCCAGTAGCTTTTAAACTCTGATTCCAAGGAATACTGTTGTTCTCTTGAGCTGAACTGAGGGCTTTTGCCTCTAAAATCTAATAGTAAGAATCTTTTCTTAATTAACTGAAAAATACCAATGGATAATGGGTTATTTTTTTCCATTTTCAACTCCCTTCCCACACCATCATTTGTTTTTTCTTAAAAGCTTTGATTGCTATAGTAAGTCTATACCTGGTTCAGGAAAGAATTATGTTTTACTATTTTAACTGGCATTTTATTTCTTTTTCTAAATTTTATTTACTTATTTGAGAGAGACAGTGAGAGAGAGAGCACAAGCAGGGTGGGAGGGGCAGAGAGAGAGGGAGAAGCAGACTCCTTGCTCAGCAGGGAGCCCAATGTGGGACTCAATCTCGGGACTCAATCCCAGGACCCCGGGATCATGACCTGAGCCGAAGGTAGACGCTTAACCAGCTGAGCCACTCGGGAGCCCTAATTTACATATTATTTCATGAAAACTGACTTTTAGGTGTTCAGCTTTTGAGCAGATGACACTGTTCACAACAATAGCAAGTGCTATTAACTCCGTTTTATTGGGGGGGGTGTGGGATTTCCTGCATGAAAATTGCAGACTGGACAGTTCCATGTCCTATGCAGGCCTTCTTTTATTTTAACCTTCTGTCAATTCTATGGTGTATTTTTATCACGAGTTTTTAAAAGATGAGACTGTGTCACCAAGCAGCCCAGTGTCACAGAGCCAGGAAAGGCTAATCTCAGTCTTTCTGACTCCAAAACAGACGGTCCTCTCCTCTGTATGGACACGTGATAGTTCTTAGAGTCTAATCTTAACTGTTAGGTTATAAGCTCCTTTAGTGCAGAGGTTATTACTTTTTTCCTCCCACAGAAAATTCTATAAAACTGGATGTGGTCGTTTCCCTTTCATTTCGGTTAGCGGTGCTTGCAAGGTGGGCTTTCTACTGACATATGTCCCAGGATTTCCCCCAGATCATCTCCAGTACTTGGGATTACTTGTCTTCTGTTCTATAGTAGGATGCATCTGTCTGTCTTTAAGTTGTAACTCAGTCTGTTCCTGGCCAGCACCTTCAAATGAGGCTTGGCAATTTAAAAAAACAAATATCAAATGAATTTTAAATTGCCAAAGGAAGGGTTGTTTAAAACTCTCTGAGATAGCAGTTCATATTTAAATATGCTCATTATTAATTCCAGTGTGAAATGATTTATACTTGTTATTAACACATTAAGACAGCCCAAGGAAAAATAGAAGGTGACTCAACAGGAGACATTCAAGTGTGGAATCCAGAAAAAGTAGAGAAGAAAAAAACTTATTCCCAGTGAGTTGGGAGTATGCTTAAGGTCTAGCCACCTTTGTTTGTTTTTTTGTTAACGTTCCAAATAGTGGGTACACTGGTACAAAACTGAACTATCTTGTTCTGGGAGACAACTGTAATGTTATGGCCTATTGATTAAATGCACAAACTCAAATTCATATTGTCATAGAATTATGTCTTAAATAATTTAGCATTTTGTTGTTAAGACAGCAGACATTGATCGTAAGTGAAGAGTCATAACCATGTCCTTAGAGTTGCAAGAAAATTATCTAGGTTGGCTTTAAGAAAAACATATATTTATTATCCAGGCAAAATAACAAGTCTCTGTTTCTCTCTCTCTCAGACACACACTATGTGTATTCTGTTTGTATTCATATATATGTGTGTCTGACTCATCTGAAAAAACAGTGCAGTTGTCAGTCACTGACATTTCCATTTCTGTGCCTCTAAATCAACTTATTTTTGGGCCTTGGTGTCCCATGCTGGTTTTACTTGCTTTTGATTTATTTGTTTTTAATTCAGTTTTTAGATTGCTGGCATGCAGTGTCCTGGTCTAGGTTAAATGTTTAGAAACTAACTGGAGTTCCGTAGAGTTTTCCCCATTCTCTTCTTAATTTTTAGGCTAATAGGTTGCTTCTGAGGATATCACATTTCGACTGATCTGTTCACTTTATGTTAATGGTAATTCAGATCACCTGAATCAGGGGAAATATTAGTACAGGACTGGGACCCTATTGTCTTGAGATTTTGATGATATTTTCTCTTCTATTTATTTTCTTTTAATGTCTCATTCAAGAGAGTTGCCAGCCATACAACCATTACTGTGTCACTTGCTTAAGAAATTGTTAGATGGAAATGAAGGAATTAGGGAATAATGTGGTGAAATGTTTATTAATCAGAAAGAAATAATGGACCATAAACTTGGACTTTATAATACCTTTTGGTTAGGTTTCATCCTCGGTAACATGTTAATTTCCTATTATAAAAGAAGATATTTTTTTAAAAAGCAACAAGGATAGAAAGAGTCTGAACAAAGATGGAAGGTATTAGCATCTATATTTTGAACACAGAATAAAAATGTTGGAGCACATATAAAAATCAGATTTGTAAATAACTTCAAAATGCATTCGTTTTTTGTAACTGTACCATATAAAATGAAATATGAAAAAAATGTTCTTTTAAGCAGCAATAGCTTGAGAAAGTTGGGGAAGATTTTGCAGAATATTGATAGATGGAGAATTGCATTTCTATTGCTTTCCGTTTTTTCCCCAAAGCATGCAAATAAAAAGTTAATTTTTACATGAGAGCAATTTTTAGACCCCAAAAGGACTTTTTTTGAGAGTTTCCTCTACAGTGGCCAATTTTGTATGAAACAAATTATTTTAGGCCTAATTGCAGGCAGACTAGTTAGGCTGCTAGCTCTGTTAAGGTTGAATTTCACTTGAACTTTCTAATAGTATGATCTTTTCTCAGAATTTAATAACTGGCTCAAATATTTAATAGTGGAAGCTTTCATTAAATTAAAAAGAAATCAAGATATATTTTTAGAAAAACTAACTTATTTTCCTTATCAGTTTTATCGACTTTAGGAGAAAGGAAGAGAATGGAACCCATCTCTTTCTGTACTTAAATAGACATTAATGCTATAACCCCAGCAAATAATTTATTTCAGCGTATATCATCATTCAAAAGATTTGGGAAGCATCAAATGGCTGCAATAACTATACTTCTAGCTCTACTGAATAGCAAATTGCCCTGTGTGAACCTCTTCACTTGTCTGCTGGATAATCATTCTTTTTAATACTCAGATACATTCTCCAGATCAGTTTCAGTTGCACACTGTCAACTTCTGCATTACCTAATGGTTTTTGGTTAAGTACAATGACTTGTTTTGAAATGCAAGTTGGGAAAGATGAGAGTTGAAAGATTTTGTTTCCATGTGTCAGTCTGTAAATAGATGACAAAAGATCATTAAATGGATTAATTTACAAGCATCCTTAGAAATAGAATGTTTTTACATAAAAGCATGTTATAAACCTTTTTAATTAAATTGCATTGTACCATGCACTCTCTTCTCCCCAGGGTTCTGTTGACCTCTCACCTCTTATTTTGTCCTACAGGCACTCCACTGCTGGTGAGGAGAAGCAGCGACCCAGCACCGGGCCCACCTGCTGATGCCCAGCCAAGTGCTTCACACCCCAGTGGCCAGAGTCTGAAACCTGTTACTCTAGTAGGTATCCTGCAGTTTGCCTTTCTAATGAAAGATCAAAGTGCCTTACTGATAGACTAACTGGGACTCTGCAGTCTTAAGTAAGTTGATCATTAGAGAGCATTTGATAGGACATACAGTATTAGTAATAGCTACTATGAGCTATCATTAGAACTTATGTTCTAGTAATTTTACATGTACTGATTATGTGCCACGGACTCTTTGAAGTGCTTTACACTAAGTCACTTAAACTTTGTCATCAAGTGGTCACAAATTTTTGCCTCCATTTTGCTGATAATGCCATTGAGGCAGAGGGAGGTTTAGTAATTTGTCTAAGGTCACAACTAGTAAGTAACACAGTCAAGAATTTAACCCAGGTGGCTTGGCTCCAAAGTTTCTGTGCTCTTAACCAGTGCACTGCACTGTTGAATTTCCTCCATCCTCCTGCTTTGTAATGCCCAAGGGTATCATTTTATATTTTTTCAGTGTGTTAATGCAGTGCTTTGTGAAGTCCTACCATAGTGAATGGTCACAGAGTTTTGAGATACCAGTATCATGTATATGTGGTACCACTACTGGGTTTCTAGAACTCAACATCCAAATTAAAGAAAAATAAAATTATATACTGGAAGTGCTTATAACAAGACACACTTACAACTGATGGGTTAAATGGAAGATGAATCCTGAAGAAATGAGGTCCTTCTTTCATATGGTACTGTCGGATCTTTCTGATAAATCCTGAGTCACTTGGAAAGGTTGTGACTGTGGTCCATCCTTGGAAATCACCTGAGAGTTAGATTTTGGTTAATGGATATATATTTTTGCAATAGGTGATCTTCAATAATGTAGCCATAATATCAAAAAATTTCCTAAAAGCAAGGCTCTTCCCCCATTTTAAGTCTCACTGTCTATAGTGCCTTAAGACGAAAAAAAAAAAAAAGCAGTATTTTAGAGTATATAAGGATGCTGAATGAGCTAACTGGATTCTCACCAGTTTGGTATAAAAAGATCTTATCAAGAACCAGTGCCAACGTGTATCTGTTAGGAGTCACTATACCAAACCATTGATTATTTACAAATAAGTTTGTGGCGGTATTTTGGCATATTTGTTTCTGTAAACAAGGAAGCAAGTGTCCTCAAAGTATTTTAGATGTAATGTTTCCCCACCGTCCTTTTAAGGAAACATATTAAAGGAACATTATTTTAATAAAAATCAGGTGTATGTATTCTACTTTAATGGGGAGTTTAAACAGAACCAGTATTTAAAACACTGATTGAGACTATGTTAAGTCCAAGTATATTGGATTGGAGGAAGAGAAGCTATAAATGAGAAAAGTTACAGTTTACTGCTTATCTTTACAATGTCGGTATACCCCAAGTCAGAGTGTATCTGATTGTGTTACCATCATTTCCCTGCAGAGAATCACCAGTATGTAGTTCAATGTTTTTATCACTTAGGATCTGGGTTTAGACCAGTCGAAAATACTCAATATTGCTTTCCCTACAGGAAATGAGGACTAGTATGTTTCTGATAGATTCCATATTCTTACCAAACTAGGATACTATTGAGTTCTAAGCTGAAACATTTGGTGAGGGAGTATATTATTACTCGCAAAGGTGCAAATCCTAATTCAAGAAGAAAGGCTGGCACCCCAAATTCTTTTACCTAATCGTATGCCAGTTACCAAACAGTGGCTGAGTCTGTATGTATCTACAGTAAAAAGGAAAACACATTTCTTCCTTTCCTTAGTGTTCCCTGTGGCTGATGAAATTGCAGACCTGAGGCCCAAAGAATAGAGTCTGGTCCTTGGCTTGCCACGGAATACTGGCGCATCCTAACCTTCTCTTTCTTCAGTTGTAAAATAATGTCCAAGCAAACTTCAAGCCTTAACAGTCCAAGGTGCAGACATTGTGCCTTATTTTTCTTTCTATTTCTAATGCCAGGTACGTGGAGGGTGCTCACTGTGTGTGTGTTGGACTTAGGAATGTAGGCACGTATTAGTCTGGGGAAAGTTCTAGAATTTCTCAGCAGTTTACCCACCTTCTCTAACTTGGCCATTCTCTCTGTTCCTCAAAAGATCTACCAGGTAAAGATTTATCTGCTCCAAAGTCTGGTTCACCTCAGGCAAGAGACAGTTTAACTGCCGTACTAGGAAAAGCAGGCAAAGTTAGTAAAGGAAAACATTTAGTTGAGTCTATTTTTACCCAGAAGAAAAATACCTGTGTGTGTGTGAGTGTGTGAGTGTGTGTGTGTGTGTGTGTGTGTGTGTGTTATGATTCTGTTCATTTATTCCTGTGTATCCTAACTCATGGACTATTTAGACCTGCATTGTCCAATATTATAGCCACTGGCCACTCGTGGTTACTGAGCACTAGAAATGTAATTCGAGTGTAACATACATAATGGATTTTAAAGATTGAGATATAAAAAAAAGTAATATGAAAGACCTCATTAATAATTTCTATATTGACTACACATTGAAATAATACTATGGTAAGTTAGGTGGAGTAAAATATGTTACCAAAATTATTTTCACCCGTTTCTTTTTAAAGCATGGCTACTAGAAAATTTAGAATTAGAACTATGGTTCACATTTTATTTCCATTGGACAGAACAGCTCTAGACAGAAGTAAAATTGGATACAGCATTAATGAAATGGTTTGAGACCCTTGGGAGAAGTTCTTTGAGTTGCACATCATCTCTGGGGTAACAGTGTGATTAGGTTTGCCTGGGGCAGTCCTAGTTCGTGCCTGTTGTTCTGGCATAATTATTAATAGTGTCCCCACTAACTCTCAGAGGTGTCCATGTATGGATGATAAATTATGTGGCACCCTACATATAGCCCCATAGTCACTTCTATTGTTTGCTCAGTGATAAGAGGAATGGCCTTTCAAGGAAACCATGGGAACACAACCACAACTCTCACATCGGAGCCCACTGCAGAGAGGGGTTTGTGTGGCCAGCGCCTGAGCCCAGGGAGCACAGAATTGGAGACCGCAGAGTCTTTCCCATCCCTCAGGTTCCATTGTTCCACTTGGTGCTTCTTCTACAACTCCAGCCGCACCATATTTGATGCCTGTGAATTAATATGCGATGATGAATATGGGGAGTGTACGGTAATACAGCCATGGTGCAACTAACATGAACAATAATTGCTTAAAAAGCTCTGTTCAATTGCACTGCCTTTCAATATCCAAAGGAAGAAAAACAATCAAAATTCCTATCTCTTAAACAGAGTGTTCACATGTAAGTAATTCACAGATGGCAGAGCCCCAAGTGGGTTATGTTCAGTCATTCCCAAGAAATGAAACTTACTTATAACCCACAGCTTAAAAAGCTGTAAGGATGAATATCTGACACATTTGATTATGTTGAAATATTGCCTTTAAAACCACAGTTGATGACTGTTATTTTTACTTGCACTTCATTAGGCTTATTATAGCAGGAAGAACTTTCTTTGATGCCCAGAGACGCATGTTTGTGAAAAGCTGGAGAAGTTGCACTTGTTTTCTGGCTGGTTAAATTATTACAAATTGGTAATTTAAGATGTACACCCTCAGACAAGGTGAAGTTTTAAAAAGCGTTTAAATTGGGAAAATCAAATTCTCTACAAGACTCACATTCAGTGTATTGAAAAGCCACCAAATCTCACTCTTTGTTACTTAGGGTACCACCAGCGAAACAGCATGGAAATTTATTTTCTTTCTTCCTCTTTTCATAAACCCATCAGTTAATCAGAATAGCATAATTATTAATGTGCAAATCGTAATGACTATTTATCTTTCAAGGCAATAGAAAATCCAATTCTACTGACTGCTTTTGAATTAAAGAAAGAGAATCCTGGGGGCAAGATGTAATAGTGGGAGTCTGCTTATGGGATGTCTTACCTCCCTTGCCTTGATTGTAACCTGGTGTTCTTGGCTTAAGGGCATGCCGTAAAACCAGGTTCTTGAAATTGATGTTCCTGAATTTGTGGGTGGAAGAGAACTCTAAAACAGATGTGATTTTTTTCTTAATATCCGGTTAACTACTATGGTTGTTTTGTGTTTTAATGACTGTTTATAGTTTCACATTTAACCCCTAAAGCAAAATGATCCTGCAGGGCGAGTAAATTAAAAAGTGGATTCCTGAAAATTATAATGCTGTGGTTGTTCTCGGACAGTAAATGACTTTGTTTGTTCTAAAACTGTTACTTGTCTTGCATCACCAAAATAAATTAAGAAAATATTGGTCTGTCTTTTAAAAGTTCATATCCACAAAATATACATTTTCTTTTTTAAAAATAACAGGGCAATACTGAGGTTATGAAATTGGGAGTTCATGGATGAGTTTCAGAGGGTCTGTGAACTCTGAAGTTTTATTCTGTGGACCGTTGCATATGTGCGTGCATTTTTGTGAAGGAGACTATTGCTTTTTTTTTTTTTTTTTTTTTTTTTGAGACTCTCTCACTCTTATCAAATTTTAAAAGGAAAAAAATAATCCAGAACTACCTGTTTGCAGGTTTAGGATGAAACAACATGGGAAAGCCACCAGTTCTCAGAATTTGATGCATGATAATCAAGATTAAGAAGTATGGTGGACACCACCCCCCAACTTTTAAATAATTAAGGCTATTTCATCATATTATCACTTTGCCTGTCCAACACATAGGATATAAACTCAAGATGTAAGCATGGAGAGAAGTTTTTGAATTGCTGCATTGAGAGGTCAGCAATAATTCTTAAGTGAGTAGCAGCCTGATTGTTAGCAAGAGTAGGATTGGAGGTAAAGGGAAGACACCCTGGGGAGAAGTGTTTCTGGTGGTCTTGCATGTTAAGGAAGATGAGATGGTTCTTTGTAGTTTTTCCTATTGTATCAGCAAAGATAGTGGCAGGTAGCTTCAACTGGGAGGAAGTATTTCCAATGCATACGGGCATTCTCTTTGCGCTTTGCAGATAATAAGATGGAACACTGATTTGAGAAATTTTCCTTTGTGTGTCACATATATGGAAATCATCATCAGTGTTGGTCTCGGCTTAAACATTTTCACATCCATGAAAGAAATCACTGAAATATTACAGAGAAATTTAAGTAGCTTGGTGTTTTGGATTAAAATCATCAAATTGTCACTGAGTGATATGAGAGGACTTTCGGTTGTGGGCAGCTGACTGTCAAAACCCAACATAGAAACTTAAAAATTTTGAACAACCAAATCCTATTTTTCTTTCCATTAGATATGCAATTAAGTAGCTGTAGAAACATTGAAATAAATTAATTGTTGTAGACAGTGATGTAGATTGGAAAGAAGGCTCTACTCATTGTCTTCCAATGAGGAGAGATGGATACCAATGAGCAAAAGGGAGGGAGAAATAGCATGTAATATATAATTGCGTTATTTAGAGATACCGAAGGCTGCAAAAGGTTTTTCTTTTTTTCCCCCTTCCTGACACAGTGATTTAATAATAGTCCTGGTGTTTGTAACTCCAGCTGTTCACGCTGTGCGCTGATAAGACCAAAGCTTGGAGACACATTGCAACGATGGTTTTCATATGGCTTTGTTTTCAAGAGATAAAGCTGCCATCCAGTATTTCACGGGGCCAAATGTTTACTTAGGTTGGCAGGTTTCGGCAGCTTAATTTCTGAAGCATTTATAAGACCTGAGTTCCAGGTGGGGAAAATCTAGAAGCCTAATTTATTCTGCAACAGAATTGTTCACCAAATCTTACAGAAGTTGGTGAAACAAATTTGGACTCTCTGGATGTCTGCACCATGACTAATAAAGGAACCTGGGAAACGTGATTCCTGTGTAGATGTATGCTCCCCGATCATACTTCCTGGGTCTAGTCCAGAACTGAAAGTCTAAGAGAAGGACCACTATTCAGAGGTTAGTTTCAGAAATTAAAATAATAACCATGACATGTCATCTTTTGCTGTTTAAATTGATCTGCTCATAATGAAAATTGAATGGGGGCTCCTGGGTGGCTCAGTCGGTTAAGCATTCACTCTTGATTTCAGCTCAGGTCATCATCTCAGGCTTGTGAGATCAGCCCTGCTTTGGGCTCCGTGCTCAGCACAGAGCCTGCAGGAGATTTTCTCCCTCTCCTTCTGCCCCTCCTCCTGCTCGGGTGCTATCTCTCTCTCTATCTCTCTCAGAGGAAGGATAGAAGGAAGGGAGGGAGGAAGGGAGGAAGGAAGGAATATCTAAAAAAAAAAAAAAAGAAAGAAAAGAAAAGAAAGAAAATTGAATGAGTTTTGCTTTAATGTCAGCATAAATTGATTAATCTTTTAGATGCCCAAGACCTCTGCTCTGCGCCATCTGGAAAGCATAAATTATGGTCCTTGTCCTCAGGAAACTTACAGCCTGGTTATGATGACCAAATCTAAAGCAATTAAACAACCCTAGCCATCTGCAAGCAAGTATCAAACGATTAAATAATACATTTTAGTGATCAGAATTCGCGTCCTTCGCCTTAAGTCTGCACTCTGCTCTGCCTCCCAGGCCCCTCGAGGGAATTCCCATGTGCAGAATCTCTGTTAGCTCTTACCTCACCCTTTTTTCCATGTCTGCTACAAGACTGAGCTCCTCAGGGGCATGAGTCAGTATATTCATTTTTTTATCCAAGCCCCCGACACCTTACACATACATACATGACTAGATGATTAAAACTGTTACTTCTGAGATGGACAGAGTGCATTCGACAACTTTTAACACATCTTGTGAAGCTGTGCACGGGTGTGGGTGTGTATCATCGATAGGAATGAGCGTATGAATTAGAATGTGAAAATCGTGAAATCACCTGTTCAACGTACTGCTTTGCTCCCTAAATAGCTTTTAGTTGAGAATTTTCTGCTGAGGACAATGTGTTACCTGTGTTGACAAGGGGAGAGGGATGTTTAAACACAAAGTCTCCACTTGGAATCAAAACGTGGGTTGATGGCTCAGGGCAGCCGTTTCAATTGTGAGAACTACTTCGTCTCTTTACAGGTCTAGCAGTGATTTCACCTAGAAATTGGCTCTGAGGAAGCACAGAAATGATAGGAAGACAACAAACTGATAATTCTAGGGATGAACATTAGAAAGCCTAACTTTGTTTATGCCCTTGATACATGAACAGAGAGTAGAAATTAATATGCATGCAAGGGAGTCGATTATCTGAGCTCTACATCTTTGTCAACAAAACTGGGAGTTCTAGAATCTGAAGGTTCATGATCTTGGCAGTTACAGCTTTTTAGTTTTCTAATAACTGTGTTCAAAGAATTGAGAAAATCCTTGATTAGACTGGAAATGTCTGGGCAACATCCCTCTCGTATGCCTACCACATCTGCAGATTTCCCCTTCGAACCGTTCCTCCTATTCCATCTTCTTTTAGAGGTTCTTCTGGTTTCAAGTGATTTGGAAGAAAATAAGAAGAAAAAGAAATCCTGGTATGTGAAATAATTCAAGAGTATGGGAACATTTACAAGGTGTCTCTTAGTGAAAATACTAATGAACATCTCATGTTAGCAGTGTGGGCAAATGTAATTTGACAGTGTTGTTTAAAATTTGGTAAAGGTGATGTTTAAAGTAGCCTTATTCTAAAGGTCAAGATCCTGTATTCTGATTGCAGCAGTAACTCGGTGAGCCTGAGTAAATTATTTAAATTGTGCGTGATTTCCTCAAATTTCATGTAACTAAAAGGAAATAATAAATAGAAATCCTATATGAACTTCTGTTATTCTTAGGGACTGAAACATCCAGACTAGCAACTTCAGGGTTCCAGATGTGAGTTAACATGCTGGATATGAATTCAACTTTAAATTTCCTTTTAATACCTCAATATTTATAATTGTTCATGGAATGGGGTTGTATTTCTATCCAAAACACCAAAGATTATTTTTATTGGTCAGGGTAATAATATTAAGGGGTGTGTGTGTGTGTGTGTGTGTGTGTGTGTAAGGCCAAATACACAAAGGCAGCAGTATAAAGACATACATCCATACATAAGCACACTTAAATTCTGTGGAAGAGAGCACAGCTTAAATCTGAAGGTTCAAGTACAGTAGATCATGTTGCTTTCAAGTGAAAGCTGGAGGGTATGGACCATATCTCTGTCTCTCTGTTCCGATGGACCTTCCACGTTGTGGACATTTACTGAAAAATGATGGCATGGAAGGAAACGGTTCATGGGGTTTATCTTGGGAAGATGCAAGACAATTATTAAGCGGAAAAGATTTTTTTTTTCCTTGAGCATGGTGTGATTCTTAGAAATCTCTTCTGATGGGGGATTTCTTTTTTCTCACAACATAAACTCTTCTTAAGTGTTTCATTTTGGTTTTTTTCCTTTCAAACTTTAGTCATAGAATGACACTGTACAGACATTTAAAAGATTTCTGTCTTTCTCAGGAGGGTGGCCCCTTTCCTAATACCTCTGTACTTGAAAATAGAATTCTGATTTAGATGAATCACATTTTAAAAGTAGCTACTGTGTGTGTTTTACGCTTGTGGAAACATACAGCGTCCTCGTAAGCAGCATGTGAGCTTGTCACCATACAGCTTTTGATGTCTGATTAGATGATCATAGGGACATCTGGAATGAGTTAGTTTTGAAGTTACTGGTGTGAGGCACTAGAGAATCCAAACCCTTCTGACAGACTTGAACCAGTAAAAACATTGCTACTTTTAGCAAATCTTTTTTAACTTCCAACTAGCTGATGATTTTCAGACTGACATTGCCCTGATGTTTTGCAACTGACTTCCCAGCCCTCTTTCCCTACAAATCTCCCTCCTTTCTACACAAAGAATGGGTAAATGGCTTTTGTTGCAAAAATCGTAAAGGATTATTCCCCTTTAAGAGGAGAAGGCAGATTCTTAAGTGTCAGAAGTCAGAATTGATGGATTTGCTTCTAAAGAAATTGTGTTGTCTCCCTTTTTCTGTGCCTTTAATTTCACTGCTGTGTCGACCACCCATGCCTTCTTAATTCTTAAATAAAACGTATTTGACAGTCAGCTATGTTCTGTGAAGATCCAAACATCAGTAAGCATCTAAAGCATTTGCTGTTGCTATAGTGTGATGGCACATATCTAGAACACCTAGGAAGAGCTCACACATTTACTGAGTCAGAATGGCATTTGAGGGGCACCTGGGTGGCTCAGCTGGTTAAGCCCAGATGCTTGTCTGCCTTTGGCTCAGGTCATGATCCCAGGGTTCTGGGATCGAGCCCCACGTATCACTCCCTGCTTAGCAGGGAGTCTGCTTCTCCCTCCACCCCTGCTCATTCTCCCCCGCCCCCGCTCACTGTCTCAAATAAATAAATAAAATCTTTTTTTAAAATGTCATTTGAATAGTCTCATTATATAGAGACATTGCTTAGTTAATGGTTGTTTCGTTTGTCCCGTGGGGTTTTTATTAGTATGAGATGGTTCCTTATTGTATCATGAATAAAATGATTATATACCTATAAGTATCTGGATCGGTTTACAACACTTGACAGGTCACTTTCCTGCATTGAAAGAACTGACCATTTCCCATGCCTCCAGGATCTATTTTAAATTTCTTGGTCTTGGTAGGACTTTTTTTTCTATTGTGGTAAAATACACATAATATAACATCTACCATCTTAACCATGTTTAAGTGTAAGTTAAGTGGCACCAGGTACATTCACAATATTGTGCAACCATCTGCCATCCATGTCCAGAACTCTTTTCCTCTTATAAGACCCAAACTCTGTACCTATTAATCAACAGAGAAAGAATAAAGTTATTTTCTTTTTTAGTGTGGTAAACTATACATAACATAAAATTTAGATTTTAATCATTTTTCAGTATACCGTTCAGCAGCATGAAGTGGTCACTTTGTAGTGCAGCTGGAAGCCACAATCCATCTCCAGAACATTCTCATCATCCCATACTGAAATTCTGTACTCTGTAAATAGTGACTCCCCACTTCCTTCTTCCCCAGCCCCTGGTAACCACTATTCTGCGTTCTGTTTCTATAAATTTGACCATTCCGGTTCTTTCATGTAAGTGGAATCATGCAATATTTGTCCTTGGGTAGCTGGGTTATGGCACTTAGCATCATGTCCTCAAGGCTCATCCATGTTCTAGCCTGTGCCGTAATTTGCTTCCTTTTTAAGAATTGAATAATATTCCATTGTATGTATAGACTGCATTTTGCTTACCCATTCATTGGTTGAGAGACACTCTTGTTGCCTTCATCTTCTAGCTTTGGGAATAATGCTTCGGTGAATGTGGGTGTACAAATCTCTTTCAGACCCTGCTTTTGGTTATTTTGGGTATTCACCCAGAAGTGGAATTGCTGGATCATATGGTTATTTTGAAGTTTTTTGAGGAACCACCATGCTGTTTTCTGCAGTAGCTGTATAATTGTACAGCCTCACCAGCAAGTGCGTGAGGCTCCCAGTCTCTCCACATTCTAACACTCGCTATTTTCTATTGTTCAGATAGTATCCATCCTTATGAGTGTGAGGTGGCAACTTAGAGTCTTGGTTTGGATTTCCCTAATGACTAGGGACGTTGAGCATCTTCTCAGGTGCCCAGTAGCCACTCATATACAGGTCTCCCCAACTACCAAAAGTAGAGTGTCTATTGCAATGAAAAGCTTTTGTAAGCCGAAATGGCATGAAATGCAAAAGCAACTACCATTAATTTATAGGGGGAAAGCTTTGAGCATTCCCACACCCAAAAAATAATGTCTCCTAGGCTTTTCTAATACCTTAGGACACATCTCGCTAACAGTTGTACAATATAAATCATGATAAAGCACAGATACTCACACAGTTGAAAGCTATGCTGAGTGTAGCCATTCTAGCTCCTTGGGGTGCACGCTGGCTGCAAAACAAATACTTAACACTATTTTCGCTTTTTTTTTTTTTTTATCAAAGCAAAAAAATCCTCTTTGGGTTTCTTTTGGTTGGTGAAAACAGGTACTAATGTAGAAAAGGTACTAATGTAAGGAAAGTGGCGTAATGTGAACTTTCAAAGAGTGAGGGATACCTGTCGTTTTCCTTGGAGAAACATCGATTCAGTTTCTTTGCCCTTTTTAAAATCGGGTTGTTTGTTGTTGTTGAGTTTTATGCGTTCTTCAAATATTGTGAATATGAATCCTTACCATATAGATGATCTGCAAGTGTTTTCTCCCATTCTGTAGGTTGCCTTCTCACTCTGTTAACAGTTTCCTTTGGTGCACAAAAGCTTTTCATTTTTGTGAAGTTGGTTTGTCTACTTTGTTGCTCTTGTTTCTTGTGTCTTTGTGTCAAATTCAAGATATCATGACCAACTCCAGTGTGGCGAAGACCTTGTCCTATGTTTTCTTCTAAGAGTGGTAAAGTTTGAGCTCTCGTGTTTAGGTCTATGACCCATTTTGAGTTGATTTTTGTGTATATGGTGCTAGGTAAAAGTCCAAGTTCATTTTTTTTTCTTTTTTTTGCATGTGGATATCCAGTTTTTCAGCAACATTTATTGAAAATACTGTTTTTCCTCCCACTAAAAAGTCTTGGTACTCTTCCTGTCCAAATGTATTTAATCACATTAGCAAGGGTTTACTTTTGGGTTCTTGGCACAACTTTTTACAGCCTAACCTCTACCTGTACGTTTAGCTCATCTCCAGGCCCCCTGTGCTCACCATGCGCACTGTGAACGGTTTCTCCCACTCACAGGGAATGCTTCTGTCTGTGTGTCTTTGCCCAGCCATTTCTTCTGTCACGAATGACAACTGTCACTCATCTCTCTTTCCCCTAGTACATATCCAGTTTTCTTTCAAACCCTAGTCTAACAGCCTCTTCCTTTACTAACCCTTCCCTAACCCCTTTCTGCTACAGACAGAATTAAATACTTCCTATCCAGTGCACACTAGCATGTCTTTATTATACTTCTATCTTACATTATGATTTTCCACATTTTCTATCTCTTTACTAGACTCTGAGCCCCTAGTGGGTGAATCACATTTCCTCTACGTACCCAGAACATAGCATTGTGCCTACAGAACAGGGGTTGCTTAGAAAACGTTTATATAAAGAATGCAGTACATTCTCTGATCTCACAGTAGCCTACTTAAACCATGAAGCAATTTAATTGCAGTTTTAATAGCATTAATCTACATGCTAGGTCTGCCAACAGATGGCCACATAATAGTACCCAGGATGTCATGGAGTCAGGGACTTTCTTTGCTCAGTTCCAAGTTCATGTCAGATGTAGACACTTTATTATATATACTCAAATATATTATTTCATCCCATTACAATATGCAAGTTCAGCTTTGTTCACTCTGTTGTATAGGTGAAGAGGCTAAGACTCAAACAAATTAACTCATTTACTGCAGATCATACTACTAAACAGCAGTGCTAGCATTTACGTCAAATATGTCTTAATCCGGTATAGCATCTGTTCATGCTATCACTCAAATGTTAGCTTCGCAAGTGGCACCCTAGAGTTTATACCTCTGTCCCACTGATTCCTCAAATGCTTTGGGCAATCTTCACTTGAAACTTCTTTCAAAGCCAGTTTACAAGCCTCTTCCTAAAAAGAAAAAAAAAAAGAAATAATAATTTCATTATTTTATAGCCACACTTTATTTTCCAACCAAAAATGGCATCATTCCATTTGATGCCAAATTGTATATTGTAAAGTTGGTCTCAAATGACTTGGCTGTTTAATACAATTTAGATATTCATATGAAGCACAAAGTTTTGCCATCACAAAAAATCTGATGCAGGCATTAAAAACATTTAGGGAAGAACAGATTCAGATGTGCTTAAAGTGGCAGAGTTTTATAGCCATTCTACTGTTTATCCAGTTGTCTAGTGGTTAAGACCGCTAGGCTTTATCCCTGACTCATCCATTGGCTCTTTGTCAAGTTAGGCAAATATAATTTTGTTCTCTATCTGGAAGAAGAAGATTGTCTTCTATCTTGCTCACAGTGGAATTGCAAGGTTAATGCTTTTTATCTTGAGTATAGCATTTAGCAGACTGTGGGTGCTTAATGTATGTTAATAATAGTGATAATAATGAATGTTGATAATTAAAGGTCTCTTATAATTACCAAATTTCTAATGTGTGTTAAATATAATTAAAGGGAAATGATTTAAATTAATATGCATGCACACAAAAACTAGAGCTAGCCACAGCTTTTATTTATTTTTAGCTTCTTAACTAATGTCATGGTTGTGAATCCAGTATTAAGAAATTCAATTATGAGGACAGTTTCACTAGGGTCATGTATGGAGAACCCATACAAGGTCTGGAAACGAGAAGGGAATCTGTTTGAGTTGAAAAACGTGACTGTGGATGGGAAACCACAAGAAACTTTTGTGATTGGAGCTTGACCACGTGAAATTGTGCATTGGACATTATTATTATGATTTATCCCTGTAATACGGTTTGTGAATTCTAGAAGAGAAAGGTACTTTTCTTGGAAGCTGGGCACCATCCCAGCCATGGGTAACAAAACACTTCTGCCTGGATGGCCTCTAGAAGCCATAGAGGGTATAGAGGAAGCAATCATCATAAATAACTTTCCATGAAATTCAGCCTGGAGATTTATCCTTTGAATTCAATGTATTATTATTTCATAGGAGTGGTAGGTGAGAGTGGTAGACCCTGAGAGACAACAGGCTGCCGTGGTTAGTAACTTGTATTATTAATTGTAACTCATATAATTAATAACTTGTATTGAGCTTGATCAGCTGGTTCAAATCTAGTTCTGCCACTGACTCGCTGGTTGATTTGTGTCAAGTATTTCCCTTCTTTTGGTCTCACTTTGTTCATCTATAAAATGGTTATGATAACAGTACTTACCTCATAGGGTTTTATTGAGAACTAAATGAGGGATTATTTGTAAAAATTCTCACAATGTATGGCGAGTACTATATATGTTAAATGTATGTGTTGGAAGGGTGGTAAAATAGGTTACACTATAGAAATAATTCTAAGAGTAATCTTTTTCAAAGATTTGATTTTGACCAGGTTCAGCTTTAAGGAAGGCACTTAGCACACAGCTAGAAAAAAATATTGATTCCAAAGTTGAACATTAAATGCATGGTGAGTGTCTTTTGCTTATAGAGATCCCTACAAGTTGTTTTCATTTGAAAACCAAACTAAAAAAAAAAAAAAAAGAGTCCAGTTCTTAAGGCAATGTTTCCTCTGGATTTCCTTTGTTGATGTGGACTAGTTCTCTTCCTTCTAATATTTTTTTAATTGAAAACTTAAAATAGGAAAGGCTGGATTATTAAGAAGCAGGGCAATTGCAAGTGGTTCAACCTGTCATCCCTCTCCTGCAGTTTTCTGAAAGTCCCTGCCCTCCGGTGTTTCCCTGGTTTACTCTTCCTGCCCTTCTGTCTTGAGTCACTTTGCTCCCTTGTCTGTGTCACAGGTACCTTACCATTTGCTGAGACCAACCTAAACCAACACCCTCTCTTTAAATCCTTTCCCCAAATCTACTCTCTGACAAAAGTTAGGTACCGTTTGAGCAATATTTTTTAAAGTAATGTTTAATTTGGCATTTGTTGAGACCACAATGAAAATATTGCTGGAGGAAGCAGTATTTAATAGAGGACCAAAATATTGGAGGCCAAACAGAAGACACAGCGGGAGCACAGCATTGGCACCTGTCGTGTCAGGCACTGTCCCTACTCGGCCATGTCCTGTGCTTGAGCCAACAGTTACCTCCTCGGTTCTTCCTGCCCTCTTCCTCCTCAGTGAGATTGGTCCACACATCTGTCATGAACAGTGTCATGACATTCTTATTTGTAAGTTTCCCTCCTTCCTCTGGAGTGGAAGTGCTCCAAGGTCAGAGAATGTGCTTTTTATCTTTGTAGTCTGATGCTTAGCCTATGGTAGGTATTGCATAACTGAATGAATGAATGAATGAATGAATGAATGAATGAATGAATGAAAGAAAGTGGATAAGCAAGTGGAAAGAAAGAAAAAGTGAACAGAGTATCAGTTTTTAATAGATTAATGTTTTTAGGAAGAAAGGATTTTAAAGGTAATATTTAAGTAAAGAATAAAGTGTTTTTAAAAGTATGTGGAGTATATTTTTATGTGTTCTGCATTCACTGTTAAGTGGTGAACAAATAGACTTCATTCAGCATGAAATTTACCTGTATCTTGTATCTGTATCACAAAGGAAAACGGAGCAGACATAGACCTCAGAGTATTGGGTTATTTCTGTGTTTTTAATATAGTTCAAACTCCATCTGTCAAAGTCACTTCCTAGCTTGTTTCATTGTAATTGTGAAGGCAGTGGTGGGGGGAAGGGTTTATTTGCAAAAGGTTAGAGTTGTCCAAGTTAAGCCTCTGCTCAGGGCTTTCTTAACAATTTGAAAATATAGGATTTAATTTAATTATCTGTGTATATTTGGGAGAGTAATCATAGAACTTACCAAAATAACCATTTAATGTCAAAATCTGAGTTTTTCTGGTTTTCTAAATCTCTTTTGATGAATAGCTGAACTAGAAATTAGAGGTTTTTTGCAAGGGTATTCTGGTAAGTATATGAATATCAGAAAAACTTTCTTTTGGGACCAGATATACATTTACTGAATATCCATAAAGTATTTTCCATAAAATAACAAGTAGAATAAATATTCTCCCCAGTGTACCTTCTATTTTTTTTTTCTTTAGTTACCTTTAGTGCTTAGACAGGTAAATTGTGAAACCATACAATAGCCATTCCTGGCGTGACTGCACCCCACATGATGGAAACTCCTGAGTGGAATGTTTTGGTTTGCATCTACCACACGTAGTGAAATTGATTTATCACATCATGTAACCTAAAGCAACTTACCTTCGGGATTGCCAAACTGATTTTTGGTCTTAAAGTTCTTACTAATTTTCAAATTGGTGGGTCAAAGATAACATGTAAAATTAAATATTTTAAAACCATAAATCTAGGTATCTGTTTCAGTAAAAAATTCTTCTGGCCTAATTTGAAGAAAAATTCTGCATCATTTTAGGACCTTGCATGATTCTTAACTGATTTTATACCTGGAGACCATTATGGAAAATTAAGGCTTTGTAAAGCTTTCCTAATGTTTTCCCATTTTTGGCTGTGCATTTTCTGACCTCTTTTATCCATAATCTTGGGTTGACTCTGCAAAACCATCAATAATGTCTTTCTTCCTAGAAGAAAGATTGTGCCAAGTACCTTGGTTTGTACTGGGGATTAAAGCTGAAAAAAACGTGGTCTCTGGGTGGCTCAGTCGGGTAAGCATCCGACTCTTGCTTTCGGCTCTGGTCATGACCTCAGGGTCATGAGATCAACCCCACCTCAGGCTCTGCACTGGCTGTGGAACCTGCTTAAGATTCTCTCTCTCCCTCTTCCTCTCCCCCTCCTCCCCACTCTCTCCCTTAAAAAAAAAAAAAACAAAAAAAAAAAAACTAAACTAAATAAAACATGGGCCTCCTGCCTGCCATGGAGTTCTCATTTATGATTTTCTCCCTCATCCATTGAGGAGTACAGACATAAATGGAAATCATGATACAGTGGTACAGTATGGCAGGTGCAATGATTTTCCTATGTTCAGGGAAAACCTATAGAAAAGTAACAGGAATTTGAAAATAATTCTTCAGGGGTAGAAGTTTTATGGAGATACAGAGTCTTAAAGGATGAATGGGAGGCAACCAGGCCCAATCATGGGAAATGCATTTTAGCCAGAGGTTGACAAAAATAAAGACAGAGATAGGTATGAGCCATAGGATAGTTCTGAGGAATTACAAATGCATTGGTCCTGCTGAGGGAGTGCTGAGAGAGGAGGGGCCAAATCCTAAAGAACCATCTATGTCACATCTAGGAGCTTGACGTTCCTATGTTACATAGGAACTCTAAGTAGAGGAGTTAGAAGTTCAACTTTGCAAAGACCAGCATAGGGATAAGAAAATACTTAGGAGTTCATTGTAGTATGTGATTCAAGGCAGAGGTGGCGAAGATCTGAATTAGATCACGATGCCTTTATGCGTATAAACTCAGTGATTGCTTCAATAATAATTAGAAAACATCCACAACCACACTTACTTTGTGCCAGTTACCATTCTAACTGCTTCAGATGCATTCTATGTAATCCTCGTAACAGTCCTATGATGGAGGCACCATTTTTTTAAAGATTTGTTTATTTTAGAGAGAGCGAGTGCTCATGGGGCAGGGGGAGGGGCAGAGGGAGAGAGAATCTCAAGCACACTCCCCGCTGAGCATGGAACCTGAAGTAGGGCTCAGTCGCACAGCCCTGAGATCATGGCCTGAGCCAAAATCAAGAGATGGATGCTTAACTGACTGAGCCACCTAGGTGCCCCTGATGTAGGTACCATTTTATATCCCCATTGTATTGATAAGGAAATGAGGGACATAAAGATTAAGTAAAGGTCCAGTTAGTCATAAAGCTAATAAGTGGCAGAAACACTTGGGAAATATAATCCATAAATCTTAGATAAGGGGTAGCATAATTCCCAGGTTTCACTTTAGTGGTGAAGCAGATAAGTGTTTTACCAACCAATATGCAGAACTTCAAATCAGCTTGTAGACACAGGTAAAAGTAGAGATCCTTGGAAATCAAAGAAACAGGAATTCAAACCTTGAAGTCATTGATACCCTTAACCTGTTTCAGTGGAGGAAAGTGGGGTAGAAACTGTTTTGCTTTTGGTTGAGAAGGAAACTGGAGGCAGGGCAGTGGAAACAGCATGTAGGGAACTTACAATAACATTGGGGAGAACACAGAGTTGAATTTTTTATGCTACTAACAAGAACTCTCAATTTCAAGTGATAAAAGTACAATTTAAAATGGCTCTGTCAAAACACAAAAATAAAATTAAAATCAAGGAAGGAAGTTTTTTGTTTTGTGTTTGGGGGGTTGTTTTTTTGTTTGTTTTCTGAGAAAGTTGAGTATCTTCAAGCATGTCAAACATCCACATCTTGGGAGGTGAGAGATGCCGCTGAGCTTCTGAAATCAGGGATTCAAGCCACATTCTTTCCTAGATTTCACCACGTTTATCTGTAGACCAGCTTCTTCAACACACAGAAAACATGGCGCTCATGATTCAGTTTTCCCAGCGCAGATGGTTTCTGGGCTCCGGGAAAGAAGTCTGATTGGTCACTTAAACCAAACCATGGCGGTGAGGCGATGGAGGGAGTAGTGTGCCGTCATGAGATATTTGCTACAGTGTTCCCCTGGGGATGGGGCCGTTTCCAGCATGGGGAGAGTTGGGCAGACATTCCCGTAGACGAATCCCCAGAGCCAAGGCCAGGCATGAACAAGCGGTAATGGCAGTGAGTGCAAGAAGAGCTCGTGGTCAAGGAGACTTTCAGGAGAAAGGTGGCTTGATGTGGGTGGTAGAGAAAAGATGAGCATCCGGTAGGCATGGAGAATTCAGTGAGCAAATTTATGCCAACAAGGATATGTAAGTCAAGCTTGGACGGAGGCAGACTTACGGGGCAGAGTAGAGTTCTGAATGCACTGTTTCTCAGAGTACTCAGAAGGCCACTGGCCTCAGAAACACTGAGGAGTTTGCAAAAATGCCGGTTGCTGAGTTACACCCAGTCTGCTGAACCAGAATCTTTGAGAGTGGGATCCAGGGAATCTGCACAGTAAACGGGTTCCCTTTACAACGTGCGATTTCCAACGAGAGAATGGCGTGAAATGCGCTTATAAAGAGAGACCGGATCTGGCCTGTGGAGGCCGAGCTGCTTGAGCACCAGGAGATGTGCTCGGCTCTCCCAGCGTTGCTGCGGAGGTGGGCGAGGCCCTTAGAGGCATAAACTCCGTGATTTTATTTAAAGATGTGGCGAGGGGAGTGAAAAGATCACAATATAGTTGACAAATTAATAAACACACTAGAGTTGTGAAAAACAAATTAACATTTGGCATGAAATTGTGAAGTTGTAAAAATAAAAAAAATATATTTTAAAAAGGAGGAAGGAGGTGGAAGGGGAAGAGAAGGGGGAGCGACAGACCTTCTGTTGAAGGGGAAAGGAGTGGTGATACACAAAGGACCGTTTAACGTGACCATAAGGCACCCTGATGTGGTATATTATGTAAGACACAAGCATGTGTTTTATTCATTTGCCTTGTAATAAACCACATTTAGTATCATCAGCCTCATTGAATAAGTAGACAAGGAGAAAACAACCACCTAACCATCTCCCTAGAAAAAGTTTTGTCTCAGGCCACAGAAGCGATACTTTAGGAGACAGACTCCCTTGGGTCTGGAAAAGTTCATGCATCTCAAGCAGAACTGACATTCACCTGAAGTAAGAACAGATAAAGTTCCCACCAACGATTCTGTGCATGGCTTTCGACCTGTGGGCTGAAGCACAAATCTTCATCTGATTGTGTTGAACAGAACAACTGGTCCTCGTAGCATTTCTTTGTCCTGCAGGAGTTCTGACATTTGGCTGCATAGTTAACGTCAAGCATGAAGAGAAATGGGTTTCTGGTAAAGCAGTTAAGCTAGGTATTCCGACTCGCGGAAAGCTGGGCGGAGGAATCCACTAAAGCAGAAAACTACACACCACAGATTGCTTGGCTGTTTCTACCTGAGTTCAGAATACACCACACAGGCGAATGTGTTCTGGTTAGAAACTGGGGGACCTCCCCACCACTGGTGGTCTCCGTGGCCTCGGAGAAGTTACTTAACTTCTCAGGGACAGTTTCTTCATCTGTAAAATGAGAACGATGATAGGATTAAAATGGGAGTTCTCATAGAATACTGCGAGGAGCATAAATTTGGTATAACGCATTTGGAAATCATTGATGTTCTTCATTCCCAGTGTAAGAATTTGTAATGAGAAAACATGCTTCTTTACTTTCTTTCCCCCACAGTTAAAGCTGTTCTTTAGTTTTAAATCATCTGATTGCAAGAAGTATGTCTAACTTTGATTTTCAGTTTTTCAACTCTCTCGGATGGCCAAGAAGACACTAAGAGGGTTGGAACAGGCTTGGGGTTAGCTTGCCCTGAATCCCAAGCAGTGCATGAGGGGTGGGGTGGGTGTATGCCTGAACAAAACTGGTGCTTCTAACTGGAAGGGAAATGAGACGAATGATCTTAATAAAAAACCAACACTCTCCTCTGGGGTCATCAAAAGCCTTCTTTGCATCCATTTTCTTCTGTTGTGTTTCCTTACTCTTATTCTGAATACTGGGCTTTTTTTTTTTTTCTCCTTAGTTTCAGGCTTTGGAAATATATTTCCCAGTCTATGGCTTGTCCTGTTTGCCCTTATTTATTAATTAATTTATTTTATTATATATAGGTTCTATTAGTTTTATTGTTGTGTGTGTATTTAAAGAAATAATTTCCTATTCTGTCATGATAAGATTTCCCACTCTTATTTTTCCTGAGAATTTTTAAGTTTCTCTTTCATATTTAAGCCTTTAATTCACCTATCAATTTTTTAAGCGTTATATATTAGCATCTATTTTTATTTTATATTTTGGTATTGTAGTATTTAAAATAATGAATGTTTATTGAATGTTATTTCTATGATTATTTAGATGATATTTTTCCCTTTAATCTCTGAAGGTAATGTATTCCATTAACACCATTTCTGCTGTCCAGCCTTTTTTTAAAAAAAGATTTATTTATTTATTTACTTGAGAGAGAGAGAGAGGGTGGGTGCATGAGCAGAGGGGAAGAGGAAGGGAATCTTTAAGCAGACTCCCCACTGAGTGAGGAGCCCAAACAGGGGTCTACTGGATCCCAGAACCCCGAGATCATGACCTGAGCCAAAATCAAGAGTCAGACCCTTAATTCACTGAGCCACCCGGACAGCACCTGCTGTCTAGCCTTCTTTGCATTTCCATGATAAAGCCTCCTTGGCGTTGATGGACTGTGTTTTATATATTGCTGAATTCAACTTGCTCATGTTTTATTTAGGGTCATTTATGTAACTGAGATAGCTCTGTAGTTCAGGTTTGGTTTGGCATATCCTTTACACATCTTCTGTAAGCTTCACGGAATGAGTAGGAAAACTTTTACTGTATTTTCCTCCTTTCTCTAAAGTGATTTGTATTTGGTGTTGAGATTGTGTTTTTTGTAAACTCCTCTGTTCAGTCTCTATGTGTGTGTGTGTGTGTGTGTGTGTGTGTGTGTGTGTAGAATGGGACGTAGGAGGAGATGGCTTATTCAGATTTTTTTGTTTTGTCTATGTAAATTTTGGTATGTTGCCAATAAAAACAAAAAATTCTGGAAATGTATCTATATTGTTTTAAGGCTTCAGATTTATTTGTATAGTCTTAGAATTTGAAAATAATCTCTATTTGTATAGTTATGTTTTCCCCACCCCTAAATTGTTAATCTGTAAATTTTCTGTATTGTTTTCTGTTTTGTTTTGTTTTTTACCTTGACCAATCTTAATGGAGATTTGTCTATATTACTAGTTTCTTTAAAAGTGTTTTCAGGGCGCCTGGGTAGCTCAGTCAGTTGAGTGTCTGATTCTTGGTTTCAGCTCAGGTCATGATCTCAGGGTTGTGAGATCAAGCCCCGCATCAGCTGGACACATAGTTGGGACAGAGTCGGCTCTCTTCCTCTCCTGCCCCTCCCTTGCTCCTGTGCTCTCTAAACAAACAAACAAACAAAATATTTTTTAAGAAAGCGTTTTCAAAGAAACAAATTCTGATTTTGTCTCATTCTCCATTCTTTCTATTTTATTAACTTCTGCTTTTATTTCCTATATTCTACCTTAGTTTTAGGTAAAGTAAGAGTAGAGAAACAATAAGTTATTTTCTTTCCGAGCTTCCTACATGGTTACTTTTTTTCACTTTCTTGCTTTAAATAAATATACTTAAAATATACTCTCCTCCATCAAAATATGGCTACTTTAGCTGCATCCTTTAATTTTTGATAGATAGTACCTTCATTTGTCATTTATTTCCGAATGCTTGGATTTCCACTGTGATTTCCTCTTTACCCTCGCAGATAATTTAACATACATTTTAAAGTTTATGAACGTATCACTCTAGACCCATTGCTACTTTAATCACAGTTGTCATAAAGAGATTTATATATTAATTTCTTGAAATTTATGTGGCTATTTTGTGATCTAGTATATATTTTTTAATTTAATGTATAATTAAAATAAATGCATATCTCCTACTTGTTTATTATCTCAATAAGTTAATTAAGTTAAGTTAACAAGTTTCCCATTGTATTTTTCTATCCCTGTATTGTCAACCTTTCAGTGTGGTTTTACCTTAGGTATGTAGATAGAGGCATAAGGAGCATATGGAATGTATTTTTTTTTTAGATTATATTTTAAAATCCAATCTGATTATCTGTGTATTTAAATCGATTAGTCCAATCTGTTTAAAATTATTGCTGTTAGTGATCCGTTTGGTCTTATTTTTTATTGCCATTGGACTGAGAGTTTCTTCCCCTTTTTTCTTTGTTCCAAATCTATACATTTTGTGTTCTTTACCCATTACTCATAAATTTTATGTAATTTTTTTTTATTTCATGCTAAAGAATTTGAAGTAGATTTTAAGCACCGTGACATAAGAAGCAGGATCATCTGAAATGACAGTGGGGGCATACCCTGGGATGCCTGAAAAATAAGCTGGCTAGGAATCAAGCCCTCACCTTCAACTCGGGAAGGGACTGCTCTTGAGCTCATCCTCAGTGGGGCCAGTGGGGCCTTACCACCAGCAGCAGGCACAGCAAATTCCCACAGGCCCCAGGATTTCGAGGTTCAAGGCAGCTAGCCTTTGCCGAGCACCTCAGTGAATAGCTGGTATCAACAGTCATCACGGCCTGGTTTCAGGCTTCTTGTTTATTCCTGCCATTGACAAGGCTACTCTCATGTTTGTCCTGCAGAAAGTAAGAGTAATAGAGGATGTACTGTGATGCCCAGTCATGTCCAGCAGAACACCTTGGGCTCTGTTCCCAACCTTTCTTGAAGTCAATGGAATGATCAAGGAATCTGTGCTGTCCCTCTTCTTCCTGCCAGCACCTCCCCTCTTTAATTTCTCCAACCTTGTTCTTTAACCTATTCTATGTGAGATTGTGAAACCATCCTGAGCCCTATTGCCCAATAGGTGGTGACCACTGATGCCTTGCAGAACAGAAACCATGATAAACAATCCTCAGAAACTTTCACAGGGTCCTCAAAAAAATAGAAATCTTTTTCTACATTGTAAATGTCACATGATCATGCCTCATGAAATTAAGTGTTCAATGTTATGTAATGCCAAATTCATATTAAAATTTCTTTAACTGTTTTCCAAATATTGTTTTAAATTAGGATTTAATCAAAATCACCCATTTTAATCCAGGACCACACATTTGATTGCTATATCTTTTACATCTCTATAACCTAGAATAGGCTTTTTATTTACTTCACTGATTTAGAGAAAAAAGCCACCAGTTGGCCCTTAGTAGGTCATTTTTATGTTTGCTTCCTTTTGAAATAATTTGACTTGTTCCTCTGGTCCCTAGAGATTCTGTTCACTGGAAGTTCTATTAAGTTCTTGATTAAGTTAGATGTTTTTAGCAAGATTACATCACAGGTGATATGTACTTCTTATGTATCAGATCAAAAGAGACATGATATATGTTTTGTTTTTTACCATTAATGACCTAAATTTGATTATTGCGTTATGATGATAGCCTCATCCCTCTACTGCAAATGTGCATATGTTCCACTTGCAACCACAAAAAATCATTTATAGACTAACTTTGGTGCTATGTTCAGTTACTATCAAATAGTTTATAATGATAATTTTATCCTGAAGCAATAATTATTATTATATGATGCTTTTAAATTTCTTTCATTTCTTCTATGTTTGCTGGCAATTTTTTTTTTTAATAATCTAGTGTTTTCCTCAGCTTTCGGCTGGAGCTATTTGATTACTCTGAAATATTGTTCATTCTAGTAATAGAGAAAAATGCTTGATTTTTTTTTTTTACTTTAAATTAATAATTTTCAAAGTAAATGATTTGATTTCTGGAAGTGCCAGATGGTGACAAATGAGTTTGCTCTGGCATTTTCTTTCTTATCACTGTGGACTCAGACTTTCATTGATGTAGTGTGTTTTAATCAATCACCATCATTCTTTTTGATGCCTCAGGTTTGGTGAGCAGGAAACCCCTTCAGATTAATTTCTGGGTCCTTAACATGATTTTTAATTTTTACAATCTTCCTTGCTTTCTGGAACAGCCAGATTTCCAAAGATCATCTTATACCTTTCTTGCCCCAGACGTGGCATCCGTCTTCTGTCCAAAGATCTGTGGAGAATGGTATGAACTTTGACCAAAATCCAGATCTTAGGTGTGCATTTTTTCCATAGAGTATGTTACTTCTACACATTTCGAGGCCAGATTTAAAAAAAATATGAATACGTGTATTTAAAATCTTGAGTTCAAATCAATATCTGTAATTCACTTTTAGCATTAAGAGTTTGATTTGTAATTGCTTCTCTTTTACCTCAACAGTCTTGATTGCTATTAAGTTTAACATAATTACTCATTTGATTTATCATATAAGTCAAAAAATTTCAAAATAACAGCACCGATATAACTCTAAATAACAAAAGATGTTCTTATCAGAGTTTTCATCTAAAGTCATTTGAAATAAATCTTTTCAGTTTGTAGTTTATCATGCATGTGTGTGCATATATGTGTATGTATGTGTACATAGTTAAAGACATATATGCACTTAGTAATTTTTAAAATACATTTTCCTTATTCAGAATTTCTGTCTTTTGAAACATGACTGTCACTTTTACACTCATCATTTACTGATCAGTACTCTCATGCTTCTTGTTAATGTTTTCTATAGTTTTGAATTTTTTCTCTAAGCTCAGAACACTGGTCATTAATATTTTAAAGTCATTAGTTAGATTTAGCAATTTCTTTCAGCAATTTTTGTACATGTGTGACTCATGCCTCACCATGAAATGGCTTTTTTCTTTTTATTATTAATTCTGAGGTACTTTCTTGACTATTGTTAATGAGAAAGGATATGCAAAACATAAACCCTAACTTTCCAAAGATGCCTTAATTTGCTCTAGTTCTTAGATGATCGCTTAGTTAGGTATAAAGTTCTAGGTTGCCAGCTATTTTTCTTTAAAGCTTTAAAGATATTGTGCATATTTCCTGGCAATCTGTTGTTGATGCAGGTCTAATTGTCATTCTTTGGTAGATGACCTGCCCTTTCTCTTAATTTTTGATGCTTTTCATTTTCAATATGTTTTATTTGTTTGGTACTTGAGATATAATATTAACTTGAGGACTAACATCTTCCTTTTATTCTGAAAATTGATTGGCTATTATCTCAGAATACAGTGATTTGTTATCATTTTCTACTTCTGGCATTATTTTTAGAAGTCCATTGGTGTCTCTCCACTTATTATTCTAGAGTCCACCAGGTCCATGGTTTGGGCCCCTTTTATGACTTTGTTTTTATTCAGCTCAGGGATACTATTAATCTTGTTTAGCCAGTCTTACCTTTTAAGGTTTCTTCTTTTGTATTTTATCTTTTTTTCTGCATGTTTTAAGTAGAAGTGGTATCAAGCCCTGCTACCTTTTTGCTGAATATCGTTAATGATATTTTTTAAAATAAAAGAAATGGGGGGGGGGCGCCTGGGTGGCACAGCGGTTAAGCGTCTGCCTTCGGCTCAGGGCGTGATCCCGGCGTCATGGGATCGAGCCCCACATCAGGCTCCTCTGCTATGAGCCTGCTTCTTCCTCTCCCACTCCCCCTGCTTGGGTTCCCTCTCTTGCTGGCTGTCTCTCTCTCTGTCGAATAAATAAATAAAAAAAAAATCTTTAAAAAAATTAAAAAAAAATTTTTTTAAATAAAAGAAATGGGAAAAAAATCCATTTTTCCTTTTATATGGAATTAATGCTGTGCATATTAATGGAATATTATACCATAAAGCAAAGTCTTGTTCATTGTATAGAACATCCATACTTTTTATCTTTGTTAAAAGTTTAGATATAGGGAAATCTGAGTGGCTCAGTCATTTAAGTGTCTGACTCTTGGTTTCTGCACAGGTCATGATCTCAGGGTTGTGAGATCAAGCCCTGCATTGGGCTCTGTGCTTAGTGGAGGCTCTGCTTGAAATTCTCTCTTCCTCTCCCTCTGCCCTCCCTGCCCCACTTGTGCATGTTCTCTCTCTCAAATAAAATAAATAAATCTTAAAAAAATAAAATTTTAGATATAAGTTGAGTTCTTTATATATTTCCTCTTATGAACCTATATAGTCTCATGTATAATAATAAACTTTGTGCTTTAATTATTAAAAAGAAATAAGTTATAGTTTGAAGATTGTATTTCTGTCATTAGTATATCATGGGTATTAAATAATATGTTGAAAAATTTTACATTAAAGACTGCCTATGTTTTCATAAACTCATACTCAAGTTTCGTAAGTAAAATAATTCAGGCTCCTCATTAAAGAATAAGAAGAGATACTTAAATTCTTTTTCTTATCACTGGCTCACAACTATAATACATTTTACAGTCTAGGTATTTTAAGTTCTAAATAACCTTTTCTCATTTTTGTAAGAATTATTTTAAGTAGGAAAATTGAACATAATGAGGAAGAAAATAGCATCCTCCATAACTGTATTCATGTACTGTTTAAAAACATCATTTTACTTGTGGTGGTCATATTTCTTAGTTTAATTATATTAAGCTATATTAAACAGTGATGATACAGGCTTTTGAAAAATGTTATCAAGTTAAATATATTAAAATTAAAGTTTTATTTATAAGAATCAAACAATCCATGGAGGTTAGAAATGTTGTCTTGTTCTTTGATTTGCTTAGTAAATGGTGTTATTGTAACTGCTTAGTAAATACTGAATCGTAGGTACTAAGTTTCAGAGGGATTACATGATTTTACCAAGTTCTAACTACTTTTATAAATTTAAAGATAAGTCTTTTGAATGTTTTAGACCAATTAGTGGAAAATCAAGGATTATGGTTTAGTTCTCTTGGTTACAATTTCAATTACCTTTCCATTGCCCAGAGTTGAATAAATGGATATTTTTATGTAGGAAAATTGGCTGCTTTTTAAAGCAATTTTAAAGTGTAAAATAAAGCTACTATTTAATTCCCTTCTTGCATGCACAGCATTTTTTTTAAAGTAAATCAGGATGTGTTCTCTTAAAAATCATCCTGTGACTTAAAATTGTGTTGCTCTGTATAAAGAATATTGGTTCTGGCATTGTCCTGCTATGGTAAATTTTGAAAAGATGTCAAGAAAACTTGTCTTATTTGCTTTGAAGTAAAAAAACCAAGATAAAACTAAAATAAAATTAAAAGAAGCTTAGGACAACATTTCATCTATGCTATTTTGGGGAGAAAAGAGTCCAATGTATATAGTAGCCTTGTGTCTTGGTAGTAAGTCCGTAGACATTATCAGATCAATCTAAATTGAGTTAGCGTATACGTAGTAGGCAGAAACTGGTGGAAATTAGTTTATCTTCCCCAGACTCTTTCTGTTTTCTTTGTACAAAATAGGATAAACTCATTTTTAGACCTGATTAGGTTTCTTTGTTGTTGTTGTTGTTTTTTCCTCTTTCCCTAAAAGGGCAAGGAAAGTCCATACTTTGTTAGATTCACACCAACTATTCGAAATAGGAAACCATTAAAAAGCCTAAGGCACATGCATGACATCTGTAGCTACTGTTGGAAAAGATTTGTTGAATACAAAGCCCGACACATTTCCAAGTAAGGAACATGAACAATTATCTCTATTGCTTTTTAGTTTTATTAATTAGAAGCAACATATTGAAGCTATAGGTATGATTCTTGTGGTAGCTGTAATCTCTAATCTGACTTGCAGATATTCCTCTTTATTTTATTAATAGGGTCTGTGGACAACGCATTTTAATCCCACTAGACAAACAAATGCCATTCCATTGCTGACCTTAGTGGACACATTAGGGGCTTGTTTGTTTTACATGCCCATTGTCTCTTATATTTAAATGTGGGTTTGTTGTTTCTCCCCCTCAGTAAATGCATTTATCCACAGGGCTTCTCATTTATAAGCTTAGATTGTATTCAGAATATTTGTATCAAAAATGCTTGACTTATATAATGCTTTCTGAAATAATTTTATTAATCTGCAAATTGTCTATTTGAATAAAAACAAAGACATTAATTACAAAGGAGTATTTTTGAAAGGGCTTTTACTTAATCGACTTTTATGCTAAGAATTAAATACATTGTGTGACACATTTGCATTTATCAAAGGTTCCCTACTCATTCGAACTCTTAAAAGTTGCTAATTTGTGAGGGAATTCTCTAATTCTATCTTGAAGAAGTTGAAAGCCAATTTAATATTGGTTCATGTAACTATTTATATAAAGCTATCATGTGTCATCTATTGCCTGTTCCATGCAGGATGAAAGCAACTTCATAGAATATGGTGATTTAGTTGCTCTGCCCTCTGTGATTAGGTGAGCTCTTAGGAATTATGGCTGTCTGATGTGTCAAATAGGTTTATTAAAACTCTGCAGCAGCTGTTAACATAGTAGGTTCCTCTTATTCATTGTACATCACAAAATCCACAAATGTTCAGAGTATGGCTTCTCTTTAAGCAATATATGGTGGCACCCAAAGACTCAGGCTGCCCTTTTGTTTCATACACACTCCAAAAAAAGAACAATTAAAAAAAAAGAAAACAAAAAAACAGCTCTCCAATTCATTCCTTAATAATAACAATCTTCCAAGACTCCGTATTTTCCTAGGTCATTTAGACAAATGTTGCTCTACATCAAAATATAATTAAATGATACATTATCAGTTTAAATTGCATTTTTGGTGTATTGTTTCAGAATAATTGTGATTTATGGGGATTCTGACTGCTTTTATAATTGTTAAGTGTTCTGTAGCTCACTGAATGTTTTTAACTCCGTTTTGGTGCCCAAAGGCAAAAATTTTATAAATCAAACTCATTAATAAATAATTTTTTCATTATGACTCTGGAATAAGAAGACTATATAGGATGGCCTTTTAAAAACATTACTACTTATGATTTGATATGGCTTTAAATGGGGTATTGTACATAATGTATTGTAATGAGACAATCTCTTCCAGCCCTATAGGTATTTTACATGGAATGTCACAGTGAAGGGAAGTTCAGGAGCTTCAAGGAAGCCAGACAATGAATTTTATATTATTTGATATTATTGTTTGTTTGTTTTTTAATAATTATTGAGTGGAACTCCCTTAGATCTTTTTTTTTTAAGATTTTTAAAGTTTATTTATTTTGAGAGAGAGACAGAGAGAGAGAGAGAGAGAGAGAACACAAGCAACAGGGAGGGGCAGAGGGAGAGCGAGAAGCAGACTCCCCACTGAGCAGGGAGCCTGAAACAGGGCTTAGTATCCCAGGACCCCAGGATCATGCCCTGAGCAGAAGGCAGATGCTTGACTGAGCCACCCAGGTGCCCCTTGTTGTTGTTGTTGTTTCTTTGTTTTTTTTTTTTTTTCAACTTAGAAGTTCTGAACTAGCAAAATTTGGTTACATATTTGTAAAGATTTTTTTCCCCAGTAATTATGATGGAAAGATGAATTTTTGAATAAAATGTCTGAACTCTCCTACATGAAAAAAATGTTTAAAATTTATATACAGAAAGTCCAAGTTAACTGAGTAACATTTTAATTCACCCTAAAAAAAGGAGAGGAAATCTCAAAACATACATTAAGAAATATTCACATGCCTATGGGAGCTTATGGTCAACCTATCTCCAAGAAAACGAGAAATTTCATTTATTTTTTTAGTTTGTAAAGTTATTTCTATATTTACTATTTCCTTCTAAGAAATAAATTAATAGATGTTTGCCCTAACTGCCTTACCTATATGAGAATTTTGGATAGATCATTTTTCTGATATAATGGTGAAATACCCAAGACATTCTCCAGAAGTAACATTTTACTTGACCTCTACAGTTAAAATTTTTTTCCCAGACACACACACTTTTACTTTGTATTGTGTCATTGAAACTATGGTTCTAATTTGAACCATGATTGCCATCCTCATGCTTAAAAATATAAAGCTAGTATTCACTTACAGTAAATATTTATATAATACCTGATGCCAGCAATGAACACCTGCTTATAATTTTTTTAAAGTTATGATGTAAGGATATCTTATTATGTAAAAAATTTCAATTGTTTAATTAGCAGTGAATATCACAGTAATTAATTTTAAAGTGTCCTGTGTTTTATGAGAGAATATTTTTAAACCTTCAATTTTACCTAATTTTGTGACACTGAATTGTTCTCTTCGTAATTGCCTTGTGAAATTTTTAAAAGGGGAATGAGGAAGCTATAGCTTAAAATTGTGACCTTTGATTTAGGTAAATAGGTTAAATTGCTTGAGATTTTGAGTACCCTGCTGTGCAGCATAAGTGTAAAGTTGTCTAGTTAACTACGATCTTAAATGGCTAATTCGTATAGTATATAACTAGTTTTATGCAACTAACAAAATAAAGAAAGTCATTAAAATCCTTGGTTACCAGTGCATTAACAAACCCCAATTAATTGGCTGTTGACCTTCAAGAACATCTCAAACTATTGGCTAATAAATTGTATCTTGTTATGTTAATTACCCTTTACATATACAGGATCATATGCTAAGAGAACTGGAGATAATTCAATACATGTTGTTTAGGATTTCCCAAAGTCCGTTCCATAGATTTCTAGTACTTTAGATGATATTATGCCAAATAGGACTGGGGAATGCTACACATTTTATTCCCTCCACGGGGACTCACAGTATAGCAAATTTTAAATTCTGAGAAGTATTATGTATGGATTTTTTTAAATTTAAAGTGGAGTTTCCCAAATTAATTTGACCACAAGACCCTTTTCTTTCAGGTGCCATCTACTAATAGCCCCTGGATGACATTGTGAGAAATTCCAGAAATACCAATCTTATTGTATCTCATTAATAGCAAAAGCGAACCCTAAATCTAGTTCACCAGATGCATATGGTTTAATTAATTACCAAGTGTTTTTCTGTTTGTTTGTTTGTTTTTAACTTCTAGATTTAGTTGACAGGTGGGTGGGAAGACAGAGGAGAAGGAGTATTGTTACTTCTGAGAAATATCCAAAATCATTATGGTTGAAAGGGCGCAGGAGCCTGGGGATGGCCTTCGTTTGAGGCCTTGAGCAAATTGCAGTACTTGTTTTGGTCTTGTTTTCTTATTTATCAGTGAGGGATGTCAACCTTCTGTGTTCTGAGATTCCATGTCTCAAGACTGAGTTTCTTCTTCTTTTTTTTCCCCCTTTTTAAGAACTAGAGTCTAGAAATAAAAGGTAACAATTCAGTCAGTATCATCTGGGCATCATACTCTTCATATTTTGCCAGCTGTTTGGGTTGATGCAGGCAGGCTTGACATTAGAAGCAGCCAGGGAAGTTCATTCATTGGCCGCTCAAGTCCTGGGAGCGATCCCTCTTACTTGAGGAAACCAAGAATGAGGAGTCAGCCCTTCTACACCCCAAATCTTGTTCTTAACGCAGTGTGAAGTGATTTCCAAATAAATTAAAGCTAGCTCAAAGATCTTTTTGAGAATGATTGAGAGAGGTGACAAAACATTAATAGAGAAGCTTAAAATGAATCTACACCCTTCAGGGACTCTTTCTTGTTAGAAAATGGCAAGATTATGGAGTAATACTTTTCTTTTAAAAAAAAAAAGGACTTCTACTCAGCCACCAAAAAAAAAAAAAAAGAAAGAAAGAAAGAAAGAAAAGAAAAAGAAATCTTGCCATGTGCAATGACCTGGATGGAGCTAGAGGGTATTATGCTAAGCAAAATAAGTCAATCAGAGAAAGGCAAATACCATATGATTTCACTCATAGGTGGAATTTAAGAAACAAAACAGAGATCATAGGGGAAGGGAGGAAAAAATAAGATGAAATCAGAGAGAGAGAGAGAGAGACAAACCATAAGAGACTCTTAATCATAGGAAACAAACTGAGGGTTTCTGGAGGGGAGGGGGGATGGGCCAACTGGGTGATGGGCATTAAGGAGGGCACTTGATGTGATGAGCACCGAGTGTTATATGCAACTGATGAATCATTAGACTCTACCTCTGAAACTTGATAATATACTATATGTTAATTAATCAAATTTAAATTTAAAAACAAAATAAAATAACTTAAAGACTTCTGTTGAATACCCACATTGTTACTAACAACCTTCACAGCTCCTTACTTTCTTGTTTCAACAATAAAGGACAGTTGGTGATAGGAATTTTAGTGTTGGGGGTGGGAAAGTACATGAAGTAATAGGGCAAGTGATAACTTGCTCCAATGTCTCTTTTATTTTTTTTAACAATAATATTTTTTATTACATTATGTTAGTCACCATACAGGACATCCCTGGTTTTTTATGTAAAGTTCCATGATTCATTAGTTGCGTATAACACCCAGCGCACCATGCAATACGTGCCCTCCTTACTACCCATCCAATGTCTCTTTTAAATGGAAAGAAGTTATTTTGCATTTGTCACAAATTAAATTCACCAAATCATTAAAATTATACCCTCTGATTTTTGACTTAATGATTAAGAGTGATTTCATTGAGGTTCTAATCTCAGAGAATCAGTTAAAGTATTTATAACATACATAGCTTTCCAGAGAAGCAATTTTGTTACTAAGAGTAAAGTATAGTTTAAGAAAAGGTATTTCTGGGGCGCCTGGGTGGCACAGCGGTTGGGCATTTGCCTTCAGCTCAGGGCGTGATCCCGGCATTATGGGATCGAGCCCCACATCAGGCTCCTCCGCTATGAGCCTGCTTCTTCTTCTCCCACTCCCCCTGCTTGTGTTCCCTCTCTCGCTGACTGTCTCTATCTCTGTGGAATAAATAAATAAAATCTTAAAAAAAAAAAAAGAAAAGGTATTTCTTCGTTGGTTGAATGTTTAACCTGAACTAATTAGGAGCCGTGAGGATTTTAGTTAGTAAGTTAAGGCACTGAAAACTCCAGTTGGGTGTTCGTAATTTAGCTTTGCCCCTTTAGTCTGATGTGACAGAGCAGTTTAGTATTTTAAGTTCATTCAGTAGCTACTACAGCATCATTCTCCATGATTTTTGTTAATTGTACAGTTTTCCTTTTATGTTTTCAGGTGAAAGTATTTGTTTTCTAAAGATGGATCAAGAATTTTTTATGTATTTATTTATTTTTTTTTTAGTAATCCTCTCCCCTTACCCTCCACCCAGTGAATATTATGAACCTATAATGGTTCACAAACATATTGCAAAGGTAGAAATTCAAAGTGTAACTTTGATAGTTTAAAATTGTGTTTTGCTTAAATTTACTTTTTTTTTTCATCCATCGAGTAATGTGGTGATTATAAACAAGTCCATAAAGTCTTTGGCACCCCTTCCACCAAGAACAGGGCTCTTATGTCCCCTCTCCAAAAATCTGCACTGGCATTAGTGACTCACTTGAAACTAATAGTACGGAGCAGATATTGTGTGACTTCTGGAACTAGGTCACAAAAAGCCACAGTTTCCACTTGATTTCCTAGGGACACTCACTCTAGAGGAAGCCAGCTGCCATGTAAGAAGTTCTATTACCCTGAATACACCTAGCTGGAAAGGCCACGTGGAGGCACTCCAGTTGGCCGTCGTGGTGGAGTTTTCAGTGTCCAGCTCACATCAACTGTCAGTACCACCGTGGATACCTAGACCTTGACTGCAGCCCTAGCCTACACCTGGTGTTAACCTTATAACAGACCCCAAGTACGAGCTGCCCAGCTTAGCCCTTCAGAATTTGACCCACAAATCTGTGAAATACAAATATGTAATCAAGTATACATATTTCATACCATTCAGTTTGGGGATCATTTGTTATACAGTAATAGTAACCTAAGTAAGTAGGTTTATTAAATGACATAGATCTCTTCTTATGATATATCACAAAAGATAATCAAGTTTTTAAAAATTATTTTGCCTCAAAGAGTTAAATACATTATATTATCATATGAGTCAATCTTTAAATTAGTAAGTCATCTAATTATACATACATATTTGTTGAAAATGTAAATCATAAACTTTTTTAAATGAAAAAAATTAACTGAAGTGAGAAATTATTTAAAAATTAACAAGTTAAAAATTACACTGAAGTGAAAATTAATGTTCTATGGAGTTTACTTTTCATTCAGTTATAAAATCCCAGGCGATGTCTTAAGTGCATATTCCAGCGTTCTGAGAGATTTTGTGTCCCCTTACCTTGCTACAACCAGTTGTCTACCAGCTCGATTTGCTGAGCTTTGGTAGAGAGCTAGAACTCTTAAGGGCTTTGCTTAGAGGCTTTTACTTATTTTATGTACATTTTTTAGTATTTATTTTATAGGAGGAATAGATGGCACATGCTTAAAACTCGACACCCCAAAAAAGGAGAAAATGAAATGTTGGCCTCCCTGCCTCCCGTTCAGTCACAATCCCAAAGTCAAACACTGCTAAAGATTGCTTTTGTAGGGTTTTTTGGTGGCTGTCATATAACTTTAAATATTATATGCATTCCCCTCTCTGGATTTGTTAACTTTATATAGTATCTGTTTTTGACTATCGGCTATTAGAGGTAAAGAATTTCATATACTTACATTACCTCCTACCTCCCATTCACCTCCTCTGCTTCCTGATTCTTACAAATACCTTTCAGCTTAATGGTTAAAAGTCAAAAATGCATTTAATACACCTAGCCTACCAAACATCATAGGTTAGCCTAGCCCACCTGAGATGTGCTCAGAACACCTACATAAGCCTACAGCAGGGTAATGTCATTTAACACAAAGCCTATTTTATAACAAAAGTGTTGAATATCTCATGTAATTTATTGAATACTGTACTAAAAGTGAAAAACAAAATGGTTGTATGGGTACAGAATGGTTGTAAGTGTATCGATTGTTTATCCGTTGTTGACCCTGATGATTGCATGGTTGACTGGGGGCCATGGTTCACTGCCACTGCCCAGCCTCACAAGAGACTATCCCACTACATATCACTAGCCTAGAAAAAAATCCAAAATTCAGAATTTGAAGTATGGCTTCTACTAAATATATATTGCTTTTGCATCGTTGTAGAGTAAAAAAAAAAAAAAAATTGTTATGTCAAATCATAGTAAGTGGGGACCATCTGTACTTAAATATCTATTCTTAATTTACGTACCCAACACAACATTCTTAATCCTTATCATGAAAAAAAGGAAGTAGAATAATTTTTCTTTAATTTTCCTTCATTTATCATTCTATTTGTATGAATCCATTATTTTTATCTAAAAATTCTTTATCCATTCTACTGTTGATGGCTCCTTGGATTATTTCCACTTTGAGATTACCATTAATAATTGTGCTATGAGCATTCTTGTCCTTTGGTGCATGGGCATGCACATTTTGTTGAGTCTGTACACTTGGGAGTTAAAGGCTGTATGCATATTACCATGACCAGTTTTTCAAATAGCTGTTCTAAATTACCCTGACACTTGCAGTGTTATGAAAGCAGGACTTCCATAGCCTTACCAGTAGTTGATATTGTTTTGTTCTGCTTTGTTTTCAGTTAAGTCATTCTGATGCACATGTAGTGGTATCAAATTCGGGTTCAGCTTGTATTTCCTTGGGGATTAATGAGGCTGAGCACCTTTTCATGTGTTTATTGTCTGTATTTTTTCATCTTTTTCTGTGAAGTGCTCCTCTAGGTCTCTTGCCCGTATTTCTATTGACTTCTCTCTTCCTCTGTCTCAGTGATTTGCAGCTATTCTTTGTATATTCTCTATAAGAATGCTTTAATTGAAAATATGTGTTGCAGATATGTGTTTGAGGCTTGCTTTTTATACTCTCTGTGTGGTATCTTTTGAGGAACAGTTATTCTTAATGTACTCCAATTTACCAATATTTTCCTTCATGGATAGTCCTTTTGTGTCCTGTTTAATGTGGCTTTTCCTATCCCAAAATCATGAATGTAGTCTTCTTTGTTATTTTTGAAAAGTTTTCTTATTTTTGCTATTGATTTTAAAATCTCTAACTGCCTGAAATGTATTTTCCCCCCTGTGGTAAAAGCTAGAGGTCAGTTTTTTGTATGTGTATTTATACACAGTTGACCCAACATAATTTATTTTTTTAAAAAGGGAAAATAAAGATAATTTTACTTACTTCTTCCCAATTTCTATGCCTCTATTCCCTTTTTTGCCTGACTGCACCGGCTATAATGTTAAATAAAAGTGTTGAGGACAGATATCCCTGCCATCTTCCCAGTCTTAGATGCAAAGCATTCAGTGCTTTACCATTAAATGTGATGTTACATCTAAGGTTCTTCTTTCCATAGATTCCCTTTGTTAGACTGAAGAAGGCTTCTTCTTTTACTGATGTTCTGAGAGTTTTTAATCATTAAACATTTTATACATCAGTCTGTTTTGTCCTATTAACATGGTGAATTATACTGGTAGATTTTTGAATGTTAAATCAAGCTCGCATTCCCAGGATAACCTCATTTGATCAAGATATGTTAGCCTTTGTATACATTCCTGGATTTAATTTGCTAATGTTTTATTGAAGATTTTACATCTTTGTTCATGAGGGATATTGGTCTCTGGTTTTCTTTTTGGGGTAATGTTTTTATATGATCTTGGTTTCTGAATAATGCTAGTCTCATAAAAGGAGTTCGGAAGTGTTCCTTGCTTCTCTATTCCTAAAAGGTATTTTAGGAGTTGCTGTCATTTCCCAAATGTTTGAGATGTAATGATCTAGGCCTTGAGTTGTCTTTGTGAGAAGGTTTAAAATTGTAGATTCAATTTCATTATATGATATAGAGTTCTATCATTATTACTGAGTCAGTATTGATAATTTGTGTCATTCGGAGAATTTATCAGTGTCACTAAAGTACAGATATATTGTCATAAATAATAATGTCCCTTTATTTTTCTTTTACCATCTATGGGATCTATAGTGGTGTTCCCTCTTTCATTCCTAACTTTGGTAATTTGTGTCTTCTCACTTATTTTCTAGATCATTCTGGCTAGAAATTTGTTAATTTTATTTATCTTTTCAATCAGTTTTTGATTTAGTTGATTTTTCTCTATTATATGTACATTTGTATTGGTTTCTGCTTGTATCTGTACTCTTTCTTCTTTGCTCTTCTTTAACTTTTTAAAGTAGAAACTCAGAGAATTTATTTTAGAAGAGACTATTATAAACAAGCTCAGAACAATAAGTTGAAATCTTTGCTTTAATAGACAATATATTACTAAAGCTACTAAAAAAATAGAAGTCCATATTAGACATTCACTTATAAAAAAAATTGAACCGTAATGTAAAATATACTCATATCCGGGGTGTCCCAGACTGTTTAATAGGAGCAGATCCTCAAAGGGCAGATAACCTCAGTAGTACAAAAATGATTCCAAAGAATAGGAAAAAAGGAGAGGAAGGATTCTCCAGCTTAGGCTGATGTTAATATATCCTTAATGCTAAAACTAGGTAAGCATGGCACAAAGAGGGCAAATTGTGGTTTGATTTCACTTATGAAAATCAACACCATGATAGGTTCAGGGCAAACTCTGGTTTTAAAAACATCAACAGATCTGTTCCCATTAACCCCTTCTTTCATCTTTAATATTGTTTATTTGTGCCTTCTCTCTTTTGTTTCTTTCTCTTAGTCATTCTCAATGGCTTTTCTGAGTGAGTGAGTGAGTGAGTGAGTGAGTGAGTGAGTGGTTTTGAGGAACCAGTTATTGGCTTTGATGCTTTCAGCCCTGGCTTTATTTCTATTCTTTAAAAATGTTTGTTTTTTTCCTTCCTTTTGGTTTATTCTTTAATTTTCAGCTCTTAAAAAAAAATAGAAACATTTTTAGCCTCTTTATTATCGAAAATTTCAAGCATGCCCCAAAATAGATTGGTATAATGAATCCCCATGTACATGTCAACTAGTTTCCATAATCAGCAATATATTGTCATTTTGTTTAAACTATTCTCTTTTTAAAATTTTACTTTAAACTGTGAAGCAACTTCCAGATAGCATGCCATTTCTTATGTAAGTATTTCAGTGTGCCTCTTTAACAGAGAAGAACTCTTAAACATAATCACCCTATCATCATGCCTAACAAAATTAATAAATGCCACTTTAAATATTACCTGATACCCTAGCCATGTTGAAAGTTATTCAAATATCTCAAAAAAAAAAAGTTTTCAGGAGCCCATTTATTTGCAATAGGATCTAAACTGTGCCCACACATTGCATTCACTTATTGTGGACTTAGGATTCTTAGTTTATAACTGTCCTCCTAGTTCCCTTTTTATTTCAAGTCCTTTGAATTTGGGGAGAAATTGGGTTATTTTTCACTATACAGGATCCTACGTTCTGGAATTCGCACATTGCTTCCTTGTGCTATCATTTAACTTGTTCCTTCCTTCCTTGAGTTTTCCGTAGTTAAATGTGGAGATTTGATTGGATTCAGGATCAGTTCTTTGGGCAAGACTATCTTAGAGGTGATGCTGTGAACTCATTACGTATTTGCATCACACTATGGGAAGCAGGATGTTTATTGTGGGAGTGTTTAGGCGAGAGCCACCTCATCCCTCCTTTGTAAAATCCTCCATTACTTTTCATTTGATCTTTTCCCCCATCTATTGCAGGTTTTCTTTTTTAAATATAAATATTGAAGTTTTAAAATATGTTGAAATTTTTTAAATTGTATAGTTATACATGATTCTAAAGTTCCATTGTGATTTGCTCTTTGATACGTGAGTTTTTTAGATACATGGCTTTAATTTTTTTTTCTTTTTTACCTAATGTGTAGGTGTGGAGTTTTTGTTTAAGTTTACTTTTTCTTACTGATTTTAACGTACTATTTGCACTGTGGTCGGAGAATAAGGGGCATCTTGATAATCTCTTTAGGATTTATTGAGGTTGTTTTATGTCCTGGTACACAGTCACATCTTTTTCCTTTATATGTTGCTTTTCTTATTCTTTTTATGTCCTCGTTTGCTTACAAAATTGTCAGATGCCAGTTGATGTCTATTTGCACTTTATACCAAACTTTCCATTTGTATTATTTAAGTGCCTTGTATCCTTTATTCTGCAATATCTATCACTTATTATGAAAAATGTATGGAAATCTCTCATAATTATGGTGGATTTCCTAATTTCTCTTTGTAAATGTGTCCATCTTTTATATTCAGAGGCTATATTATTAGGTATGTAAGATGGTAATTATTATATCTTTCTCTAAATTGTTCTTTTTGTCATTATGTGATTTGTGGCCATTTAATTCCCTAATAATACCTTTTTTTAAAAATTAGTCTATTTTGTATGTAACATAGTTCTACAAGTTTTTGTTTTCTACCCTTTCTGCCCTTTCATTTTAAGCCTTTCAGGGTTGTTATGTTTTGGATATGTTTCTTATAAAGGAATAAGTTATAGTTGGATTTTATTTTTTTAATCTAGAAACTCTGCTTTTAATTATTTTCCATTTTTAAAAAATGGAAAATCTTTAGCACGTTTTTCTTAAAAAAAATACCCTTAAAGTATCACAAATTAAGTAAAGTTATTTTTATATAAAGTAAATTGTTGCCATTGCAAATAATTATCCCATTGTATATTGTAAATTATCTATTATTTTTTTTGCTTTAAATAATAAGTGTCAACATTTATCATTAATTTCCTCCCGTTGACGTTTACATATTTTAAACAATAATCATTGATGCTTTCACCTTCTTTGACCTTTTTGTCTTAAGCTTCAAGTTAGGCATCACTTGCATTTATTTTAGGTATCTTCTATCAAATCATTAACCCTTAAATCTTTAATGCTGTTTTTGATATTTAGTATATAATTTCATTGTACACTTGAATTATATTTGAAGGTGTTTATTTTTTATAGTCATCCTAGGAATAAAATATAACAATTAGATTTTTCCATTATTTCTCATATTTATAAACAACCGGGTTGAGTTGATGCACGTTTTTTTATCAGACATTCTTGTACATTACATAAGCCATTTCTATTCTAAAGTAAGCTTTAAAATATGGTCAGAATTGTTCATTGCAGAAAAGGGACCTGGAGGGCTGAGAAACCACAAAATGTCAAGTTCAACACCTTGTACAACTTGTGGTGATGCTGTTGTTAACACATAACATATTGCTTTATTAGCCATAGAACTTTATTAGTAAGTGCAGATTACCATCACTCAGTATAGATTCTGGCCCTTCAAGTGAGGAGGAGCTGGTCTAATTAATGATGGCACTTCTAACCTCAATTAATTTGCTATTTTAGTGAAGACTTCAACAAGACCTACTGTTTTTTCTCCCAGGTGACAGTAAATATTATAGAAATAATACCCTTTACAAAATGAAGTGCGACTCTTCGGAAAGCCATATAGTGCAGATGTATTTACATGACAGGAGCATTCTAAGCGAACTCTCTGGTGGCCTCTTTATTTTCCAGGAAAAAATCACGAAGACTATGAGAGGCAGGACTAGACAAGTCATTTATGTGAGAGCAGGTGCGGAGGCCTCTCTTCGTACTGCCTCAGAGACTAAGACATCTAGTTGCACTTAGTTCTGCATGGTTTGAGCTGCCTCTGAATCAGTTCTGTTCCAGTTTGGGACATTTTAGTTACTGTGACCATATTTTGGCTATTAAATATTTTGTCATATTTTCAAAGTAATTAATCCCTTGCTACCTTATGTATTTCATCACATTGGAGGGACTCTTTGGGGGTACTCCTAAAGTAGAGAAAACTAGTCTTCACTCAAAATAGGGTCTGCTGCAATTATAAACAGAAGGGAGATCTAGGGCCAGCCCACTGCTCCACCAACAGTGTAAATGGCCCTGGATGAATAAACCCATAAGTGGTACGACTTGTCTGCACTTCTAGCCCCTGCAAGGTCTAGCGGATGAATGAATTGTGTGATTCAAAGAATATAGCAATTTAGTACCAGATGCTTAGACTGCTAAGCCATTCCTTCTGGCACATTGTGTAAAGCATGAAGTTGTAAATATAGCAGATAATTGAAATTTAGATTTTAGATATGGGCATTCTTAGCAGCCCTCCTCTAGCTTTTATTGCTTAGAATCTTAGAAGTATATTTAACAGTTCATATTAATGCAGTTGCTGTCAAAATTAAGCCATATCTGTGTGTGTGTGTGTGTGTGTGTCTGTGTCTGTGTCTGTGTGTCTGTGTGTTTTAAACTCTTCTTCAACAAGGAGAGTATTAATGATAAAAACAAAGGAAAATTGTCTGAACTTAAAAGTGTGTCCAAACTGAAGATGGAAAATGTTCTGGTTTTTTGGGGGAAATAAAGTTTTGAGTTCTCTTTTTGGTTTCTTTTAAATTTCAGCTTAAAACACACACACACACACACACACACACACACACACACACACGTTCTTCCATTGATTAAAACTGTCATTCTTCTTTGTCCATCATATAATGTACTTTCCATAAATTAGCTGCTTCATTTCTTCTTTTTATGCTAATCAAATTATAGTGGTCTTTAGGCTGAAGTGGGGCATGGGACTTGGCATTTTATTATCCTGGCAGCCCTGTAGCTAGCTTTTTAAAAAAGTCATCGACCATGGCAATTTGAGCAGTAAATTTTCTCCTCCTTTCTGCTGTCTTCAGCATCATGGACAAAAATGATCATATTTTAGTAAGTTCTCTACACTTCATAAAACATCTTTTTAATGAGATTATTTGAGCAATGCAAGAGATAAAGTTAATAATTTGCTGAAATGACTTGCTTTATCAAAAAATAGGTAGAGAAAAGTAAAATTTTATCGGAAGTGGTGGTGTGAAAAGGCATCAAGCTGGACTTGATGTCACCATTTCATCAGTGTTAGTATTAGATGTAAAGATGCAAAGTAATATCAAAAATGGTAAGATCAAAACCAAACAAAACCTCTACCGGATTTAAATTGATGCTGATCACAATAGCTATTGAAGGTAGGAGCAGGCACAGTGGGTATGGTACCATTCCACATAGATAATTGTGTGTTGACTAGAAGCCATACCTAAGAAATTCTTAAAGCATAGTTTCAAATGTAACAGTGAAGTATAGGGGACTGTAAGGTTAGACCAACTGTTCTAGTCCAAAGCAGTTATATATTGAGAGAGATTTTTGTGTGGAAGTGTCCAGATGAATATGATTCTAAGAGATGATAAAATACATGGCATCAGGCTTTAAAGAATTTAACCTGTAAACCAAATGAGTACCAGGTCTTTGTATGGAGGCTCTAACTCTTAGAAACTCGCTAGTCTTTCCAGGAACAGACCCACACACTGAGAAGTCATCATTAGCTCCCTAATGGAACCTGAGGGTAATGAAAGAGACACACTCAGTGATGCATTTGACAGCAGTACAGAGTCAATTCCTGTAGAGGGAAAGATTAAAATTTGACAGAGTTTGGGTTTAAGTGAGGAAATTAATTAAGATAAGACAAGTCTAGATGCACGAACACGTTGAAGATTGAATTATTCAGGTGGCAGGAAAAGCATAAATAGATTGGTATATTGCTTTGTAAAAGAATAGGGTGGACTATGATAACTTGGATTTGGGAAATGACTGGATTGTTGTGAAAAATAATGGGAAAAAAGCCAACCAGTTTTGCTCTCTTTCAGGCCATTTGGGACCATAACCACAAGACTATGAGAGAACTGTTTTGAGGGAGGAAAAATTTCCTCTACCCTCTAAGATTCTTCTAGCTGGATGAAGAATCAAATTGACAAGAGAGAAATTAACAAGAGAAAATCTTACTTAGTAGTGTGCATATGGAGAATCCACACAGATACGGGAAATTCTAAAGATACTTGGGCAACAGGATGCTTATATGAGCTAAGGAGCGGAGGTAGGAGTCTGAGGATACCAAGGGGAGAAAGACCATAAATTAGCAGAAAGGTGAAGAGAGATGTTTGGAAAACAAAGGTTACCCTCTTATATAGATAAGTTCCTTAGGCAAAGAGGAATCTCTATCAGCAGCTCTTTTCTTGGTACAAGCAGGCAATTGAAGAGGAGGAACAGAGCTTTTCCTGAATCCGCTGGGCTTTGATTGCTTTTAACTCAAAATAACGTTCATGCCAAAGCGACCCATCATGGGGTGGCCTGTCCTGGGCCCCCCTATTTAGTTAAAAATTGACCCTCAAGTTTCACTCTTTTTTTAGGCCAAAAGTCTGACAATAGGGTGGGACAAACTCACATCACATTAATACAGATGGTTACTAACTCATTTTTTTTCCCTTTCTAAACTCCTTTTTATGTCTTTCTGCTTCCTGGTCTCAACTTCTTTGTCCCTCTACTCTTCCAGATTCAATGGCTGGGGCCAATCAAACTGATAAAAGACATAACAAAAGGAAAAAAAAAAACACCACAGTTTTAGTTTCGTAATACACATGCTTGCATAGGAGTTCACAAAAATGTGGCTTAAGGAGGTGGCCAGATGGATGAGGCTTATATACCATTTGGGGCTAAAGAAGGAAAAGGGGCTTGGGGGTTCTAATCTGGGAAGCAAGCTTTGGGAAGGTAAGATGAAGAGCTGTGTATGGTAAACAAGTGTTGTCTTGTTATGCAGATAAGAGTCAAGTGATAAAAGTTGTCACCAGGAATAGCTGTCTTCTGGGTAGGAAGGCACCTTTACAAATGGAAATTTCCTTTACAAAAGGGGAAATTTATACTTTATTTTTAGGCATTAGGGTGAGGTAAAGAGATTTTCCCTGTGTCTGCTTGTTCTCAATTGCCTTTAGCTCAGAATAGTCCTTTTGCCTTAGTAGTGTATTTTGGAGTGGCATATTCGGGTACCCTAGTGTCAATAATATAGATTTATATGAATATCTGCTGACCTCATACTGCAAATATATAGAATGGTGTAAAACGTATGACCTCTCTTCTCTACAAGCTCTAAATCTTTGTACCCAGCCATGAAACCGTGCGCCATCTTGATGAGCACATCTGGCCATCATCTTGGGGAGGACAAGGAAACACAAGTTGTGTGCCCTCATTCTTTTCATTGTCCATGGCACTTGAGCCTACTGCTGTATACCAGCCACCAAATCATTGTCTGTTTCTCTTTCGGTGAGATGACACATCTGAGCCTGAAATCTCATCGATTCTCCATTTACTGGAGCAGAGGGTAAGATTGAGTCCATTATTTTTTCCTAGTCTTTCATCCAGCGAAAATCCTAGCCATCATCCTTTCTATATGCTGTATTTCCGTCTTGAAAAATGAGTAAAAATTAAGCTTTTTCCTTATTGTCATATTTGTTATTTGATCATTCCTTAGGAGAAGGTCACCCACAGAAAGTTAACCAATATATCTGATTATATAGACCTATTATTTTTGTTTCCTGTTGCCATTCCCTTCTGAAGAGCTCTTAAATGCAGTAATTTTAATCTGCTGTGATTGCCTCCCAAGTGAAGAGGTCATTTGCAGTATTTTGTAGAGGCACATCACCTGAGTGCCCTCAGCGACAGGAGAAGTATTTCCCTTGTAATAAGGAGAGAAGTGAGGGGTTTACATCACCCCTCAGTTTAAAAACCCTTATCTGTCAGGAAGCATGCACTTTTCTGTGCAACCCTGGGAGTTCATTAGAAGTGTGAGATTGCATCACTGATTAGACATGGCTGAGGGCCGGGGTGATGGTGGTGGGGCAGCAACCTTAACAGAAATTGAATTAAAAAGAAAAATCTCTATTTTGTTTGGGCTAAGGGAGGCTTTGATTAGAACGCTTTCTCCTTTTTCATTTGGGACTCTGTTTGGTTGTGTCATTGAGGAAGTGATCTGGTATAGATTTGAAAAAGAACCACTTCATTGTTGTTGTTGTTGTTGTTTTTTAACCTTTGTATTATACTCATCATTTATTAAAAATATAGTTCAGGAAACCTTCAAATATTTGTACGTATTAATAAACCAACATTATGCTGAGTGACTAGAAAGATACAGTTTCTTTGCAGTATGTTATTTCTGTATGTAATTATGAAAAAGTGCACTGGCCCACAATTCTGTGGGAGGGAGGATAGCGGTGCAGTCTGGTTCACAGACAACAGGATGGGTGAATTGGTTTGTTTACTGATTTATTTCTATAAAGATGAGTGTCCACTGTACAGTGATAAAACTCAAGCAGGGAACATAATGTAGACTGGTGAGGCTTGCTTTCTTCCAATTTTGTCAGTTTGAAGCCATGTGAGCTTTCGTGAGAATTTCATATGACATCGATCAGACAACCTTTACTGGGTGTAGTTACTGTGTTCTTGAAGCCTAATGAAAGTGGAGGTGGTAGAGAAATGGCGGTGATACCCATGCTATGTGGAAGGTTGGCCCTGTGATTCTGGGAAGTTCGTCATGAAGCTGGTTTGTAGCTCTTATGTAAGAGGAATCAGGAATTCTAAACAATCTTCCAGTTTCATCCTCTACCAGTTTTCACTGCTTAAATTTCTTGTCCTATGGAATTGCCCCACTAGCTATGCTCATTTGGTAGATCTGGACGGGATTCAAAGGTTCATCCAGACATGCCATTTGGATTAAAAATCACTATCTAATAGAAGCAGTTCTAAAAATGTGAATTAAGAAATCTAGGGGCGCCTGGGTGGCACAGCGGTTAAGCGTCTGCCTTCGGCTCAGGGCATGATCCTGGAGTTATGGGATCGAGCCCCACATCGGGCTCCTCCGCTATGAGCCTGCTTCTTCCTCTCCCACTCCCCCTGCTTGGGTTCCCTCTCTCGCTGGCTGTCTCTATCTCAGTCGAATAAATAAATAAAATCTTAAAAAAAAAAAAAAAGAAATCCGTAGAGTACACCTTTGCCACATATTCTAGTAATTGCTGGGGGCCATGGTTGAAAGAGATTTAAGCATTAGAGGCCAAAATCTGTCAATCTCAGAATAGCCACAAATGGACCAGTAGTCAGGAACATCACACCTTCAGTACTCACAGATGTAACATTTGAAATTTCATTTATACTACATGTAAGCCAAAGGTCCAGAACATGTAATAATTCGTAATTTTGCAATAGCACGATGTGAGTCACTCACACTGAGAAGTTCATGTGCAGGAATCACTTAGCTTGTCAAGGAGGCTTCAGAAAAAGATTGCACCATTTGCTGACAGATGTTGAAGGGATGTTTGTCTGTACTGTGCCTCTCCTCTCCCTAGAGAGTCTCAGAAAAGTAGATGAGCAGTGAGATGAGTGCGATACCCTTCCAAATCCACTCAGGCCTTTTACCTGCAACAGCCACCACCTGTCCTATTCAGATACTGTCCTGTGTAGCAAACTATCTAAGGATAGTTTTCACAGAGGTGAAAACATCTAATATTTCTATAAGACAAATCTCATGATTCTGTCACAAATATGGACTTTGATTAACAGGTTAATAGTAGATCTTGACCTGGAGATCATTGTCAAAATTGGGGAGTATTGAAAGCCCTGAAATTTTATGGACAGTTCTGTGTGTATGTGCACATATATGTCTGTGCTGGGAGATGAACCATTACTATTAGTTTTGCAGGTGAGACTATGACCCCCACCCAAAAAAAAAAGAAAAGAAAAGAAAAACTAAAAATACTGCTTTGAATGGAGAATAATTAATTTCTGTTATCTATTTGCTTATATAGCTGTTACACGCAGAAAGAGGTTGAGGTTGGGGAAAGAATAGCACTATAGTTGGGATCTGACTGGGTGTCAGTTGAGTTGAATTTGGGAGCATACACAGGTGAATATTAGTGAGACCAGTTGCTACTATCTTCTCTCTAGTCTCTCTGCCCGTTTCTCCCCAAAAGGAGCTCATTAAGGTGAAGAGTATATATGTTTTTTATCCCCACTACTTAGCATAGTGCCTGGCACAATGGAGACCCACAACAAGTGTGTGTGAACTGAATGAATCCTGCTTTGCTCATGGGTTTACGAGCCTGGCTAATGTATCATTTAATGTTTTGATTCACAAGAATATCTCCTTGGTGAGTAATAAGGACTTAGGTTAGCCCCTCCCTTGGCTTCCTGTGTTTGATTTTGCTTTTGGTTATAGTTTTTGATACAGAAGCAAGAAGTAGAAGGTGTAAGAAAACTGTGGAAGTGGAAATCAACCAGGATGAGAACGAGAGATAAGGCATAGGGGGAAGTAGATAAATAGGTTAATTAAAATAATGGGACTGGAGGAAATGCTAGAGGACTAATGCAAAGATTGGTGAAGGCAATGAGAAGGGAATGGCAAGGAAGGACGCCACAGGTTATAAAGAAGGAAACAGAATCTCAGTCTAGAAGCAGCTCTAGGATGGGGGTTGGGAGCATGAAGAAAATAGACATGTCCTACTTCAGAGGGTTGCTGAGGAAGTCCCTTCATTGGGGAAAATCAGTTTTCATTTAAATCTAGATGGTAGAGAGGATAATTGAAGTTCTTGAGCTTGTGAAAGAGTTTCGGGGCATTCTTAAAAATAATGGAGGAGGAGGAGGGTTTGGAGGTATTTAAGAAGTGATGTACTGTTGATGGATAAGGAGGCGCCCAAGGAGGGAAGAACAATGAAAAAAGACAATTGAACCAAGAGGTTTTTTTCATCTTGACCTGTATTTGGATCTAAAGAAGTGAGACAGCTGCAAGAAGAGGGGAATATTGACCAAAAGTTCCAGAGAGCTTTGCTGTAGTCGTGGGGCCTCGCTCACTGCCCAGCCTCAGGTGGAAGGTCCCCACCTTCCCCATGATCAATACTCTCCAGTCTGGAGGTTCCGGATGTGGAAGTGTCAGCATGGTAGGGTTTCTTTCCCAGCTGGCGAGAGCCTGACAGACTCAAGCTTCCAGTGACCGTAGAACTTAGATAGTTTTAAATATTGGTTTAGAAATATTTTATAAATAGTGGAAGTCACTTTAAATTGCATTATAATAAATAAAATATACAAGCATATATAAAGAAACGTAACCAGCCAGGTACAAGTCGGTGCATTCTTTTTCTTCAATTATTTCAATCCATAAATAAAGATTAGCTTTCAATTCTGCTCTAAATTCTCTTGCCAGAGCTGCCTCTGGCAACAGTTCCAGCTAGTTTGCAGCTTTGAATGTAAAGACAGTGTCGTGTTCATCTCTGAATCTCCCCATAGAGTCTCACGTAATCCTCTGCATGTCGTAGAGGGTTCACCAGTGTTGAGATACATACTTTTTTTTTTTAATCGAATGTTACCTAAGAGGCTATAAAGGAAAGGATTTCTAGGGAAAGGATTTCTCTATCCAGTAAACACCTCTAAAGGGAAATATTTATCATATTTCAGGCCTGTGCTAGGTATACAAAAATGGAAAAGACACATTCCCCACCCCCAGGATGTCAGAACCAAGCGAGGGAGCCGGACCTGTAAAGGAATCCTTGCCTACCCTGAAACGCATATGGAACTTCTGTGTGGCACTGACGTGGCCTGAGGAGCCAGACCGAATCTGTGCGGAGTGCTCAAGGAGGAAGTGCCCATTCTGTTAAAGGGTGTTGAAGGAGGGATGGATGTTTGCCAGACAAGCAGTGGTGGTCTACACCGCTGGTGTGTCTAAACATCCGTTGAGCTTCTACTCTATGCCAAGCATTGTTCTAGGCTTTGGGGATATATGAGTGAAGAAAACCACTGCCCTCACAGGCTTACCTTTTAGCTACTGCCGTCTAGACCAATGAGATCTTCTTAATAGGGCGGAGCTTCCCCCCACACCGCAAGCACTGGACAATTTTAAGTAGAGAACATTTGTGTCTGAGCAGAAATGCGTGGTGGCTTCCTTATATGATCTGGTCTAGTTCTAGCCACTTCTGAGTGCTGAGTCTCCCCAACTCTCTATTGTATCTCTGTATCTAAAAACAAAACAAAACAAAACAAAACAAAAGCATACTTTTGCTGACTGCGACTCTTGACTACAGCTGTTCTCTGTGGTTCAGACCTCTGCACTTTCCTTAAAGCTGTTTCCACATGCTGTTAACACCCGAGACAGCACAGCTGGCTCAGCCTTGCCCTGCTTCTTTTCTCCGTGCTGTGCTTTTGCTTCTCCTGCTGTTCTTCAGTCTTCACATATGTCATGGCAAAGATTGCTTCAAGTGCACCTTACGTTGTCAGAGAAGATCCTTCCCCAATGATTATTTTCAGTTGGTCTTATAAGCTAGCGAGATCGCTTTTTTGAAGCCAGAGGCTTCCAATAAAGGTGTCATGAAGTGAAAGGCAAGAATGACAAAGTGAATGGCAAAACGATTGTGTGGAAAGACAGATGGAGGTCATGGGAGAGATACAAGTGCACATGGCAGGGTGAGGGCAGTTGGGGGCTGGATGAGAAGAGAGTAAAATGCCTACAGGATGAGGGCAATGAGAAAGGCGTTTTTTAAAGTCCTTGAATGTGCCTTATTCATGAATGAAGATGGGTTATAAACTTGGTGCTCCCATCTGACCATTATAAAGGATTTTTCAACATAGATTTTTGACTTCCTTTATTTTGAAAATATTTTTGAAAGGTTCTGCTAAACAGAGCATACACATAATTCCCTGTGCTTTTTTTTTTCCCCCCTTCCTAAAACAAGTCTTTATGGACTTGGTCCATGGACTCAAAATTTTCTGCATCCCATTTTCATAGGTGAAGATTTTCATAGTGAAGCCCAGCAGGGGAGCGTGCCTGTGCCAGCCAGAGCGAAATGCTCGGGCAAATGCAAAGTATTCCTTTAATAACGTGTCCTTTTATCTTTATACTCTCTCCCAGCCAAACCTGAAAGTTGTATAACTTTGCTTAAATGCCCGTGGTACATTTACCTGAGTCAAACTTGATTGAAATATATTTCAGCCAGCAAAATGAAAACGATTAAGCTAGAAAATTTTTGTAATTGCTGAATCATCCCAACTTCCTCAAGTCTTTTTATATTTACGAGCTTTGGGCGATGGTTTGTAGACACACGTGAGGCCCCAGTGCCAACAAACTGTCCAATTTGGCAGTCCTGTATCCTAAATATTTGAGAAGATGGTACAGTTTGAATAGATTAAATGGAAGAGCAGCAGATGTTTACAGTACCTTTGAGCGTATGTTTTATGATGGGGGCATGTGCCGTATTGTTCAATATCGTCACCCTTCAGGAATACACGGTGTGGTCTTGTGCCGCAGCATTAGGCTCCAGCGGTTTTGAAATGGTTAATAATACAGAAAACTAGGGAAAATCAGCTGTAACTGGGTGGGGGCAAGAATCTAATTATAAATCCAAGCGGTCATTATAAATAGGTCTGTGTCAGTGTTGTACTGGAAAAAAAAATACATGTGTTTTCCCCTTTCCATTTCAGCACTTTTTGAAATGTGTTGAGTGTAAGAAACAGTGGACATTAAAGTAAGGGTTGCAGGATCGCCTTGTTGAACTTCTGAACTTCCACATTTCTAAGGATTTTAAAGCAGCCTTTCACTGAAGGTGTTTGCTTGGGAAGCAGCGACCCATTGGTGTTGGTCTTCTGCGGAAAGATCGAAGCTTGTGACACTCTGACCCTCACATCAGTGGTGGTTTTCCTTTGATACCCCGATGAGATTGGCCAACGTGTCTATTCCACTCAGACCTCACAGACAAAACAGAATTCGTCCCCTCCCCCCTTTAAATTCATCCTGGGTTTTAACTCCCTGGTATCAGGTTTAGTCGGGGCCACTTTATAAATTCCTACCAGAAACACATAAGCAAAAAACAAACAAAAAACCCCAGCGGGTAGAATGTGTAAAGGGTCTACGTTAAAGAAAAAAAAAATCACTAAAAAAAAATTTCATTTGTCTTCTCAAACCTAACTCAGAATACTGGGAAATCATAACAATGAATTCTAACTGTGCTAATTAACAATAAGAAGGGAAGGAAATATCCAAGAAAAGAGCATAGAAAATAACAAGATAATGAGGTAGAGACGGGAGGGTTTTATTTTAAGTATGCTTTCCCTCCTGCCATAGATTTGTTCCTCGAGAGTTGTTTAGAATCTGTATGTGAAGAAAGTATAAAATTATATATTTCAGTAAGAATTTGCTTCTCAGGAGAAGCTTTCCAAAAAAGCATTTGTTCAAATGAATAATCACCTCTTAATTGATCTCTTGGAGAATTTTTATAAGTATGTTTCTTCAGCGGGGGCGAGCCTGCCTTACTATGTAGTGTACCTTCGCCAAGTACTGGGACATTTTAGATCTGGAATGGAAATAGAAATCTTGTCTCCATGTTACAGATAATGAAAGTGAGAGCCAGGAGATGAGGCGTCCGGTCACTAGGCAAAGCAACAAGAGAACTTCTTTTGCACCTTTTTCCTTTGTCTTAGACCAGAGCTTAATTTTACTACAATACCTTGGTTTTCCCCCTTTAAAATTTATTTTTATTGAACCTATTAAAACCCTGCAATACCTGTTGGACACAGACCAGATAAAGAGAAGGTGTAGCCGGCTCTGTGGTGTTGGTGGGGTTTAACCTGGGCAGCACGTCACGCGTAACTGTATAATCTCTGGGAGACAGTCCACTGGGAGATTGCTGACTTGTGGCGTATTTAACAAAGTTCAGAATTATTTAAATCCAGCCCAGTCTTATCCCATGTCTATTCCGGTAACTTACTCGTGGCTTTGCAGCGTGTGTGCACAAACACCTCATAGCCAAGGTTTGGGGACTCATTATTTATGATCTAATTCATTGTATTCTGCCAAAATAAATTTTTATTTTTAAAATGGAATTATTAGACCTCAATCTTCAGAATAATGAAACACTTGATAGTTTTTCATGTAAATCATTTTTTAATGTTTCATGATAGGATGTTGTTTCTTTATTCTATTTGCATAAAATCTGTAACTGAGAGACATTACAATGTAAATATATTTAACGTGCTTGCGTGCAGACCTAAATCTCAGGAGACGTAGGCCCTAAGTTTGGTTCGTTCTTTGACCCTCAGTTTCACCTTGAACAAGACATTAATCCTTTTGGTTTTGGATATGTCCATGCCTAAAATTAAGATAGGAATGCCAAGAAATCATTTAGGATTGTCATGAATATGCATCTAGTTATATATGAAATGTTTTGAGATCTTTGAAAGAAAGAAAATATACTCAAGACATTATTAGACTGTTAATGTCATTGAAAGAAAACAAGATCGATAAAATGAATGACAAGGTCAGCATTCATTAAGTCCGTAGCTATTACCTTGATACTCAGAGCGCTGAACCGAAAATCAGGAATCCTGGATTCTGGCTTCGTTGCTTTCGCAATCAGTAAAAATGGGTAGTCACCTCACCGTTCTGGGTCTCAGTTTTCTTAGCTATAAAATGAGCGGGCTGGCTCGTCAGCACCATTCTTTCCAGCGCTTAATTAACATTGCTAAGGATTTCTGAAGATCTGCGCTAGTTGCTACAGGGCGGTGTTTCTCAGAGTGTGGTTCCTTGACTGGAAGCAGCAGGAGCTTATTAGAAGTGCAAATTCACAGGGCTTACCCTAGATCTAGTGGGTCAGAACCTCAGATGGGCCGCAATAATCTGTTTTCACAAGGCTCCAGGTGATTCTGATATATGCTAAAATTTGAGGATCTCTGTTAAAATTGTCCTTATTCTTAAGAAACTTGAAATTTAGCGCTTTTCAAGTCTCCAATTTTCTTGCCAATTTCTAGACCTGTGGACACACAATCTAATATATATATTTATAAATAAAAATATGAAAAAATACATGAAATGAATTATGGGCATGTTAAATTGCTAGAACTGAAACCTTTTGAGGTGGTGTCTATGCAGCCGTGATTTCCCACGGTAAGGTGTTGCCCAAGGCACAAAGAGTATATATTAGGTCAAGCTTGAATAACAGTGCTTGACTACCAAAATGCATGATCATTTCATATGTGTGCTTATCAAATACAACTTGTTTTTACTTAGCACAGATATTCTTGTTCTAAAATGTAAAAACAAAGATTCTGAAATTATGCCCAGAATTTTAATTTTACAATTTACATTATGTTTATGTATGAGCATCGGGCACGTAACCTGACGTTCAAATCTTCTCTGTATAATTTTTCTATTACTCCCATTCTAAAACCTCATGTGCATTTCAAAAGAAACTTGCAGTTGGCTTTTTAGAATGCAAATATTGTTATAATATGCACCTGAGCTTTGAAACATCACTCAATTGCCGTTAAAATTTCGTGGCCAAGTGGTTTCAAATGTGGCTAAAGAGCACTGAGGGGGAAAACATCAAAGCCATATATTTTCACCTATGCGGCAGAGACATCTGTTGATAACGGGACATCTATTTTAGTTCTCATCTGAGAGATGAGAAACGGAGCTGTAAGCCTGCTTTTAGTATTGTTTTAGCGCTGTGGTAGGCTCGGGAAAAGCAATGAGAATTTGGGTAGCATTTTCTTCCAAAAAAGTTTTATCAAGAGCGTTAAGTTTATTTGGAGACGTGTAACTTAGTGAGGCTACGTGACGTGTAGGCTCTCCTGTGTGAAATCAGTGACTTATACCAACTGGAATATGAGATGATAGCCTGGTGCCAACACCATGCTCCCCCCGGGGAGGAGTGCCCTGCCTGGTGCTGCGCCCCTTTCCTGCAGCCTTTGAGCCCTTGAAGTTGTTAGCGCTGGTGCTAACTAAATGTAAACACCTTTACTTTCCAGCTGCTGCTAATTGGTTTGGGAATATTTATGTAAGTGTTGATTTTAAGGCTAAAAATAGTGCAGTGATGTTTAAATCCAACTCATTCTGGCTGTCAGAAATGCTCCCATGATCCTGAAAAGTGTTGCTAAAAATGTTCACTTTTGAAAAATTGTAGTAATTAAACTTGTCTGTTGTGAGAGCCACATATGATATGTTCCCTGCTCTGATAAAAGAGAGAAAGGACAAGCTTCTTCAAGGCCTCTGCCGGGTTGGCCAGATACCACCTCCTGCTGAACTTTATCAGAGAGCAAACAATTGTAATGTGGGTAAAAGGAGACAAAAGAAAGTTTGAAGTTGCTCGAGATCCTCATATTCTATGCAGTGGATCGCATCTATTTTAAGCGAACATTAAAAATAGAAATTATAATGGTTTTATTAATACAATTAAGTGCGGAGCTTTCCAAACCATCGACTTTTTTAGAGGCAAGTTTGGGGACTTGAAATCACATAATTACTATTTCTGAAGTCTAAGGTTGAAGAAGAGCGTGTCTGTTCCACACCATTTGTTTATACCTCTAGCTCTTCATTGTCAGATTATTCTTGCCCCTTTACCTCCCAACTAAAAAGTCAGATTTCACAGATTGTTCTCAAAGTTATTTAAATAAACTATGAGGGAGGGAAAAAATTCATTTTTAGGTACGTGTGATTTTGTGACTCTTCACCATGTAATTTAGTGAGGGAAGAGCCTAAGTGCCCCTAAATTATTGCTTGTCAGGTATCTTGTAATTTTTGGAAAAAGTGATTTTTATGGACCCTGTCCAGAATGAAGTTGCTGTTGTCTCTAAGTCTGAAAGCACTACACTGTTCCCGTGTTGTTGGAGTCAATTTAGAACTGGCTTTGTGTCCTTGCAGGATGCCTTGGGCATCTGTCTGCGTGCCCCGTCTCTAGAGAATAGCAAAGAATTCTGTTATTGCAATATGTAGGAATGATTTTGGCAAGTGACACACACTGCCCATTAGTTGAGATGATAAACTCTAGTCCCTGCCCTTTTCGATAGCTGTGGCAAGGCAAAGACTTTTCATTGCTCCTTTTAAAATACTGGAACTCTTGTCTTAGACGTAGAAGTCTGTGAACGTGTGTGTGTTCTTTTTTAAGTCTGTAGTTATTGACATGATTGCTATAAAACCATAGTCAGTTCAGAATTACCCTTGAGCACTGTATCACATTGCAATTGGCCCAATATTGCTTTCAAATTCTAATTGACATTTCCATATACTTAGAGCATTAAGTATGTTGTTGACATAAATAGAACCTTTACTTAGCAGTCTAACTGGAACTAGAAAAAAAGTTATTTTAACCTTGTAGAATGTTGATTTGAACCAGAAAGTGTGCTATTTTCTTATCTTAGCAAGGGATCAACAAGAAAATTCCACTTGGAGGAGGAAGCAAAGAGGCAAAAAATAGTTAACATTTTATAACATATATCCCAGTTTTTTCTTTGACACTCTGAGGATATATATCCATGAAGAATTACAGAACCAAAAAGAATATTTATTTCAATTAATAGCCACTCTTAACTGTTCACGATGCAAAGCCTTTATATTGTTAGGATGCTAATACTCTCTAAATTGATGTCCGATTCGATGTGATTCTTACCAAAATCCAGCTGGCTTTTTTTTTTTTTCCTTGCAGAACTTGATGTTCTGATTCTAAAATTTGTATGAAAATGCAAGGGACTCAGAAGAGCCAAAACAAACTTGGAAAAGAACAAATGTGGAGAATTCTCATTTCCTGATTTCAAAACTTCATACAAAACTAAATAATCAAGACCGTGTAGTACTAGCATGAGGGTACCTATGTCGATCAATGGAATACAGTTGAGAGTCCAGAAATGAACCCTTATATTTCTGGTCAATGGAGTTTTGATAAGGGTGTTAAGACAACTCATTGGGCAAAGATAGTCTTGATGACAAATGGTGCAGTCATACTATGTACAAACACTAACTCAAAATAGTTCTATGCCTAAATATAATGGCTAACATTATAAAACATTTAGAAGAATATAGAGTAAATCTTCGTGACCTTGTATTAGGCAATGTTTTTTTCATACAACACAGAAAGCACTAACACAAAAGAAAAAAAATAAATTGAACTTCATTAAAATTAAGAATTTTTGTGCTTCAAAGGGCACATGGAGAAATTTCAAGAAGTGTCTCCCACAGAAAGGGAGGAAATACTTGCAAATCGTGTGTCTAAGGAATCTGTATACAGAATATTTAAGGGACTCTTACAATTCAACAATAAAAAAAACCAAATAATTAGATATTTCTTCAAAGAAGATCTACGAATGTCCAGTAATCACATGAGAAGATCCTCAGCATCGTTAGTCATTCTAGAAACGCAAATCCTTAGTCACTGGGGACATGCAAATTAAAATCTCTTCACACACACCATGATGGCTAAAATTTAAAAAAAGGAAAATTAAGAATGCAATAAAGCGAGGATTCAGAGAAATTGGTACCTTCATATATTGCTGATGGGAATGTAAAATCGTGCAACACTTTGGAAATATTATAGCAGTTCCTCAAAATGTTATACAGAGTTCCCATATGGCCCACCAATTCCACCCCTAGGTAGATATCAGAGAGAAATGAAAACATATGCCCACAAGACCTTGTCCTTCTTAGCAGCATTTATCTCACAATTGAACATTAATTCAAATGTTCGTAGCAACATTATTTATAATTAGAAAAAGTGGAAAAAACCTAAATGCCCATCAAGTGATGAATAAGTAAACAAAATGTGGTCTACCCACGTGAGGGAATATTATTTAGCCATAAAATTCAATGAACTACTGATACATACTACAACATGAATGAGCCTTGAGAACCTCGTGCTCGGTGGTAACAGCCACTATCTTATGATTCCATTTGTATAAAATGTCCACAAAACGTAAATTCTTAGATACAAAAAGTAAATCAATGATTGCCGGCAGTGGTGGGGGAATGGGGAGGGTGGGCAGACAGAATGGGAACGATGGCTAATGGGTGTGGGGGTCTCTTTTTGGGATTTTGAAATTGTTCTAAAATTAGTGGTGATTCCAAAATTCTGTGGATAAATTAAAATTGAATTGTACTTTTTAAAAGGGTAAATGTAATGTTATGTGAATTATATCATAATACAATTTTTTAAGAAAAAAAAATAGTGGGTCTTAAAACCCCAGTCCTGCCTGTCGATGACTGAAGCTGCTGCCTTGTTGACATCTTGAGATGTTACCACCTCGTGAGAGATTCTACCCCAGATCTCGCCCGTCTAAGCCACTTCTAAATATTTGACTCACAAAAACTCTGAGAGACAATAGGCTTTTTTAATCCATTTAATTTGGGGGTAATTTATTACACAGCATTAGGAAACTAATACAGTGCCGTTCTGCTCACGCATTCATTAACATTCACTAAATGAGCTGTGTGTTGGGTATTAAGAGAGGACCAGACATGCCCTTACCCTTCCTAGAACTCTCGCTTGTGTAAGACAGGGAAGAAAGTGCAAATGTTCTGACATGTGCGGTAGTCACGAGTTGAAGTATTTTGTTAAATTATCTACCTAAGTATTTTTGTAAGCTGCCCAGCCCTGTCTCTTTTCTCTGGAAGCCTAGATCAAGCCCTTCATAATAGTAGGAATGTTTGAAAGCTTTCAAAGACATTCATCTTTTAAGATTTGGTGCCTTAAACTTAAACGTGTTCTTTGACCTTTTAGATTTTCTTCCCTTTCTTTATCCCCCTGAAAGGGCACAAACAAATTTTTTAAAAAAGAAATCTAGTGTAGACCAAGTCCTTCACAAAACCCAGAACCGCTATGTGAAATGTTGCTACTCTGTCTAAAAGTGAAGCACATTATTGTAATCATTTCACACTGACAGACTCCACACCTTGTTTTCTCCAAGATTTTAGCCTAGTTCCTTTATGCCCAAACTCTTAACTGATATACTGTCTTTTTTGGTTGTTGCGATCATGCTTTCAGATCCATGAATGCTCTGTTTACAGGTGTGGTGGTTGACAATGGGTGTTTCTCCATGTGGTTTGTTGACTCCGTGAAACCTGAGTCCACAAGTAACATGGTTTATGACTTTGCTTCTGAAGAGTGGTGTATATCTGCAGAATCCCTCTGTTCAAGTGCAGTTCCAAAGCCTAACAGAAATGCCTTACAAATGAGATTCTAAACCAAGCTTGCTTTTAGAATCCATTCTCTCTATGTAACACCCAGCTCAACGCGGCCACTGCGTTGGAGTGCTTGCCTCCTTTGGCCCTCTTACCTCTCTGCAGTGGAAGAGTGTTTACCATTTTAGAAATTAAATGGTTAATTTTAGTTTCCCTCTGCTGAAGATCATTCTCAGAATGAAAGTCTTATGACAGAGTAAGAACTCCAGAGTTCTTTTCCTGCCGTAGTCCTGTTACACTTTTGACAGAAGTGACCTTGCCAGGCAACTTTTTTTCATGGATTTTGCTTTCTTTATGTTTTTAGTGTCACCAGGGGGTGCAAGCAAGTACAGTACATTAAAGCTAATGCATCACCACCTGTCAGTGGCACCTTCCCTTTGGTCCCCCCTTTCCTTGCTGATTTAAAACACTCAGTCCCAAAAGCTTATGGTTGAGTAGCAGGAAGCTAAATGATGTATTCCAAAGCTCTTAACATATTGCCTTGTGTAAATGGCCCATTTGAGTATTTCGGAAACCAAACAGGAGAGAAGAGAACATTGAAAGCACTGAAAAGATTAACACCTGTTTCCAGGCTTCAAAGAAATTGGAGCATACTATAAATATCGAGAGTAAAACCACTTGCTGTCTCACGTTGAGACATCTTATTCAAATTTTCCGTTCTATATGCATAGCATCCAACATGCTTATGGGTTTGTTTGACTACAGGATTCCACACAGAACTTAGAAGATGGAGAAGTTATGAATGGTGTACAGACAGAACCACTGACATCGCCGAAAACCAAGGATGCATTGAGGTATTCTCTTTCTGTGAATAAGACTATTTTAGTTATTACAGGATAGTGTTTCTATAATAGTTTGTAGTTGTTTTTATTTTATAGGGAAGGTCAGGGTAGGTAGAAGAGTAGAGTGAAACCTGTCCCAGCTGTAAAATTAATTAGTCACTCTTTTATTTTCTTTTATGATAGAAGAACTTCCTGACAAACATATATAAATGAGCCTCCAAGTCTTTCAGCTCTTCTGCAACCTGGATTTCTTAATTGCCTTTTTCTCTTTGAACAACAGTTTAAAGTGACTTTTCCGAGTTCATTGTGGTTGAGTGCTGTACTTTGACATTAGCGCTTTGAATATCGCTCTGCATTCTGTTTTAACTATCTTGCAGTATTTTTTACTCAATATATATAAAATGAATCCAGTCTATTACCTAGGATATTTCATGGTTTTAATGTAAGTCACTCATTATATGAAGTCATTTGCTCTCCTTTTCCCCAATTCTTACTCCGTTCTGTACTCATTTCCAGTTCTGCCTTAGCTACCACAGGTTCAGTTCCTAGTTTTGCTGCTTGCTGGTTCAATGAGCTTAGGCAAGTTATTCGTCTTTCTTTGCCTTAGTTTCTGGTCTGTAAAGCAGAAATAATAGTAAACCCTTCTTCAGAGGATTGGTGTGAAGATTAAATGAATTCATGTATGTAAAGCACTTCGAACAGTGCCTGGGCCAGAGTAAGCCATGGGGAGAGTTGCCGCTGTTGGCCACCACCACGATGGTGATGATGGTGATGATACTACCACCACCACCACCACCACTCTTACCATCATTTTTTCGAAGTTGCTTCAAATTTTGCACTAGAAAAGTAATTCTATGTTTCGTAGATTTCTGGCTTCAGCACTCAGAGGTGAGGTTGCTAAGGTTGATGGTCCATTCATTCATTCACTCAACATTTCTTTTCACTCGGTGCAATTGCTAGTCATTGCCGAGCATTTTGCATGGAATTAGCTTTTTAAAAAAAATGTGGTCATCCTTTATCACATTGATTTACTGTGTGGACTTCCCTCACACGCTTTATAGCCACATGACACGGGTGTTCTTTTTAGATTCTATTGCTTTGATGAATGAGATGCACAATATTAAAAATTTGGTAGAGAATATCTCCTGGGCACTATCTTTTTAGAAGCTTGATAAGATCGTTTTTGGAGGTAGGCATAATGAATATAATACCCTTCTTCTGTTTGCCTTTAATTTCATTTTTTTCAGTGTTAGCTTTTTGAAAAGTTTGCTAGCATCTTGGCTAAATGTTATGTGGAGAGATGTCACAGAGTGAACCATCGTTTGATTTATGGCTACATGAACGAATTAACTATACTTTCTCCAGGTACAAAGAATTGAAAGGAATGGAGTATAGGAGTTAAAAAAAATCCTTTAATTAAAATATATGTGTATACATGTATAATTTTTGCAAGAGTTTTATCATCACATTTAATGGGCTAACGAATTGCAATTCAGAGCAATTAAGTAACTTGTAGAAAACCAGTCTGCATCCACTACTCTTGTCTCCAAATCCTTCGACTCCCATGTTTCCTGTTGTGTACACCTTCCCTTAGTCCTTGGTGTTTGATTTCATGCTAAGGAACTTCACGTGGTGAGCACCAGTTTGGAAAAATTAGCTGAAATCAGGTTGGGGCCAAGTTCAGAAAGTAGAGTAAGTGCGGACTCCCAGCACTTGCAAGCTCTCAGGTACGGGGAGGATGAGAAGGGTCTTCACAGTATGGCGTGCACAGCTAGCAGCAGGAAGCTTGGTGATCACAATTCCAGGAAAACACTTGGGTTCTAGCTGTCACGGGGTGATGAAGAAACAAAGGAAGAGGAATTAGGAAGCCACTTAGAGCTGAGTTACGTGGCCATCATTCTCCTGGGGCAAGGAGGGCGTGCTATCCCACAGAGGTTGGCCCAAGAATAGCACTTAGGACTCACTTCAATGTAGGTGGCATAGAAGCTCAGCAGATTATTTCCAGGGTCCATCTCAAAATGTTTTGAACCTATTCCTATATTTAAATCCCCATAGTCATTGCTCAAGCCTTCATTACCACTCAGACTATTGTAGTAACCTACTGTCTCTTCTCTTAAATACCGATCTCATTATCCTAATTGATCTCATGTATCACTCACTGCTAGATAAAAATTTCTTAAACCACAGCATTCAACAAACCATTCCTTCATTCCAATTGAATTTTGTTAAATCCTGGGTTTGAACACTACCTATGTAACCTTAGACTAATTATTTAACCTCTTTAATTTTTTTAGTATGGAAAATGGGTATCATGATCACACAGATTATTGTGAAGATTAAATGAGATTTATCACAGGCAGATGTGCTTAGCACAATACTAAATGAACGGTTGGATAAGTATTAGTTGCTACTGCAGTTGTGATTAGCACACACACCACAGCTTATTCTGTCGTTCTGCCATATAAGACTATGAATCCTCTGAAGGATTCCCGACATGTCATATGGGTCTTGGAACATACTAGCAGCATATTTGATCAGGGAATGGTTAACACGCATTGCTCCATAAATCATAAGCATACCTATTAGCTGCTTACCCAGTATTAACACTTTTTTATTTAAAGAAAAATAACCATAAGAGGGGGTTCTCCAAATATTCTTACAATATGCATCTCTTATGAAGCGCTTATGAAGCACTACTCAATTTACCTTGATCTTAAAATGATGAAGCAAGAGGTTTCTATTGGGTGTTTTTTTATTTTTATTTTTTAACTACACTTTAAGCTTTTCTTTCTTTCTTTCTTTCTTTCTTTCTTTCTTTCTTTCTTTCTTTCTTTCTTTCTCTTTCTTCCTTCCTTCCTTCCTTCCTTCCTTCCTTCCTTCCTTCCTTCCTTCCTTCCTTTTTTCCTTTCCTTTCCTTTCTTTCTTGAAAGGGAGTAGGGCAACAGGAGGGGTAGAGGGAGAAAGATAATCTTAAGGAGGCTCTACTCCCAGCATGGAGCCCCATGAGGGGCTTGATCTCACAACTCTGAGATCATCATGACTTAAGCTGGAATCAAGATTAGATGCTTAAGTGACTGAGTCACCTAGTCACTCTAAAGCTTCTATTTCAACAGCAAGCAATACATGCAAAAGACCTTCACCTCACCCCCAAGTTCAACTTCATTCCTGACCTCAGCCTATTCCTTGACACATCTCCAAATTAGCCTTCTCCGGACTTACCTCTTCTCCCACGCTTAAAACGGCCATGAAGTTTTATCCTTTTTTGCCTTTGATATCCATTCATTTAGCAAACTATTGGGAGAGTCCATGTCAAAAAAAAAAAAAAATCCCATAAACCTTTCCCCAGGTATTCATGCTTTATTCCTGTAATTATTGCTCTAGCCCTATTACCTCTCCAATTATTGCAATAATTTACTAATTCCTGTCTCAGGGATCAGTCTCTATCTTGTCTTAGTCTTTTCTAATCGATCCCAGCTATCACTGCCAGATAAATATTTCTAAACCGCAGCATTTATCACCCCACTCCTTAGTGCCAACACCTTTAATGACTCCATTTTCTACAAAAACTAAGTGTGCTTTTTTTTTTTTCCTGCGTGGAATTTGACATATCACTCTGAGGTTTGATCTCAAGCTGATGGTTCAACCTACTCTTCGAAATACCCCCCCATCTTTCCCTTCCTTTCTCCCTGCTCGCTACCTTCTTTAATATCACAGCCATTCTCTGTACCCACAAAGCATCCTGGTTCAGTCTCTCGGTGCAGACTTTGTTCTTTTCTCCGTATGCCCCCTTGCCTACTTTTTCTGATTGAAGATCCATTTGCCCTTCTCACTTCCATCTAAAATCCTCCTTCAGGAAGTTTTTCCCGATCCCAGCTTCCCTTCCTGATCCTGTACTCATTTCCTCTGAGCCTCATCAGGAAGTGCCTCGACTTTGAAACTCGTGAAAGTAGCTTAAAACTCCTGCTCTAGGATACAATAAATTCCAGTGTGAGTCCTGACTCTACCTTGGAGAAATGGTGTAAGGTTTGACAAATTATTTTACCTCTCTAGGCATGGTTTACTTATCTGTAAAATGGGTCTGATATGTTTACTTTATACTTCTGGTAAGAGTACATGGTATAGTGCTAGAAGGCTATTAACACCCTGCCTCCCAAATAATTGCTTATAATCATTGAAAAAATACTACAGTTACTACTACCATTCCATTGCTTGGTATTATTCTCTGTTACCTGTCTTAACCTGCCCCCTAGATTGTGAACTCCTCAGACATTGGCCTCTGTGTTTTCCTTGCAGAACTTCCTCATTGGAACTACTCAATTAATACACATTGAATTCAGGTATATTAAATGACTCCTACCACCATCAACAACAGGTTTTTACTCAGTATATTTGCATCAACAAAACATCACGATCAGGCATACTTCCATGCCATCAACAGACTCTTCTGGGAGGTCTCTCGTCGGTCTGTCTCTCACACTGTTCCATATGACAGACCTGCGCATTAGTGCCTGAAGAGCCCCGGCTAACACCTTCTATCCATTTATCACCCATCATCTGCTCTATGGCAACAGTCTCACCATGAAGAAATCATGTTCCTCAACCCTCCAGTACTTGAGGATATTTTTTAAAGTCTCGCTGAGGAAATCAGTTGAGAAAAAAATGGAAAGTCTGAGATAATTTCCTTTCAATCCATAAACTCTTTCCCTCAAAAAGTTCTAATAATCATCCTAATAGCTGATAGTTATCGAACCTCTTGTATACACCAGATACTGTGTGTATGACGTACATGTTATGTCCTCTAATTGTTTTTAAACCAACAGTTCTATTAGGAATTTATCTTAATTTCTCCATTGTCCAAATAAGGAAACTAATACTTTTGGTCTTCGTTTAAATGATTTACTCAGATATCTGACTCAAAGCCACCATTAAGATACACTGTCTCTCTAATTTCCTAAGTTAATCATGATTTTCTTCCGAAACAAGAGATGCCTCCCAACCTGCCCTGAGCCCTGTCTGTCCCTTAACCTAAATGAGTAGCCTGTGACCGAGTTTGATAATCTCAATGTTAAAACTGCTGTCCGTTTGCCTCACGTGAGGAATTGGACCTGGAACCCTCTGCCGCTCTTATATTCTGCCCTCAGGCTTCATGTGTTTTTTTCTGAATGGAACCAAATGCAGCCCCTGGCCATGGAGTTTCTATAGAGTCACTGTTCAGGACAGGCTCACTTTTAACCTTTTATTCTGTACCTTCACCCCGAGTTTTGTCCTAAAATCTTAGATACATAGCAGCCGGTCCCGGGAATTATGTGAATCAGCGTTGTCAGTTGAATCTTAGGACATTTAGCTTGATTAATGCTGTTGGACCTAATGTTCTGTGATTGTCCGCTTTGGTTTTCGTTGTATGAAAGTCAGCTGTTTTGATCTTAGTGAAACTTTCGGCTTTTCTTTGTGTAATTAAAGTATTTTCCCTTTACCCCGCATTTCATTTTTTGTCTGTTTTTCACAAGTAGCTGCGGATCCCCTTTTCTTTCCACTGTTAGAATATCCTCTCCACCTCATTCTCTAAATTTTCCATTCTCAGTCTGCCTCCAAAACATAAATTAATGTGTACATATCCTGCTCACTGGTCCCTGAACCCTACTCTGCACTTGGACTAAACAAATGGCATTAATAGTGTATTTCCACATCTTAGTAAAATCTCACTTTATGAGATAAGTATTCAAATAATTGTGTCCAGCCCTACTTGCTGTGTTTATCTTTCACGAAGGGTATATATACAGAGATTTCTACAGAATTCCATCAGGTATGTGGAATGCAAATGTTCCCCCTCCTTTGAAATTAAGTAAAAATACACAGTCTATGAGGCTTCCTTTTTCAAAAGCTTTTCTTTCCATCTCATAATAATGGATAAAATTTTAAAAAGAGCATGGTAAAACATAGCCTGTATAAAATTTGTAATATTTGTCTATATTAAATAGATTTAATTCTCTATAACTGCTTATGTATTACAGTCTACAAAATCAAAATCTTTTATGCTCTTTTTCTGGGATAATATTTTTATGATAGTAATTTAGCATCCATCACCTGCCTTTCTAGCCAAAGAATATGTATAAAGATAGCAGAAGAGTTTATTCTGAGGTCTCAAAAAAGAGAATCTTATAAAGTATAAATAAACCTTTAAACTCCATCCCCAAAAATGGTTGTAGTGATTTGAAACAAGATAGATTGCTGTAACAAATTATAAGATGTACTTTATTAAGTGAGTGTAAAAATAAGAGATTGGTAGTTCTTAAAGAGTATGTATCAGTATAATCCATAGAATTTATTATGTTTTACAAGAAAGGTTTTGAGTTGGGTAAAGAAACATTTGCAAAAGAGACCCAGAAAAATTCCATAAAGCCATCCCAAAAATTCTTAAGCTGAAATCTTGAACTCTGTACTAAACACTTATATTCCAAAGCCTCTGTATAATACATATGAGTGTTATCTATCAGCATGTGGATATTTAGTACACTTATTAGGAAAGTTTTGTGTTGTGCTGTAAGTGTAAAAGTATAAAAATACATTATAAAGGTAGAGATAATAAAGTTTTAATGATTAAACAAGATTTTCATCTTTGTTTTTAGAAGTCTTTAAAACAGTACTGTAACTAGAATGTTAATGCTTTGGGTTTAGTCTTTCTCAAATACCTACGAATGCACTATAAATCTGTTATTATATGAAAATTATTACTTTTTATACACAACTTTCCCTGCCCATCAGGCAGTTTATATTAAGGTTGTATAATATATATGAATATTATATGAATATATATTCACATATATACATATATTATATGAATATATATTCACATATACATATATGAATATATATGAATATTATATGAATATATATTCATATAATATTTGTATTCTCACACAGAAAGTATCAAGAAGAATCTATTTTATCCCATGATATTATCATTCTAAGATTTGTTTTATTTCTGACTTTTACCCCAGGCCTCTGATATAACCTGCTTGACTGAACAAGTTTTAAATATATCAGCAATATCTGAGCAAAACTCATTTGAAATTTATTATCAGGTTTGAAATTCCATCATAGTCCACAAACATTAGAAACTGCCATGCTCTTTTTTACAGTTCTTAATGACAATAAGTTTGCAATGAAAACACATTAAAAATCAGCCTCGTCCACGGATGAGAATATATTTAATGTATTTATTTTAGATTTCTGATAATTCAGAGAGTACTACATGCAGAGTGAATTCATCAGGCATTTTGCCTTCTTATGCTGTTCTCAACTTTCTAGTAAGGAGCCAAAATTTCACCGTTTTCAATTTGGAACAGAAAAGCATTTGTAGCAGCTGTAGCTCTTAATTTGACATCCAGTTTCAGGTCATTTTCATGTAAATAGGAAACAATAGAGACCTGCTTACAATTTCCATAACAGGGATGCTTGCTTCAACTTTATCATTTTTCCTCTGGCAATTTTATTTTCTCTCTGTGGGATTAAAGGAGCCAATAATTGTTCACGGTTATTATTTTTCATCTTTATAAAAACTTGTTAGTTCCACTCTTTATTACTCAAAGTTTCCCAATATCTTATATATTTCAGTCATACACACTATCCATTAATGTTTCTAGCTCATCCTTTCCTTAATCTGGAGTAGGTTAGGCAGGTCAGGCTTTCTATTTCTTTCTGTAATACATTTTCTCCAGGCTTTACAACTTCTTTTTCTACCTCTAAAAAAAATAGGAGGTGAAAATTTAGAATTGTTCCATTGAATACATCTGATGCCTTATTGAAAGGCAAGTCTATGTTCTGATTTCTAATGCTCTGAACATGCCCATATGTGTTACCAACTGTGGCTTCACTGTTGTAAAATGTAATTCTGTGCTTTTTCTAATAAATACATATTTTATTTCAATTTTCCTGTCCTGCAAGGGAAGCCTACTTTATGCTTAAGCATAGATAAGCTTAGTTCCATGTATTTTATCATCTGCACAGTAATTGTCAAGTGTGTCTCAATGGGGAGAAATTTCATTTTTGTGTATATCCTTTTAAATATGTTGATTTATGCAGATTAAGTTTAGTAGGAAGTTATTTTTGTGGGTCATTATTTCCATTTGTTTCCCTTCTAGGGAAAAAAAAAAAAGAAATCAGTCTTTTAAACATTTTATTTCCTGGATCTTATGAACATACCAGCAAATCATGTACTCATTTGATTTCATCTCTGCCGTTGAATTTACAGTAGTTGATATAATCTTAAGGTTTTTTGTTTTGTTTTGTTTTGCTTTTTAACGTGCTGCTTTCTCTGTCTCTCTTTTTTTTTTTTTTTAAGTAGAGACTTACCTGTGCTCTTACTTTTTTCTGCCACAGTGATATGACAAGAACAGTGGAGATTTCTGGGGAAGGAGGCCCCTTGGGAATACATGTAGTACCCTTCTTCTCATCTCTGAGTGGAAGGTAAGATGTTTTTTTATATCAGAAGCTCATGCTAATGAAAAACTTGACTTCAGCTCATTTTCCCAAACATGTTTCAGAAGAGGATTCAATGTGTATCTCTGTTATTCAGACAGACACCTCAATATATACTTCTTTCTGTTGGCCACTTGAGTGTTAGAAACAAAGTCATTGACTTCTAAGATACAGTGGAAAAGCAAAAGTATCGATCACAATTTCTGCATTTACAGTTACTTATGAAGTATTTTCTTATTTAAAAAAAGATTTATTCATTTATTTGAGAAAGAGAACAAGCGGGGTGGCGGGGAGGAGGAGAAAGAGGACACAGACCCCCATTGAGTGGGAACCAAGACCTGGGGCTCAGTCTCACAACCCTGAGATCATGATCTGAGCCAAAATCAAGAGTTGGATACTTAACTGACTGAGCCACCCAGGCACCCCTGAAATATTTCTTAAAGTGTTCTTGTCAGTGACAAGTCGTAAACAGAATTCTTGAGAAGGATTTTAACATACTGTTAGACAAATACTACAACTGAATTTTTTAATGTTCCACAATACACTTCAAAAAGTGAATATGGTAATCCCAATGGATATTTCCTGATTCTGCTCAGGTGTATGAGACTTAGGATAATAAATATTCTGGCACTATAAGTAGCTGTATCAGAAGCTATATGTTTTCATGATTTTAACTATAATAGTAAAATAAAATGCCATTGTGCTTTTTTTCTGAAATAAAGCATAATCAATTAAAAACAGTGTACCACCTCCTTTTGAAATTTTGAAGACATTTTATTGCTAAATCCACAGTGGCAAATGGTAATTTAGATGTCAACATTTCTTTTTCTTTTTTTTTTTTTTAAAGATTTTATTTATTTATTCGACAGAGATAGAGACAGCCAGCGAGAGAGGGAACACAAGCAGGGGGAGTGGGAGAGGAAGAAGCAGGCTCATAGTGGAGGAGCCTGATGTGGGGCTCGATCCCATAACGCTGGGATCACGCCCTGAGCCGAAGGCAGACACTTAACCGCTGTGCCACCCAGGCGCCCCTAGATGTCAACATTTCTTGAAATTCATGTTCACCTAACTGGATATAAAACTTGTTTTACTGTTGGAAATTAAAGTGTGTGCCTGAGAGTTAATATTAGTCCTATTATAACAACTTTACAAAACTAGTATTGGATATTGTGTCACTATTCAATAAGATGATTACCCTTAGCACTAGATTGATACTGACAAGGACTATCTTAAAGGAAAGGGCTTTTCTTAAAATCGGTTTCTCACTCATGATATGATTTTAATTAATTTGCTAAATTAATTTTTCTTATATTAAACACATCACTGAAAATTGCAGGCAGAATGCCTTATTTTAGCTTAAAAGAGCAAAGTCCAGAAAAGTCCACTGTTTTTGTTTTTGTTTTTTTCCCAAGGTCATACAAAATCCAGAGCCAATCCCCCTTACTCCATTGCTCTTTCTAGAGCAAAAATTTCCCAAAGGTTATATAGTATTAATTTACTGGTTCAGAATATTTATTCAGTTCAGTCTGCCGCAGAGCGGGAAGAGCAGATTTAGTCATGATATTTTGGTTGGCATCATTTTCAGCAGGTAGCCATCTGCTACCTGTAATTGCAAAGTCATCACCTCTTTTTGCAAATAACATCTGATGCCAAGCTCTTGCTGGAATGAATGTTCTCTAAAAAGAAATGAACCGAAAAGCCAGTGGCTCTTATTGTTTCATTTCCTGTATGTGTTAATAAGCGTGTTTATAAATGTTATGGGTTATGGCACAGGACAAGTGAGGTTGTTTTTGATGGACAGGAAGAGTATTTACCCAGTTGTCATGAGAAATTCTAATGGCTTTTGGCAGAAGTGTCCTGATAGAGCTTTGTGAAATACCAGAGCGGTTAAATTACCGGGCCCTTTAGTTTAATGAAGCCGAATAGAACACAAGATCATCCCAATTTCCAAAACACGAGGAAATGTACAATGTGACAGTCGCCATACTTCATTTTCAATAGTTCGGAAAACAGGTTGACCCTGTAGACCAGAAATCACCTTCTCTTACATCAAATGAGAGAAACACACTAAGATGTATTGATTTCTTCTCTTTTCCTTCCTGGTTCTGATTTCTAGCAGAAGCCTTGAAGAATAGAAAAAATGTTAGACTTGGATTCAGAACAATTGGATTTGAATCTCAGTGTTCTCTTTTATAACTTTGAGCAAGTCCCCTAAACTTGCCTCTTGTGAATACCTACCTCACATCAAGGTTGTGGGGATTAAATGACATTAAAAATGTGAAAACTCCTTGTAAAGCACACAACATATGAATGTGTAAATTATCAGTATTATTAATATTATGGCTAAACCAAAAAAAAGCCTGGTTCAGAAATGAACTTTTATAAGTTCATGGTCAACTGTTTAGTAACTTGATGAAATAGTTGTATAATTTTTTTTTTTTGCTATCCATTAGTATTATAGAAAGGAAATTTAATTAAAAAACATAAAAATAATATGGAAGTGGAGACATGAGCCAATAAAAGTTTAGAAGTAATGAGTACAGGCTGAGACAGCACACTTAACTCAACCCATGTGTTTAGATGCAACTGAGTATCGAGCATGTCAGACAAGTGTCTGACTTCATAACGCCATATGGTTTCAGTGTGTGAGCACGGGGGCTTGGGGCGGGGGGTGAGTTAAGGTCATAGTGGTATACTTAGTTCTTAATTTTCCTTCCGTTTATTGTTTGTGTCATTATTTTAAATTAGAATTTACATTTAATTCTTTACTAAGGCTACTGTAATTGACTTTGCCTCCAATTTCTTTGTATGTGTGGGCTGCTGTACGAGATAAGGCCTCAGTGGATTCATTAGGTACAACAGCATAAGGTGTCAAATGCCACTTGTATGGAGGCCCCTTGGCTTGTACAGTAAGAAACAAAACAAATACACAAAAACCTGAGTTCCTGCAAGTAAAAAGCAATTTTATTTCATTGACTTAAAAAAAATTTAAGGTACTTTTATTTTAGAATTAAAAAAAATGAAATCTAATTGTTTTTCAATGAAGATAGCATAATGCACCTTAGTTTCCTAGTAAAGACAGCTAAATATGACAGAGAAGAAGGAAGGGATGGATGAGGAATGACGCATGCTGTAAGGAGAGATGTTTAGATAAAAATGCGAAGCTGGGAGAATGGCCAAGGCCTGGGATACAGTGGGAGGAGCAGAAGGGGGCAAGGAGTGGGTGGGTTAGTGTCTACATGATTATAAGAAGAAAAAGAAGCAGTCGTCACTCCTCTTATTCTATGGGGCAGTGGGTTTCAGCCACCTTTATCACTGCTCATTAATGCAAATTAACTGGTTCCTCTGAGCCTATAACTCCTCAACAGCATTAATCTTCAAGTCCTGAGAGCCTTGGTCCCAGAGGAGACCACGACCACAGCCCACCAGTCTGGGGGCAGAGAGGATAATGAGAGATTCTTTTCTGAGCCTTCTCATACTGGTCTGGATGAAATCAAACTGGAGAGAATCCATCCCTTCTATGGAATAGAGAAGGCAGGAGCGGTTTGTTGCCAGGGACCAAACTAATAAAATCAGTCAGTTTTACATTTTACCAAAATTACCTCTGACACATGGGTTTTGCAGTTGAGCTTATTCTGTCAATAAATTTTTCATGGAAAGTTAGGTTATTTAGATCAGTGAGGTTCACATAGCATACTCCAGCTGTAATATGCCAGCTAAATTGCAACCCAGTGGCCTGAAAGAATTAATTCATCTCCCAAAATGTGAAATTAAATCCTAGGGAGTAACATTACATGACTGATGATGTACTGAATTAAATTAAAGGAAGACTTGAATGCTTGTTAAAAAAATATCGCTTACATCAACTAGTTTATAACCACATGTGAGCCTCCTAATGGGTCGTGTTATTGTGAATCCACCATAACAAAAAAATCCAAAATGCGAACTATTAGAGAGTTGTTTAATTTAGGAAGGAAACACTATTTTGTTCTATTTCTTCTTTTTCCTCCTCTTCTTCTTTTGCATGTCAAATAGCTCGATATTCAATATTACGTTATGAGATTAAGGTAGGATTGGTATCTCAAAAATATTAATTTGAATCTCAGATCCTTTATCAAAGAGTAACTTTGGCCCCTTTTCTCTTCCACACAGAATATGATCAATGTACTAACCTCTTAGAGGAAAGGCAGGGCAACACTGCCCCACACACCCGTGCCTCTGACCCTGGGCCTTCCCTACCATCGGTGGCCTGACTCAGTCTCTCCTGCATCAGTACACTGTATTCGTTGGAGTAGAGACCTGGAGACCGCCGCATGTGCCCCTCCTCTTGCCATCTTCAGATGGCCGGAGCTCATTCAGTGAACGGGGGCCCTGGAGGCAGAGGCCCTACTGTGCGGCAGCTCCAAACAGGGAGACGGTTTTCTCCTCCACTTTCATTAGAGACTGCCCTCTCTCCGTGGCTGACCCTGTGATTCACCTATAAAATGTCCTCGTATTTTATTCCGATGGGAGATTTAATACGAAGGGACTGTGGGATAACGTAGGAGGCCCGCATGCAAAAAAGAATGACAAAACAAAAACAAGAGGATGAGGGACAAGAGGTGGCTGTTTCTCCCATGCCCAGCAGGTTCCTCTTGGAGGACATCTCTGTCTTATTCCGGGGACACAGCCAGGACCCTGACATGCCACAAGAGGAAGGGATATCTCTCATATGAGAAATAGCTAGAATATATACAGGTTCGATTTCTTCAAGTTTTTGGTGTAGGTCCTACTAAAATGCAGCAGGGTCACGCGCACGCACCACGCGTTTCATTATTGCTGTAGTCTTGCTCCTGCCTTTTTTCTCAGCCCCTCCCCTCCTGACTCTCAGCGGCAGCCGCAAAGCACCGGGAGCCCCCGCTCTCCTCTCTGACTGCTGACTCTTACCGGTTGAAATTGCAGGCAAGTCTTCCCAGTGCGCTGCCCCCATCATGTCACTGTCTTGCTCCGAAGCAGTGAGCGGTGGCTGTGCTGCTCTAGTCTGATTAGATCAAGTCCGGCACCTGTTCAAGACCCCTCTGTGTGGCTCTGGCCTCCCAGCCAGTGTGAGCTCCCCACAAAAACACACAGAGTTCAGCCTGCCCCCGTGTGTATTCTCTCTCTCCTCCTTTCCAGATCCTACTCATTCTTCGGCTCCAGTTTACATCCCACTTCTCCCCAGACCTCCCATTCCTCCATCCTGAGCACTGGAAATGCCCCACGTGTACCTGATGCAGGGGCACCAACAAACAGGACTGAACTGCCTTTTATTTATTTATTTATTTATTTATTTATTTATTTATTTAAGATTTTATTTATTTATTTGACAGAAAGAGAGACAGCGAGAGAGGGAACACAAGCAGGGGGAGTGGAAGAGGGAGAAGCGGGCTTCGCACTGAGCAGGGAGCCTGATGCAGGGCTCGATCCTATGACCCAAGGATCATGACCTGAGCTGAAGGCAGATGCTTTAACGACTGAGACACCCAGGCGCCCCTAAACTGCCTTTTAAACTGAGCAATGTGACCTGTGCTGTATTTGCTTCTTAAAATGCAAATTACTGGAACAGGTAGTAAGACTGCAGAACACTCCAGTGAACTTCTAATCCTCTTCCATTGTTAAGCTTCAGGTTGTCTGAGCACTCACTCACACCTGTTACCATCAGCCTGACGCCCTTTTCCAATCCAGAAGCCTCTGCGTCCTCAACTCCACTGAGCTGTGACGGCCTTTTCTAAGAATACCGCAGGCATGGCAAAGGAGGCCTGGCTTAGCGTGCTCTGGGTCGGTGTTGGTGTGTGTCTGTCTTGAGGGCCTTTTTCTCTTTCAGTGGATTTTTTTTTTTTTTTTACTAAGGATTTAAACAACAAACAGTTGCCTGAATATAAAGCATAATTTCTTTTGTAAATAGAAACCAGTACTTATTGCTGAATAGTTGCGAGTGGAGAAAAAATTAGCATGTTATTATTAATTCTGTTTCAACCTGAATTTTGCATTTAGGATTCTAGGACTCTTCATCCGCGGCATTGAAGAAAATAGCAGGTCCAAGCGGGAGGGACTATTTCATGAAAATGAATGTATTGTGAAAATCAACAACGTGGACCTTGTAGACAAAACCTTTGCTCAGTAAGCATTTGTTTTTCATTGTTTTATTTACTGTATTGATTCCTGGCATACTTATAATCATTACTGAGCTCTTGACGATCAAAACTGTTGGTAGAATTTCTGGTCGGTCCCCTTTGAATGACCCCAAGACATCCATTTCCAAAGGCAAGTCCTGTGTTAGCATCTGCAAAGGTGGCCTGCACATGTCCCTGTGGCCCCGAGAATAGGAAGCTGGAGAACACAGCAGGCCCTCCCGCCTCGTTGTGTCATCCGTAGAGGGCTTGCTTTGCTTGGGCTATGGGTCAGTTAGACTGGTATTTAACGACTCTTTTCACAGACTGTTAGTTCAGCTTATTAATTAACTAGCTTTGTGTCAGCAGCCTTCCTTAAACTAAATGTCTGTGAGAGATGCCTGTGAGGACTCACTGAGTAATAGAAACAAATGAAAAAAAAGTTAAAATATTCTCCCTCAAGTAATCATTTTTCTGCATGTGCAGATGTTATGGGAATAGGTTCTTATAGCTAAGAATTAGAGTATGCAGCAGTCTGGTGCATATTTTTTTAATGTATGTTGGCATTGCAGTGGGGCTCTGGAACAAGGGAATAAATACTAAGTAATACTCCTTAGTGATGACCACCAGCTACTCTCGTTTCTGACCAAACTCAACATATATATTCTCTGTAACCATTCTCTGTTGATATTTGTGTCTTTGGTTGTGGGTGGGGGGGGGGGGGGGGGAATGGTTGTGGGTGAGAAGGGCTGTGGGCACTGGCTGCTTAAGTGTGGAAAGAAATGAAAACTGAGAAGTCCATTTCTTCAAATAACAATACCACTGTACTTTTTACAAGGACTTGCTAGGTATGCAAGATGGAAACTGAGGCTCATAAAAATTCAGGACGAAGGCAGTGTGGAGTAGAAACTGACTCCCAATCAGGGAACTGGTCAGGGGAGTTGGGCTGCCTCTGTGCGATCTTCTCCCCTCCTCCCCTCCCAACATGGAGAGTAAGCACTTCATTCAGTAAGGTTAGGAGTGGGGGGCAGGGTGTGTCAGATAGTAGCTGGAATTAGGATTCATTATTTGATGTGGCTGCTACTGACGGACCTGAAATAAAGACACCTTAAACAAGCTTAATATTTCCCCCCCCCCAAGGACAAATAAGTGTGGAGGCGGCAATCCAGAGCTGGTGTGGCAGTTCCACAAGAATCAGCAAATGGGACGTCTTCCCTCTCTCTGCTTTGCATCCTTACTAAGTGGCTACTCTCTCTAAGCTGTGTCACGGTCACCAGATAGCTGCTGGGGTTCTGAGTTTGGAGAAATGGGAGAAGAAAGAACTTTCTGGCTCCCAACTTTCTTGTAACCCTTCTATGTAAATCTCATTGGCAAGAAAGGCTGGGAAAGGTAGTTGTTTTACATAGTCCTGAGGTGTAAGGACGAAGGAGAGAAATGGTAGTAGGAAATCTGAGGAAAAACACCAAGTGCTAAGACAAAAAAAAGTAAAAAATACAGGTACTCTAAAATAGAATAACAGGGTACCTATTGGATTGTTAATTCACTATGACTTTGGGCATAGCCGATACACCAAATATCTTCACAAGGAAGTGTTTGTGTCAGAATTGAAATTCTGGAACACAACCCATTTTAGAGAGGACCTGTACTTTAGAACAGAGTCCTAAAAGGGAACTAACTGATATTCTGATCAATACTACAAAAGTATTTTTTCCGTCTAAAATTAAAGTTTGCTTTCATACTTACTTTAGCAATGGCTTCTGGATGGATTTTCAGATATACTTTAAAAAACTGTGGGTCATTGGATGAGTTATCTAATCACTCTGAGCCTCAGTTTCCTCGTTTTGCAAAGTAAGGGTGAATTGTGCTTACTAAAGACAAAATGAGAGGATTGAGGAAGTTGTTTAAAAGATTCAACTGGAGAATTGCGCACGTTACTAATGCATGTGTAACCCAGTGTCAGGGCGCCTGGTGGGCAAGTCTCAAGTGGTGATTAGATTTTAGTTTGCAGTCATCCTGGTGGTAACAGGGACAGTTTCTCCAATGCTTATGCCGCTGTGTGCTCCCGTTGCCACGATGCGGGGTGCTTTGGGTGGCATGCTAGAACGTGGTATTGTTACATATTCACTAACTCTCTTTGAAGGGCTCAAGATGTCTTCCGCCAGGCGATGAAATCTCCCAGCGTGCTCCTCCATGTGCTTCCACCTCAAAACCGTGAACAGTATGAAAAATCAGTCATTGGACCACTGAACATTTTTGGTAACAATGATGGTCCTTTGAGAACAAAGCTGCCGCCTCCTGTCCATGGGATATCAGGAATAAAAACCATAAATCTCATAGGAACAGGTAGTCCTGAAGAGGATGCTTTGACCTCTCTGCAGCAAAGCAAGAGCCCCCGGGTACCGAGACTGGGTAGAAAGCCATCCTCTCCCTCACTCTCCCCTCTCATGGGGTTTGGCAGCAAGAAGAATGCAAAGAAAATTAAGATTGACCTAAAGAAAGGTAATTATTAAATTATGCTTAATAGCATTCTATTATTGTAACATGTAAAATTGGTTAAGAGAAATGCATTAAGGCTAATTTTGTTAATTCTCCCTTCATTTAATTGTATCAAAGAATAGATTTAAGCAGGTAACTTAAATCTCTTGAAATTTTGCTACTTTCTTATTCTTTTCTGCTGGAGAGTATAGATTATTTGAAACAAAAAAAAATGATAAAGACATGTTGGGAAATGGAAAGAGCTGTTGCAAACTTGAGGGAAACACAGTAGTTAAGAAGCACAGAGATGCAGTTGAACCCTATTTTGAGCAAGATTAGTGATTTTTGTAGCACCCCGTAGGTCAGGTCTAAAAAGGGCATATATGTTTCTGGTTCTCTAAGCCAGTTTTATACCAGCAAAACATTTAGTCCCCAAAAAGCAAACATGTGATAATTATAATTGATAATTATTATATATAATTATATAATTGAAATTTCACTAATTCAACATTGCAAACAACTTTTCAAAACATACTTAATTTCAAAAGCATGCATAACCTTGTCTTCATCTTTCCCAATTTTCTGTGCATTTCAAACCCAGATCAATGAGACTAGGACATGTGCATACATGCATATTTATGCAATGTTATATACATAAGGCTTCGTGTACTTCTGTGCTTTTATTTATTTCTAACCTCCTGATAATCCCTTCCCCCACTGCACCCTTCTGCAATCTGATGTGATTTTCAAGACTTAATTTAAAAGAAACTGAGAGCTCAAATTTTTGTCTGAATTAATACAGAATTTAATGATCACAAGGTAGTTTTAAAATATTTATTAACATATATAAAAAAACAATAACATGCACCTTTAATTAGGGCAAAGTGGTTATTCTGAAAGATCCTTTCGTCAGAATTTTGTGCCCCTTAAGAATTCTGTCCTGAGAAGAAACTGTATTGACCAGGAGGCACAAATTCACCTGTGTGCTTAGCAATTAGCCTTTTTTTTTTTTTTTAAGATTGATTGACTGAGTGATTGAAGAGAGAGAGTAAGTGAGCATGTGCAGGTTCATGCATGAGCAAGGAGAGGGGAAGAGGAAGAGGGAGAGAGAGAATCTACAAGCAGACTCCCCACTGAGCGTGGAGCCTGACCCAAGGGCTCAATCCCAGGTCCCTGAGATCATGACCCAAGCTGAAGCCAAGAGTTGGCCACTTAACCAACTGAGCCACCCAGGTGCCCCTAGGCTTTTTATATAAATGTATCAGTTACATTTTTGTACAAATTATCCAGCTATGTATTAGACATGGGTTTGAGTGCTTTGAGGATAGATAAATCAGACGCAGAAGGTAACCTTAAGAATGCATCAGAAAGCCTTGAATGAAAAAATAAAGAATATGCCATCACAGCTATACTTTGGGAAGATTAATCTGACAGCAAAAAGGTACACCAGAAAAGAGATCAAACAACAAAGGATCAGTAAAGGATACATTGAATCTATCTAAATATAATATGTGTGTATGCCTTGCCTGCTGACTGGATAAAGGAGGGCAGAGAACAAGGAATTGCAGATGGCTTGTTAGTGGAGATACCGTTACTAAAAATGAGAATTTTTAGTAGATGAGTATATGTGAAATGACCAGGATCTGAATTGGAGAAGGAAATTCATAGTGACGTTTGAAAATGCTGGTGAAAGTGTGTGCATAGTCCTATTGAGGGAACAGACACCATAGAGAGATTAGGGCCAAAGAGATTTCGGTGTCATCCACAGGGAGATGGCAGTTGGAGCCAGGAGCTGGCCAAGGCAGAGACTCTAGAGAACAAATTGTTCCATGGCAGATCCTTGGGGAATATCTTTGTTCATCTGGGAGAACAGTGGGTAGGAGACAGTGGTAGACGTGATGTGATCAGAGAGGTAGGAAAATAAGCAGAAAATAGAGACATGAAAACCAAAGAGGGGGCCATTAATTTCAAGAGAACAATTGGTGAGAAGTGTAAAAGCTAGAGAAAGGGACAGATCAGAAGAGGAAAAATTAGTGGACGTGATCATGGGTAGGTCATTGGTGGTGGAAGACTGAAGAAGTAAGATTGAAGTAAGGATTCTTTAGGGCAGAGATATTTGAGCATACCTTCAGATAAAGTGAAAACCACGTACTCAGAGAGAGAGAGAGATTGAGATGCAAGAGAATGGGACAGCAAGGGTGAGGGCGGGAGCAGGGGCGTGCAGCACGGGAGGAATCGAGGCCCAGGTGAGGGGAGCTGCAGGGTGGCTAGCTGAGTGAGCGCCTGACAAAACTCATGTCAGATGGCCTTTGGCTGCTCACGGTTTACCGAGAAATCAATCTCCTGAGTTTATGGGTAACATGTGGCATTTCTTCTGGGGCCTCAGTAGACGAAAGTGTTACACATCTGCATTGGGCCCTAAATTCACTTTGAAACCATCATGGCCTGTCAGGAACTATAATCTGTATTTGCAACCAGAACAACTGAAGTGAATTTAAAATATTTGCTGGAATGTAAATATTTTACTTATTCTACATTAGTCTAAATTAAGTAGATTTTACTGGAAGGTTTCTGCTTAAGGTGACCATGCATTTTCCTGGTCTCACACACTAGGCCCTGAAGGACTGGGTTTCACTGTGGTTACCAGAGACTCTTCCATACATGGGCCTGGTCCCATTTTTGTAAAAAACATTTTACCAAAGGGAGCAGCAATAAAAGATGGCCGCCTACAATCAGGGGACAGAATTTTGGAGGTAAGAATTGGAATTAATATCTTCAATAAAATATCCTTGGTGTTAAAATAAATATGTTAATATTTATATTTTGAATATAATATATTGAAAATTATCACTTATAGACAAGATAAGGACTTTAATTATATATATAAAAAAAAAAAAACGTTAGTTAATAGGAAGCATCTTCTTAGTCCCCCTTAGGTCAGTGATAGAAGGACAAGTAACACTGCAAACTTTTCCCTGTTTTCTCTTACTTCCGCCTCTTAGGGTCCCTGGGAAATTTGGATCAAATCTGGGAATTCATCATAATTGCAGTTAGGGCTAAGAATTTCAAAGTGATAGCCAAACTCTGGTAACAGTTTCTTTAAACTTCTCCTAGGGATGGGCCAGCCTGTCTCAGGTTCATCTATCCCTATAAAGAAGTGTTCGGAACTACCCAAAGCGAGAGGCTTTTCCCCCATGCATTTTTGTTCGGTAGCATTGTCTTCTTAGCTAAATACATAGTCTCAACTTACCTTTCAAGAAATCGTCCTTGTTGAAACTGGCTGGTTCTATTAACTTTCTCATGGCATGGAGGCAACACTATAGATTTTTTTATAGTTCTGGATTATGAAAGAAGATATATCAAATGACTACTATAGCTCCAGATTACAATGTCTGATAATCTGTGATGACTGGGCGACTATCTGAACATGATGAACACTGTTTCATTATAACAGAAGACTTTTGCTGCCAAAGTAATTTGCCATGTAATCATGGTCCTTTTATTTTATTTTATTTTATTTTATTTTTTATTTTTTGGTATTAGGCAGAAAATGGTGCCAGTTTAGCATCTGAAATCCACCTCTTTCCTAGTTGAGGAATTATTCTCTGCTGTCAGTTTGATGCCCCCTTGTAAAAATGTGCTGTCTTAGGAGAAGCTGCTCATACGAATTCCTGACTATCTTAAATGATCTAGTACCATAATAATGATGGCCAGTGTAATACTGGTCCTTTGAACACTGTTGGTTTGGGTCCATGTGTTCAGTTTTCATCTTTTCAGAGCTATATTCATTGTAGGGGCCCATTTGCTACTTACTTTCAGAAACTGTCTAGCATAGAAGGAGATGGAGAGTGTTGTAATCTGTCCATATGATGGCACCCGTTAGGTGAATGGCAGAGATGTCACTGGGCGAACTCAGGAAGAGCTTGTGGCCATGCTGAGGAGCACCAAGCAAGGAGAGACAGCATCGCTGGTCATCGCCCGTCAAGAAGGAACTTTTCTTCCCCGAGAGCTGGTAATGTTCAGGTCATAGTCTCACTGAATCTTCAATGCAGAGTTTAACATACCCAGTGAATTCATAGTAGCTGAGAGATGAGTTCTAAGTCACAGGTTTCATTTGTAACAAGAATTGAATCACAGTAAGAGTTTTTTTTTGGTCCCATTTGGGGGTGTCATGGCTTTATGATATTAATGCAGTGAGTTGGACATGTGCTAACAGTGCTTCCAGGATACAAATTCAAACACCCTTTTAAGGAAGCAATTTAACAATATTCAACTAAATAAAATATACTTTGAGTGTTGTGCTATATGTTAGCTTTATGCAAAACACAGTCAGCAAAAATGGTTGTGCACCACCTTAATGCAGTTTGCAGTCTAAAAGGAAATAAAATAGGACCAAGTCTTCAAAGTGGTGATGAAGGTGATGAAAAAGAACTGCAGGATGCTATAGGCACATGTCACAAGGGAATTTAACCTAATCATGAGGGCCAGGAAAGGTATCCTGAGGAAGAGAGTTTCAAAAGTCTTGTTAAAATGTATGTTCTTTGACCTACTAACTATACACCTAGTAATCTGTCCTAAACTGATCATCATAGATATGGAAAAAATTCATGTACATTGATTTTTTTTCTCAAGTCCTATTTATTGTAGTGATCTATTGGGCGCTGTACAATCATAAGGTATTGGTTAGATAAATAACTAGATAGCTCTCCAATGAAAGATAATAGTTACTTAAAATGGTCTTGGTGATGAACTGATAATAACACGAGAAAACGTTCAGAGTGCCTTAAGAAGAAAGTAGTGTATAAATGATATATGCAGCATGATCAGACTACATTAAAATATCTTTAAAAAACAAAAAACAAAAATCCCCAAAGAACCGGCAAAAGATATACCCAGAATGTTGGGATTAGGAGACATTTTAATTTTCTCATTTTTAAAATAATGAACACCTATTATTTTATTATTGACATGTATTTAAGAAGGCTATAGAAAAATTCAAAGGACTTTTATGGCCAATAACAAAAAGGAGTAGATGTGGTAAAAAAGGATTTTTAATTACCTCTCAGAGTTAGATCATCAGAACCAGTGAGGGTTAGTTAAGAAAACTGTAGTTAGCTTGAAAAAGAGAAAGTTTAGGACACATTTTTATTGCTATCAAATACGTAAGGAGTTTTTGTATGGATTAGAGAAGTAAACTTATTAATACATTTCTTCGGGTAGTTTCTGTCCATTAGCGTACTTATGTATTAATCTGACTAATAACTTACTAAGTACATGTTGTGCAGTAATTTGGAGGTTCTGGGGATACAAAAATAATTAAGACTCATTTCCTGCCCTCCTTGCGCTGGTACCAGAACAAATATTTGGAAGTGATAATGTTGCAAGTTACAGTTGTTTCTAACTATTGGAGCTGTCCAAGAAGAAAACAGGCAACTTAGAATATTGGAACAGAGCCAGCCTCACCATCTGTCAGAGGTGCTCTAGAAAAAAAATCTCCTATTGGTAAGGTGATAAGACTAGATAAATAAATTCTAAGATATCTACTCTAAGCCTAATATTCTGTTATCTATGTTTATATTCACGTTTGAATATACAACCTTCCTGAAAGACCTCTCATTTATTGATGCTCCTTAGTACTGACCAAAGGACCCTCTTCCCACCACATTTCCGGTCCTTCCTTCTTCCCATCATCTTGTCCATTTTTCCCCTTGCCCTATTGAATGTTCTGGGAAGATCTGCAGTAAAACAGGGAAGGAAAGAAAATTGGGTGGTGTGAGCTGTAAAGACTGTACTCCCCGCCTGTTTTCCTCTAGTTGGCTCCTCCATTGCCAGCCATTTGGGAGGGCAGAATCTTGAATTTCCATCTCATTTGCTCACTTAAGCTCCTTACTCTTCCTAAAAAGAAATGCTGCAGAAACTTAAAGTCCAGATTTTTTTCTAAAACACGGATGGATTTTTCTTTCAATCCTTTATTTATCCAAAGGCCTAGGTCTTTCTCTACAAGGGTCACAGTGAGAAGAAACAATTAGAAAGAGGCAGCATGTACATATAACAGGAAGCCTTTCACTTCTTGTCCAACTCTTCGGTTGCTCGAGATAAAACTCTTAGAAAACTTTGGTGGGTCTATGTGCTTGTGTCAGGGATTGGAGAAGAAAGAAAGAAGTTTTGACTGTGTATTCTGTTGAACTATGAGTGAAACCCTGAATAGAAAGAGAAATATTCCATGGGTGCCTGGATGGCTAAGTCAGTTAAGTGTCTGCCTTCACCTCAGGTCATGATTCCAGGGTCCTGGGATGGAGCTGCTGTGTGGGGCTCCCTGCTCATCAGGAAGTTTGTTTTTCCCTCTGCCCCTCCACCCCACTTGTGCATGCTCTCTCTCTCTCTCTCTCTCTCTTTCTCTCTCTTTCATGTGTTCTCTCTCTCAAATAAATAAAATCTTTAAAAAAAAGAGAGAAAGAAACATTCCAGACAGCAAAAGAGCCTAATAACAGAGCTCCAGCTGAGAACTTGTTCCCTCAGTTTCCCATCTAATAGTTCCTTTTACCCCTTTCTCTGTGTCTTCTAGAATTCTTAACTTCACAGCAAATCATTCTAGAAGCTTTCTCTCTCCCCCAGGTAAGGGGGGGAAGGATGTGACCTTACCCCGGTTAAAACTCTGAATGCATTCTCAATCACAGATAATTGCAGCTGGAAGTTAATGAATATAAAAATAGCATTTTCAGAGTAAAGGGGCTGAAAGAATCAGTATGTCCAAATCTACTTTGCAGATGAGAAAACAGAGGTTCAGTGTGGTGGAGTAACCTGTTGATGGTCCTGCACTGCTCGGGACCTAGAGGTGTGGGTTTCTTAACACGTCGTGCATCGTCTCTGGAGTTCAACTCTGGAAGCTCCACATTATTCAGTGTTCCAGTGTGATCTCAAGCAGCTCACAAAATCATTCTAAGACTCACTTGCCCCATCTTTATCATAAGATTGTTGTGAAGATTAAAAGAGATCATACATGCAAATCTCTTGGCGTAGTTCCTGGCCAATTTTAAGTCCTCAATATATGCCAGCTGTAATTATTCTAGTACCTTGTCACTTCTGTAGTGTTAAACACAATAAAAGCACAATACTACACTTTAGATCCCTTGTGGGGAAAATAGATCTAATCAGGCTTGCCTGGGACTAACCATTATTTTGAACATTGATTTTTTAATTATCATTTAAAAATACATACTGGTGTCCAAAATACTGAATTACAAAATAAAGGAAAAAAAGTTTTTTTGGTTTGAAACTAAATCCATAAGTCAGGCAGCCTGTATTAGTTCACTCTCATGTAATAGAATTTAGTGAAGTTTGATTTCTATCCCAAAAAGTGACATCATAGGCCAAGCCCCCCAGGGAACATATTAAATTAATTGTGCAACTGTGAGATTATGAGTGCAAATAAATTATTTGGTCTCATTGTTTTTAGTTTTATACCAAATTTGGAAGGCATGTGGTTAGTATCTCTTCTCCTAGAATTCTCTGGCAAACAGTCTAGACTCTTTAAAAACATTCGACTTCTAATTATCTAAATATGTGGAATATTCTTTGTAACCACAGCAAAGCAAAGCCTTTGCAGATTATAAGCACCGAAGTAATGTGGACCCAGAATCCTTGTTTTGAAGAAATATGGAATTGTCTTCTTTGTCCAGCCCAAATGCCTTCCTTGAGCACTACGTGGCAAGAACCATACAGGAAGTTTAAAGAGAGGTCATGTTAGGCACGCACGGCACTATTTCACTGTGAATCACTTCATAGTGTGACATGCACAGGACTATTTGAAAGAACAGAATGAAGAACAGTGTGCTATGTGACACATCTCTGTATTTTTCTTTCAAAAAAACCGAAGGTGTTACCACTTTGGTCTCTTCTCCCTTATCATGACTGATGCACACACTTGACTTCCATTGAAAATCTGGCAGGATGAAGGAAGGACAGCACTTCCTGCCTTTGTCTTGTTCTATCTCCTTTGAAGAAAACAAACCGTGTTTATTGTTTTCCTGTTCTAAGAAACCATCCTCTCCCTTCTCTCCAGCCTTGCTGTTTCAGGAGCTGGATCCCCTCTTAACGGCGCTGCTCTGCCTAGTTTCCGACAGTTCAGTCTTCCTTACTTCCTCGCTATCTTAGCTCCTTGTAAAGTCTTAACACTTAGAGCCAAGGGAGCATGTGGTCAGCAGTTATACAGGAAGTCCCAATATAGGATGGTCTCTCTCGGATGTGACCCTCTGTCATTCCTAAGGCCTGAGCACCCATTTCCTGGTTATGTCTCCTGACCTGCCACGGGAGGACTCTGCTGAATTCTTTCCACGTCCTTCCTCCCAAGCAATTGGTTAGTATCACAAATGTAGCAGCACATTTAGCCAGCCTTCATTGCATCTGCGGCCGGCCGGGCTGCACATCAAATGAGAGGAATTCATGTACTAGCATCACAACTATTTAAGCTCTTTCTAGTATCTTTACCAAAGGAACTGTGTTTCAAAAGCAATCTTTCCAGAATCCCAAGCTGGAAGACCCTTTGAAGTCTTCACCCCCTAACTGGGTGAGAGTTTATTAAAGAGGTGTTCACATAAGGAACGTTTTTGCAACAGGGGCTTTGAGGTTAGTGTTGGTAATAGAATCCCAAGGTGAAAGTGTCTGCGTCTGCACTTGAAATGAGTGAGCACTGTGCTCATAATCAGCGCTTTGTTTGCTGTTTTCCGTGACAGACACATGCTACGACTTCTCTCCCATCCCTGGCCCCCCAAATTCTTGGGTTCTTATGCAGACTGTCAGTTTAGGAAAGATCATGAAAAACTAAAGGTTTTCGATTGATGTCATACCTTTTTTTTTTTATTTTGAGAGCTTCAGAGAGAAAGAGCGTGCGCGCAAGCGAGCGAGACTGTGTTGTTTGTCATGTAGGTGCACACACACACGCACGTGTGTGTATGTCTTCTTTCCTTTACTGGGGAGGAAAAAACATGGTCCCATTCCTTTGTTAACCTCTTTAATGTTTCATGTTCTGACCTGCTGGCTTATCTTTAAATTATCCTGAAAATCACAGCAACCCCTGGCGGGTAAAGCGAGCTGAGAGAATTTCAAATGTATTTATAATTTCTACCTGCCAAGTTCACCTGCTATTAAATGCCGGCCTCTGCAAGTGGGATTAACTATATTTCAAGCAAGCAAGTTGCTGCTGCCTGGCATGACTGAGATCCTAACGTAGCCAGCCATGTTTGCCACGCCGATGTGACCTTCACTTAGGAATACTGCTTTCGCTGAGGGGGGAAAAATGTTCCACATACGCGCTCGTGTGGATGCTCCCTGAGTAGGCGCTGAGCTTAGTGTGGTCCAGGACCACCATATTTACCAATCCCTGACTGCCTTTGCAAATAACATGTGGCTCCCACTCCTTTACTGTTTATCTTCTTAGGAAGTGAAAAATTCATACCTTCAGATGTCAAATTATTTAATATCATAAATCATGCAAGAATTTTCGTTTGAAATCTTAGATGAACCTCATTTAACTGATATATTATTTTATTCCCTTTGGCTATTAGATTCAAATGATTCCATGCTTAATTAACCAAGGTACTTAAGGAAGAATGAATACTATAGCAGCTATTTGTGGATAAGTAGCAGAAATTGAAGGATGATTTCAGAATGATTTGTCTACCTAAACCAAAGTGCAGGAGTTATGTTTTGGAATTTAAATAATTATGCAGAAGTCAAAACGCCGCTGCATTTTATGGATTCTCCAAATAACATAGTTCTTGTGACTTAAGATGGAATCCTCGCTAAAATATAGTCTCCATTTCTGCTTCTCTCTACAGTATTTTTCCCTGCTTAGTGAAATTCCATTCAAGCAGTTGTCATCTGATCCTACGCAAGGTTCTGCAGCATGAACTCTAGAGTTGAATAAGATGTGTTCATGTCCTCAAGGAGCTTCTAGCCTATAAAGAAGAGTAGGAGTTGGTCAAATTATTCAATGAAGTGTTATGGGGCTTCAAAGTTGGGGGACCAAGAAAACCTTGAAGAACATGATAGTGTTTGAGAAAGGTCTCAATTGAGTAGGATTTCAAAATGCAGAGCTACGGGGGGAAGGAAACAGCATCTTCAAATACTCTGAGATTAGAAAATGTAAAATACATCAGGGAGATGGTAGGCGGCCCAACTTGACAGCTTACTGAGCAGGGGTTAACATGAGAAATAGTATTGTTTGAAATAAATTGGAAGAGGTGAAAAGACATTCAGATACCTGCTAAGAGCTTATTGGATTTGACTATAATATAATCGTTAGGAGCCTGGGATCTGGGATCAGTCAGACTCGGGTTGAATCCTGGCTCTACAACCTACAGGCTGAATGGTCTTGATTAAGTTACTTCCCTGAGCCACCCACCCCCCTTCCTCACCCCTAATTCAGGGATCAGAGTATTGTCTACCTAAGAGCCTGTCAGCATTAGAGATGAGTGTAAAGTTCTTAGAATAGGACACATGGAATGTGAATCCCTGCTTTGCATTCCTAACCTCTCTGTGTCTCAGTTTCCTCATTTGTTAAATAAGGATAATAACAGCACCTATCTTGTAGGGTGTTGTGAAAATTAGCTGAGCATAGATGCTAATACACAGTGAGTGTCAAATAATGTTATCTTGTGTTGTTGTTTCCTGTGTCTGATGCACACTGTACGTTCAGTAAATATTTGTTGACTAAATAAATGAAAGCTACACATTATTAAAGCAGATGATATAGAAGGCTGCAAAAGGCATGGCTAAAGGCCTTGTGGCTCCTACTCTATGTCTAATCTGTATCTAATGCATTATCGTTCCTGATACAATTACTTTAAACCAAATAAAAATAATATGCATAGATTTCCTCACATTTCAGAGTGTTAGCAATCTCTGGTTATCGCTACACGAGACAGTGAGGTTAGGGGTAGTACTGAGAGCATGGCAATGAGGAGTGCCTGGGTGGCTCAGTGTGTTGAGTATCCAATTCTTGATTTCGGCTCAGGTCATGATCTCAGGGTTAGGAGATCAAGCCCTGCGTTGGGCTCACACGCTGGGTGTGGAGCCTGTTTCAGATTGTCTCCCTCTCCATCCGTCCCTCCCCTCCCATTAAAAAAAAATAGTCTAGAGTATAAATGACAGTTTAGGTAGTTTAAATCATCTGAATACATACGCATAATCTAGTTGTACAGTTTATTTGTAAAGACGTAGACAATAAGTATCATTGCCTAATACTTTAAAATATTATTTCTTAAAAATTTAAAAGTATTTTAAAGTATTTTTTAAATGCTTCAATCTCAGTTGAAGTGCTTCTCAAAGTGTGGCCTCAGATCAACAGAATACCATTACCTTGGAATTTGTCACATGTACAAATTCTCAGGCTTCTTTCAGACCTGAGGAATCAGAAACTCTAGGGTTGGAGCTGAAGATGTATTTTAACAAGCCCTCCAGATAGTTCTGATGCTTACCTCAAGTTTGAGGATCATTGAAATAGTGGTTTTGTTATAAAGAGCCTCAAGGCCTGCAGGATAACTTAGTGACTACACCTGACTAATTCCAATAACCAAGTTTTCAACTTTATCTTTCAATTTTGCAAACAATTTTTTTGCCCTAGAAAAATATCCTGTGAAAAATTCAAGGCCAATTGAGTTGCGTCTCTTTGGTCATGTGCCTCTCGTTTTGGCAAAGGGCCAGTGCTGAGCACAATCCAGTTACTCAACTCAATTACACCTGATTCATTTAGGCAAACTCAATTGTACTTGACTTTTTCAGGCCCGACTCGATTGTGCTTTTAAATTCCCACACTCAATTTGATTGTGCTCAAAATTTGTTGTGTGCCACCTTGTAACTTGTAGATTTAAGCACATACCAAAGAGAGGTGCTTCTAGGGCGGTCTAGAAGATTGGGTTATTGGTATCTGTTTGCAGTTACACCTCCGTCCCTTCTCCCTTCCTCTCTGTCTCCAAGATGGCACGCTATAGGGAGAGAGATGCTCCATTGGCCCCTTATATGCACCATATTCTACCTCCCCCGCCCCCCTCCTGCCATGCTTGAACTCGTGGTGAAGATTTCAAAGCTCCTAAGAAAGTGATCCTCATTTACGGTCACAAAGCAACTATGTTCAGCCCTTCCTATCTCTCTTAAAAATGGGGAAAATGAGGCACAGAGACATTGCAAAATCAGAATTTTTTTTTTTTAAGATTTCTACCTCACTGGGCTGCGCATCACACCTTCTTTCAGTTGTTCTGTGTCCTAAGGGATGAGATCCTTCATCTTTGGCAAGTTTTTGAATGCATTCGATAACCCACAAGGCTGAGGGATTAGTAGTCATTTGCTACTCCCTGGGAAGTACTTATACCTGAAAGAAGTTTACTGAACCCTTGTCAGCAAAATCTAGTCTTGATAAAATAGATGATGATAAATGCTCTGGTTCAGCATTATTAAAGCAGATGGAGGAAGTTGCTGGCCATTTTGCCTGGTTGTATGGCTTCCAGGTGTCAGAATGAAAACACTTAGGACTTTTATCACAAGAATGGTTTTGTTGGAGATTGGAAGGTAGTGGAAGAAGAAGTGTTCAATGCTGAAAAGAAGCTCTTGTGACATTTCAGGACTGGGGCCTAATTGCATTCTCCTGCAGTGTTAAGGATGAAGGGCCGTGAGATTCAACTGTCCTCTCACGGCACAGGACAGATGTCTTATTAGTGGCCACTGTGGCCATGATTAGGCTTCTGATGGTTAGATTAAAAAGAAGAATTTTCTAAACATACATGTTTAAACAGCTCAGAAAAAGCAATATTGTAACCAACCACAGATTCTGTCCTTATTATCCAGTTAGCTGAATGTTTCCAAGAATTTATGCCAGCTGTGGATACAGAGCAGCTGGATAAGAAGGTGGTTACAAAACTCGGGGGACGACCTTGATTTGCTTAATTACCTCCCTGACTGTGATCAGTACGTGTGTTAAGGTACATTTGGTGTAAGATAAGGAAATGCGATCATTTTGTAAAGGATATTTAAAGACTAAGGGGGAACAAAATACAGCCTTAATTGATTGTGGTTCGCTTTTCCAGCTGTTATTAAAGTAAATACCGTACTTGTGAAGCCGCCACTACAGTCCAGTTCATTTTGAAAGTGTATTTAGGGGTTTGAACATGTTTCATCTGCCTGTTTTTCAGGACAATGTGTGATCTTTATCATTAAAGAATATCAGCTTAAGATTGCTACTTCTTTTTTTTTTTTTCCTCCTAAGGGCTGATAAAACAGAGATAGACACTTAAATCACAATCTGTTGCCACTTACCTCTTCCCGTGCCCCGTCCCCAAAGATTCTCTGGGCAATGACTTTTAAATATGTTCTCATTATTTTTAATGAGTGTGCAGAACATATGACGCATAATGCACGAATAGATAGGTGCCCTTGTACTGAACTTGTCAGATGTAATAAAACGTTGAAGGAGTTAAGATGCGTTTTCCTTTAAGATATTATAATTACTTAAATTAAGATGCCCAAGTACAAATCACATGCTATTCAGTTCCTGTTGCTGCCTAAATGAAGCCCCACCACTATCCCAGGTCCCTCTCTAAAAAGAATGTTTAATCACAAATGTTAAAAAGACAAAAGAACACTTAATATTGTTATGTCTCTTTAAGTTTACCCTTCTTTAAGTCTGTCCCGATGGCAGGATATTCAATTATAAAGCAGTTCAATTATGTTTCCTGGCCACTTACTGAGTTATGTGAAGGACTTTTATCACCTAGTCTTTCCGTAATTAATTCTTTGCATTTCTTAGAGGCTTAGGAGCAAAGGAAGGATTGTTTAACAGCTTGAAATGTTGTTTCAGTTTTCCCACCTTTCCTCATTCTCTCCTCTTCCTTCCTCTCTTCTTTCTTCTGACCTCTCATCCTGCCTTTCTGGACACAAATAATAGTGTGGTATCTCTCTGTTACGGGATATATTTATTTCTGCATTACGTTTCTACATTAAAAAGCCAGGTGGTGATGAAGAGGAAGACAATGGTACATTGCATTAAATTACATTAAAGTGCTGGGTGGCGATGAAGATGGAGGTAATAGTAGGAGAAAGGAGAAAAGTATCCTCAAGAACAACAAAGCCTCCCCTTGATGGTCATTATTTCGTTAATATTGGAGTCTGTGGCTCCTGGTATATGGAACTGCTGACCTTAGCACCCTGCAGGGGAGTTACAGACTTTCAGCTTAACTTGAAAGGGCTCACCTTCTCCCTCCTCTCCTTCCCAGAAGCTACATATTTCATCTATAGACCCTTGACTTCCCAATGGAGGGGAAAAACACAGTGAAACAAAAAAGCAGAAAACAAAACCAAAAACAAAAAACAAACCCCAAAATGGCAAAACACAAAAACACCCAACCAAAACATCTTACCCGTTATTTGCTTGCATTCCAACTCCCTGAGACCGAATGTTTCTCTTCTCTGATGCTTATAGAGAGATCGTCATTCAGGAAAATTGTCAGCCCTCTATTGCCCTCTATTCCTGGGTCCGTATTGATGATGAAAGGACTCAGTTGTTCAACAAATACTGAACACCTACTATTCCCAGGTTAGCTGATCAAATATTTATTAAACATGTATGGGTTCTAGATGCCATGCCACACACTGTGTGCTCTCAAATGTATTCAGACATGATCCCTGAACTCCGAGAACTTATGGACAATGCTGAGTGTCATTAGAGAAACAAGAATTTGGCATACTACCTATGATCTGTAGGGACGGCAGATGGGAGGGGAAGAGTTGTGCACATTTTTTTTTTTAGTTGCACAAATTTAAGGAACAAGCTAAGAGGTTAATAGTGAACCAGAAGTTATATAAAAGGAAGAAATCAATCAGGACTTTAAAATTCTGAAAAATTTCATTTATGAGATGGGATTCTGTTTGGGCCATGGATAGATTCAAAGAAGGAAGGAAAGTAGAAAGTCCAGGGATATGCAGAAGCATGAGCCAATGGCAGGAAGGAAAACTGAAGAAAAGGGAGGAGTAGAGGAAAGGAACATTTTGGCATAGTGTTAATACTGTTGACTACTTATGCTATCATGTGAGCAAAACTTGCATGTCAATAACAAGACTATTTCCAAGGATAATATAGAAATCCATCAAATCTAAGATCCATTTGACGCCTTCTTTTATCAAGTCTGTGTTCGTAAGTTCTCTGTTTATAAGTTCTGGCTTTAGGTTTATTCCTGAGGCTTGCGTTCAACTGGAGCATCTGCAAGGTGGGAAGGTTCAAGATGGTCACCTTTACGTGGCTGTCAGATGGTTTTGGCTGTTGGATGGGGCACCCTGGTTCTAGTTAATGTGTCTTTTCTCCTCCAGAAAGCTAGTCCAGCTTTCCTACTGGACATTCTCAGGACAACAAAAACAGAAGATGCAGGGGCTCTTAAGGTCTAGCCTCGCAGGTTGCACAGTGTCACTTCTGCCTCCTTCTCTTTGTCAAAGCAAGTCACAAAGCCCAGTAGGATTCAGGGGATGGGTAGATAGATGCCAAGACTCTCTGGAAAGAGCGGCAAAGTCACACTTCAAGGAGGTATAACTCACTGGGGCCAATATTGTTATAATGTCTCACATTCAGTTAAGAAAGCCGAAGGGAACGCTGTTCCGTAGCAGAATGAGCATTGGTCAGGGTTGTGAGATTCACATTATTGGCCTAGGGCCACCACTTGAGACGTTCAAGTTTAGAAAAGTCATTTAACTTCTTGGGTCTTATCTTTCTTAATTCCATTCACAAAGAGTTTGTTGAGTTCTTTTTTGATGCAAGTACAGTGTGAGAGAAGCCAGGGTAGAGAAGCCTTGCCCCTTTCCCTACTTTGTCGTTCAGCAATGTTTTTAGTCATGACACTCTTGCTAAACATAACCTCCTTCCCTATTCTTGTTACTTTTTTTCTCAGCCCATGTAGATTTACCTTTCTACAGTAGATACCCACAATCTGGACTGGGGACTTGGGAATAATAGTTGGATTATGGGGATAGTGATAAATTAATACATACTAAAATTATCAAAATTAAAAAAAATTGACAGTAAACAGGGAGAAGGATTTCCTTATCTACTAAGTGAGGAGATTGAACTAATTGGTCTCTTATACCTCTTCGCACTGCAAAATACTATTCTCTGAATTTCTGTGCATCAAGTTTTGGCATGACACTCAATACAGATAGCACGTGAATTATGAATGATCTCTCTATATATGAATGGGCCGCGGGAGTGTGCCTCGGCACATTTGTTTGTTCTGCAGTTCAGAATGCCTTGGGAGCATTTGACCTAAAGAGTGACTTCTCTTAAGTAAATGTAGAATAACATATTGCCAGAAGAGCTCTCCCTCATGGCCACCTCTTCGACCCCTTGCCATTGTGGTTCTTGTTGCTATAGCAGTTAATACACATAGATGTAGCCCTTCCTCCAATCATCTGATGCCACCACGGCTGTGGGTACCATATGAGACTTCACTCCTATAGTTAGCTCAGAAGGAAACGTGTTCCTTCTTTCCAAAATTGGAAGTTTTGGTGCATTTTCCCATAATATGTTTTTAAATATAACCCATCCGATAGAAGGTAAATTATTACATAGTGTTATGCTTTGGAGATACTGTGGAGTGAATAAACCCTGTTGGCTCATTGCAACCCAGGCACAATTTATCAGTATTCCTTTAACAGAGAGAAAGGAAAAATTCACATTGTAAGAAGCAGGTTTACAAAGAAACTTAAATACAAACTTAAAAACTTACAAGTATAAACTTAAAGTATATAACCTGTTTTTTAAGTAGAAATTATCTCATCTGTCCCTACAGTCAGAACTTATTTAAAGCTCATTTCCACTACACATGAAGAAAAGTGAATGAATACAAACACTATTCATTAAGGTTTTGGCCATCCGTAATGTAATAAAAAATCTCCGGGTTCTGAATTCCTCAATTTGAAAAAGAGGACTGTGTCAGCACTAGCAACTTGTTGAAAACTTGGCAGATATTTTCAATGTACTTATTAATGCAAGCCACCTCAATTCCTCTTTGGTACTAGACAGGTTGTAAATAAATTATATAAATAAATATCAATGCAATTATTAACTTGATAATTTTATGTGCTATGTAGGCATGCAGGGAAATTAAAGATGAAGGCTGCTGAACTTGTGTTTGAGAATATGCAGAACAGTGACTATTCTCCATATCCTGAAGAGATAGAAGTACACTAGATCGAGCCTTGTCTTCGGCTACATCACGGAGTACGACTGTAAAACAGAAAAAAAAAAAGTGTAATTTCTCATGGTGGTTAAGTTAATAACATGTCACTATAATTTGTGTACTTCTGAAATAGAAACCAAATCATGTGGGTCCTAGCCACAAAGAAAGTAAAGGCACATAGCTACAAACAAGCTAGGGGCTTACTTTTTGAGAAGCCCAGCCTTTGCTGTCAGATAGTAGTTTAGAGCTTCCTCCTTAACCTGTAGGGTATCTCTCAGAAAAGAATAGCAATAGCATGTAAACGTCTGACTTCCTTCACAACCCTTTGAAAATGTAACCGAGGTTGGTGTTGCCTCTCACCCCTCAGCGTCCAGTAGCTCTCAAGGGAGCTGGCATGTCTTATCAGACCAGAGCAGCCAGGCAGGGGCAGCCAACACATTGAGAGGCCAGGGCAGTGTGATGGTCAAGGCCATCGGGCAGGTAGTGAAAGGCCTCTCGCTGTGTTAAACAAATGTGGGTTTCCTTCCTGGCTTCCGCAGGAGCTAATTTTGTTTTTCACTTCTCTTCTGGCATCAGAACAATAAGGACTCATAAGGCCATTCTGCCTGTGAGGAGATGTGCATTAGATTATCATAAATCCACAGATAAAAAGTACAGTGGTCAATGAGACCAGGCATTCCTGGATGAAATAAAAGGTTTAATTGAAAGTACTGTCCCAGGGGAAACATGATTGAGCGTGGTATTGAGTAGACATTAATTACCTCAGACCAGAGAGCGAAGAAAGTAGAAGGAAGACCATTCCATTATTTTAAGTTCCCAAATCTGCTTTCCTTTATGAGAAGGTGGGGGAATTATTTGAATAGAATGCTAGGAGGGAAGAAGTGAATTTTTGCTCTACATGATGTTCTTAGAACACCACTCATGTTTTTTAGGAAGTTGCAGCTGAATTGTCTGCTAATACAGATATTTTTGTTGGAAGTTACAGATCGAGGCCGAGCACAACGTGCACTGATAGGCTGAAGAATGGTTGAAATTGATAAATTCCTAGTCTGTTGTTATAACAATGATTAGTAAATAAATTGCATTTCTTCATAATTCTAGAATTTTTTTTTATTCTTTATGTTTCTCAGCTTGTTTTTTAGTAGGTTGGTTTCCATTCTCCAGTGGAACAGAAAAAAGAAATAAGTTGAAGTATCTGCACATACGGTACCCATTAAGCACTAGATGGCTTGCTTTGTAGCCCTAAAATATGGCTGCCTTTATAAATCAGACATGTTTGTTTAGCCAATGCCCTACTTTTGATGTGGCTAAAATAATGGGATGAACTCTACGTCGACAGAGACAAGCCCTAGGATCAAGGACTGCCTTAACAAGAAAGTAATTGGTCAGGTGTCTCTTCTAGCAGTCATTAACATGTTTGAATTATGACTTTGATTCTTCTTTTGGGTCAAATAGCATATAAAAAATATTCTGGATTACCCACACCTAATATGCAATAGATTTGAAAGGCAAAGACAGGGAGATACCAAATACATTGAGAGTGTTTGATTTGGTGTTTGTACACAGTGCTGCCCAAGTTAGTAAAACAACCAACCAAACACTGTCGAAGCAACTTTTGGTTTATTTGCTTTTCAGTTTTATTTAGAGTACGTGAAGTCACTCAGTAAGTGAATTTAAACTTCTCACCCAATTGTTTAGGAGTTGAGAGAGACACGATCTTTGTTTTAAATGTGAAAAACTGCTTTTTTTTAGGGTTATTTTGAACAGAGTAGTTGCCAAATAGCACCAGCTGTCATAATAAAGTAGAAGTGAATGACAGATTTACTCCACCCCATATCAAAACTCAAGAGCGGATATGGTGATCAGATGAGCCAAAATAAATGTGAGTTCTTAGAAACATTTGTGAGCTATTTTCTTGCCCAGCTCAGCCCTTCATAGGCATCCGTGTGCCAACACGTCATGATTAACTTCACATTGTAGGAAATGAGGAAGGGGAGTTTGCTTCTGTACGTATCCCAAATCTACCACCTAATATTCCAAAATCTAATTCCACTTGATTATGGTGGTCATGGTGATAGTGGTCTTAAGTATGGGAACTTAATTAGCAGTTTTTAAAATATTGTTTTTAATATTGATGAGCTGTGGCCCATATTGAACTACAATGGGAGAATTAACGGATTCAACACTTGTCAGCAATGCTCTTTAAATAATGTTTACCGTGCCCTTGTTCTCAGACATGCATTGGGATAGGTGTTAGTGGTATAAATATAAATGGCATGACCCTTGTTGTCCTTGAGGTCTTTAAAGATTTATATAATAAGAAATAACCATAATATAACATGATTATTGTATATACAGTGCTAAGGAGACCCCGATGAAGGCCCAACCATAAAGAGCAGGTAACAATTGAGATGTGCTTTGTTGGGTAAGTAGGAGTTTGCCCGTGGGTGTCAGAGTGGGAGGAGAGGAAAAAATGAGTTTTAGGTAGAGAGAAACCCATCCAAATAAGAGGAGGTCTTTGTGACATTTATTTAGTTAATTTTAGTTCCATCTAACAAACATGCTAGAAACTTTAGGCTAGCAATGTTAAAAATATGATTTCATAGATGCAAGACACAGCTGTCACTTTTCGTTAGCTTTTGGCCTTTTAATGCCATTATTTCAGAAAGGGCATTGTGGCAGAGAAATATCAACAAAATAACTTATGAAGTCATCCTAGTACAATTATTTTTTTTATATGTATGCATCGTACCAGGTGCTAAACTGGGCTCAAAGTTGAATTAAACATAATTCCTTTCTTTGATGAGATCACAGTGATAGAATGGAGTTAAGACAGACAGGCCAGGAAATAATTGTAGAATAGAAAAAGTGATGAGAATCATAAGAATGGGAAAAAGAAAGTAAAATGGAGTTCAGAGGAGGACAAATTGTTTTCTCACCGATAAAATCAGGGAAGGAACAGGTGGCTTATATGTGGAGACACAAAATCAGGGTGTTTGCAGATATTAAGTGAAGAGTCCTTTATTCCATTACACGTTCACTGTAAAATTTCTTTTGAGGTGAAAGTAATTTCTATATTTTATATATACACGCTTACATGTAAAATAAAGTGCTTTTTTTCCCTTATGCTTGACTTCATTATCATAAAAATTGTAGGTCTGTACTGTCAGGAAAATGCTTGACTAAAAAGATTCATTCACTCACTATACTTAGATGAGTCTTCCTTTTTCATGTATCAGCAAATAAAAATGGATCTGTGATGGATTAATTAAAAAAAAATTCCTTAGGCATGAACTAAAGTGAGATAGTCCTTGTTTAGTCTTTGATGCATACTTGACTTTGTTGGAAAAATGAAGATCCATTAATTCAGGGAAGAAAGAAGTCTTGCTCAACCTACATCTAGGGAAATACTGATTGGAAGTGTGCTGAACTTTTAAACTTCTTGTAATTACACACTGATTTTACAGGAATTAAGGCCATAGAAATTGCTCCCTTACCCTTGTCCCGCTTTCACATATATATAAAAACAGCAAGGGAGAGGATCATTTGGAAGATGAACACCAAAGAAGAATAATGTAAAGTGAAAGGCAATATTCAGTAGCCTAAGCCATTTATTTAAGACTCTGGAGCCACCTGAACAGTCAGTCCCTTTTAAGAACCTGGCAGGAACAATGCAGGGATGCGGGGGCAGGAATCGTCCCAGATCTAGGCTACCTACTTCCTCTACCTTGAGAAAATCACACACGGAAGTGACTCTGAAGTGCAGACAGCAGGATGGTGACTTAGTCCATTTGGGCTGCTGTAACAATACCACAGGTTGGGTGGCTTATAATCAAGGGAAACTTATTTCTCACAGGTCTAGAGGCTGAAAGCCCAAGATCATGGTGCCAGCATGATTAGGCAAGGGCTGTCTTCTGGACTTCTCGTTGTATCCTTATATGATGAAAATGTCTAGGGAGCTCCTTATAAAGGTATTAATCCCGTTCATAAGGGTTCCACCCCCATGACATAAATGCCTCCCAAAGGCCCCACCTCTAAATACCATCACCTGGGGTTTAAGATTTCAACATATGAATTTGGGGGGACACCAACATTCAGATGATAACAGATGAATGAATATATGTGTCAATAGAAAATGTGATACCAAAAGAAAGGAAAGATATGATTAAAAGAAATAAAAACCCTATGATATATTATTAACCCTTGGTATCTCCCATATATAAATATACATATATATATGAAATATAGAGAGAGATACAGATATATCACTCAGTTGGGGGATGGGATTATTGGTCTCAATTCACTTCCAAATAGTAGCATTATATATTCATCTTCTTGTCCTAGTCTCATTATGTGTATGTGGATAGTTCTTTTCCAACCGTAGCCTGTGGACTTGACCATGTGAATTCATTTGGCCAGTTAGATGTTACTGGATGTTTTGTGAACAGAGGCTTTAGAGATACTTTCACATTTGCATTCCTGTCTTTCAGCATGTGAGAAACATGTTTCAGATATCCAGTGGTCTAAGGAAGATGCTAGACACATGGAGCAGACATGTACATGCCCCACACTTGAATGCAAACCTACTTGAATCCAGCCTAGGTCATGCAAACCCCAGTCAACCTGCAGATATGTGAACGAGAAATAGATGCCTCGTTGTTCATATCCCAATTTGGGCATGGTTTGTTATGTAACATTTTTGTGACAGCAACTGACTGATACACTTTTCCCCATTAATTAACTCTGGGTAGATTTCCTTTCTCCCCATTTTGCTTGTCATAGTGGGGATAAGGAAGATATATCCACATTTTAATTTTGATGGATTTTCCATACTCTACAGAACATAAATGACTTCTTATTTTAAAGTCAGTTTTATCTGAAAATTAATTTTAATAGAGTAATTGATTTAATTAAGATAAAATGCAAATGATATGTCTTCATTACATATATAAAGGGCATATTATATATATATGGTAAGAACATTCTCCTTACAATAGTCAACATGTGCTGTGAGTTTAAAATGGTTGCTACCCACTGAGATTTCTCAATCGCTATTTGGAATTTAGGATTATTTATCATTGATAGTGTTCTAAAGGGGATTGGTTTCCAGCCGGAGTCTCATTAGGTGCAACTCAAACATCAGATGAAGGATAGGGTTAAAACGGCTATATTTTCGTCATTTCTTTTTTTTAAAGCCTTCACCAAGAAACAAATTACCCCATCCTCCAGCCCCCACAAAAACAGCACTTTCTTGAGGCAGTGGTAGTACTGTTACTACACTGTAGCATAATTTAATAAACACGACTCTGCCTTTCAGAGTTCCGTGCCTCAAAGCAAAAGAACGTTTATTGGATCTTCTAAAGAAAATGAAGGTATTGGAGACAAAATCTCTGCCTTTAGAATTCTTGAGTTGGGAAAAAAGCTGTATTATCTTTACTAGAAGAGTTGTTGTGCCCTAAAAATGAGGCACATACTCAGAATGGTGGGTGTTAGAACATTTTTATACTTTTACTGTAGTGGCTAAATACCTTATTCCGTGACTTCCCAAGATCCCAGTGCAAAGAACTATAATCCATTGTCTTTAAACTATCTGCAGAAATCTCCCAATCCAAATCCCAATCCCAATCCAAAACTAAAAACTAAAACTAAAAATAAATTAATTTCTCATAAGGAAACTAAATGTCATTTTTCCCCCCTTTACGGAGTAAGGGCTCCAAAATGTACTTGCTGTCCTATGTCTTTGGAAGTCTGGTCTGAGTCTGTACTTTCCTTCTGTGACACTCTGTTGTTGATGATGCGAATTGTGAAACATAGCATGTACACAGAAGTGTGGCGCAGAAGTAACGGAACTGGAAAGCTTAACCACGAGGCTGTGTAGTATCTCTAGGGCATTGTTCATGACCTACAAGATTGCTTCTCCCTTGAGCCTTCCCTGTCTCTGCTCCATTCCTTTCGACCTTGACCTTTTCTGGGTTCTCTAAAGCAACATGTCTTTAAGTGAAGGGAAGTATACTTTTCCTCTAATATGCTTCATGCAGAGGTGTGTTCCATGATCAAATGAATTAGGGAATAGGTATTAACCTTTTTTTTTTTTAAAGCAGTGAGAAGTCCTAAAATAAACCTTTTCCCCAGAATTTTTCATAAGAGAAACTATCGGGGTATTTGCCCTCACATGCAATGACTGTGACCCTGTGTACTAGACCTTACAAGGGTCCAAGTCTTAGAAGGAACCAAATTGGCTGGCATAATTGGTTTCTAAAACGCTCTCTAATTGGGCATGGCCTTGGGCCAGACCTCCTCAGCAAGCATTAGCTGCCTATGGACTGACGGTTGTGGGGTCAGAGGGCACCTCCAATTCAGTGAGTTGCTGCCCCTTCCTGAGCAGTGGACAGGCTGTGGGTAGAACAGACACAATGATTGGTGCGCTGACTTCCATGAAGTTCTCCGTATTTTTTATTTATGTTTAGCTTTTGTCCTGGAGAGTTGAGTTGTCTTTTAAAGCCATTAAATGCAGGTAGCGTGGCAGACAGAATATTTGTGATGGCAAAGATACTGGAAGTATTTCACCTAGGACTCCAGCTTTTCAAATAGGTCTACTCCTCTAAGAATCAGGCGCTCTAAGCTTCCTTTTTAGAGTATTAAATTATTACAATCATACTATTTGTTCTTAAATCTTATATAAAAGCATGTATTCTTGTATTTTAAACACTAAATTATTGTCTGTAAAAGGTTTAAGACATTTTAATCAGGTTTCTGTAGTTCACTTTCAATGGGAAGGAATAAACACAAAACAAAAAAGACCTGTTGCTTCCCCATATAAACAAAGCAGGTGCTAGCTTTGTGAAGAATCCATGCTGTCTGAATTAAAATATTCATTAATACTACTTTTCATGACAGATATATTCATTTCTTCCATGTTTATCGGAAAAAGGAAAAAACAGTGTTTTTTTGCCAGTGTTGCTGAACTGTGGAATTTGCTGATCTTTCAAGTATATATACTGTAAGTAGGAGGGGAAAAAGGATAGCTGTAGGCATCTTAACTTTGACTTACTTTACTTCTGTTAGTTTTAATCTCTTAGTATCACATTAAGGCCTTTTTATATCGAGCAGACAATGAAGAATGACCATTTTTTTGACATTTGTTTCCTGGAATTAGATTAATCTCTGACTTAAAGAAATTGTCTTTTGGTAAGTGCAGTCAGAAATCAGCTCCTGTGTTCAGTAGGTTCTTTCCTCACCCTTTCCAGAGAATGGATATTAAAAAACATGAAAAAGGTCTCAATTACAGACATTTTGTAGGATTTTCTTCATTCGGGTCTTTGGTTATTAAGTATTTAGAAGTGGATGAATATTTACTTAAGGAGATCACATCAGGGCATAAACTTAATATATTGATAATTGAGCTACCCGTAAGAAGCCTACATTTAAGAAGTTTCCCCCATTGATTGAGTTAATTATCAACAACCTACAGTATGATTCAGAAGATTTTTAAATTATCTGCAGCATGACCTCTGACTCTTCCTTGTGATTTGTCTATATTGCCCAGAGGATGAAAGACTTAAAAAGATAATCTGTCCACTTATAAATCACCAAGGATTCTGCTGATCTCATTTATATATTAGCAACAGTTGGGGGGAAAGTCCTTTACCTTTATTAAGATGACCATCCTTGCATCACCGTTTACTTTGCATGTGTCTGCTCATCTCCTGCCGTCTTTTCTCTACTCTCTGCCAAGTACAATCTAAAATAGAATGCCTCCCAGCTGTTGGAAGGAGCCTCTGATCCCTACTCGAGCGTGATATTCACATTCTGAATTTTATGTAATCCAATTGACCAAAACCTTTTCATGCTTATAATAGCTACCCATACTTTTTCAGAAAATGTTAAAAATACAGAAAATTATGTATCTTACAGGTATCTTATCCTTTCATTGTTATGAAAATTTAGCAATAACAAAAGTTTTATCACCTCAAATTCCTTAGAATTTACTTAGGCAAAAGTTAACAGTGCTTAAGCCTATTATAAAATATCCTGGCAGAATTGCCAGGTATGGCTTTTACTTTACATACTGTATATATAAATATTCATTTTTGTCCCTTAAAGCCCTCTTATTTGAGTTTTAGTAATTGACAAAATGATTGCATGTGAATCATAACTCTTGCATAAAGTAAGCTGCTCACAACACAGACTAATTACACATTTGGGAGGAAGGTAAAGACATCAAGAGCTTGCTTGTGCTGAGCCAAGAGCACAGCATTTAATGAAACGAGGGCCATAAAAGGTTCAGCATGGATGCTTTCAGGTCTGACCTGGGCTTCTGAGAAATTGAACACTGGCCCTGCAGACTGGTGGATTCCCCTGGGCTTGGGAAGGCTGGGTTATTACCACTTGCGTGCGTGATTCAAGTATTGCTTTGCACCACAAGAACGTGTGTGACTCCAGAAGTGGCCCTACATAGAGTACTCTTCAGCAAATAATCTGGAGGCCTCGCAAGTCATCCATCTTCCGCCTCCCGTTCCTCTTCTCACACCAAGTAATTACTCTTGATATTTGCTTGATAAAAATGGTTAGTATATCTCACAAGGTCCAACTATGTAGATTCCTCTGTTTCTTCTTTCCTCTTCTTAAATTCTACTCTTCCTCTCCAGATAATACTGTGAATGAAACAGAAAGGCCCTCCTGTATTTTTCAGTAAACTTTTTGCCAGTTACATTCTCTGTAGACTGGCCACTCCGTGTTACAGTGTTGAGTACATACAAGATGCTTGATAAAAATTTGTTGGATTATTACGGTTTGCAAAGAGTGACTCTTGTCACTTGGGCCAGAATGGACCAATCTTGTTTCTGTATTCCAGCTCTAACAGGTTATTCATTGTACTTAGGAATAGAGATAGTATTACAGAGAACAAAGTGAGGGAATGGAAAAATAGGGAAAGACATAACTGGATGGGAGGGAGAAGTGAAAATATATTTAATTAAGGTGATAACAGAAACAGCTATAAGAACTTGAAGAAAGTTTGTATAAAAGAGATTAAGGGATTAGTTAAGGCTAGGGGTGGTTAGGATAAAACATTAAAATGACTATAAAAATTATAAAGGAAGGATAAGATAGTTAACATTTTACTCTCCATTTGGTTTTGCATTTCATTTATTTTTTATTTAATAAAAATTGTATATATAATTATATATGTATGTTTTCCTAATTAAAAATTATGTTCCGGTATTGGATTATGAAATTAATGTAGAGGATTGTGACCACATTAAACATTAAATAAGATCACATAGAAATCACTAAAATTCATTGCACTCTGGTTAAGTATTGTCTCACGAGACTTTTGTTTATAGGTGTATGAGTACACATATATGTTTTAGCTTGGATGGATAGGCAAACAGAAAGACGGCCGGTGTGTCTTTGGTACTGGATCACAGTGTTTCCCAGACTTGATGAAATGTACCACGAATATTGCTGTTTGTAGTATTCACTTAAGATTTGAGGTACACGCTACAATTTAAAACCACGAACAGTCCAGTGGTCCTCACAAATCGGTAGCGATGACCCCTCGTGATGCCGTCATTGAGGAGCTGATGCTGATGCTGAGCTACGTTATCATCTCTCCTAGGAACTGAAAGTATTGTGTGAAAAGGGAAATTGGACTAGGTTACTTTTAAGGTTTCTTAAAACTGTGATACTTTGTGCTTTTTATAATTATTTTTCATATAAAAACTAATTTGTATAAACCTTTAAATTAATGAAATCTGGAATGGTAGGAATCAAATGTGATGGCAGCAATTTATTTATTTACGTATACATGTATACAATCCCACAGATACCTGTTTACAGATACATGTGTGTACATACGCACAAGCACATACTGTTGGGCACACACACAAACATCTATATCTCTCTTTATATATTTATTCATTCAACAAATAGTTATCCAAATGCCTATTTTTTAGTCTGGCACTGTTTTAAGCACTGGCAATAAATTGGTGGAAAAGAATCAGAATAATATAAAAGTTCCCACATTCAAGAGACCCTATTAAAAACAAATGAGCAGGAACACCTGGGTGGCAAGGTCAGTTAAGCATCCACCTCTTGGTTTTGGCTCTGGTGGTGGTCTTGGGGTTGTGAGATTGAGCCCTGCATCAGGCCCCATGTTCAACATGGAGTCTACGTAAGACTCTCTCCTTCTTCTGCCCTCCAAGCTCTCTCTCTCTAATAAATAAATAAATCTTAAAAAAAATAAATAAACATGTATACAATATGTGATAAGTACTGTGGAAGAAAAGCAGGGTATTAGACATGGATAGGGTGGTATTGAGAGGGCATTTAAGCAATTTGAAACTAAAAGGTCAGGGACGACCTCACTAATAAATTGGTATTTGAACAGAGAATTAAAGGTAGTAAGGGAAGGAGGTCTGCAGAAATCTAGGAGAGGAGCATTCAAAGCAGAGAGAAGAGGTTATGCAAAGGTCTTGGGGCAGAAGCATGAAAGATGAAGGATGTGCTGAAAAAAAGAAGAAAGGCAATGCAGCAAGCGTAAGATAAGTAGTCGGAGAGGTGAGCAGAGAGAAGAGTCGGGGCACTCAGCTTAGAATTTGTAGGGCATTGGCATTTTCTCTGAAGAGGTGGGAAGTCACTAGAAGGTTTTGAGGATTTGTTTTAATGGGAACACTCTGGCTGCTGTGTTAAGAAATATCCTGAAGAGGAGAAAAGTGGACGCAGGGAGGCAAAAAGGAGACACTAGTACAGAGAGTGTTGGGTGAGAAGCAGTGGTAGCCTAGCAGTTAGGGTGACAGAATTTTGGGCGTGTTTTTAAAGTAGAGCTGATAGGAGTTGCTGACGGGTTGGATATAGAGTGTGAGATAAGAAGGAAATCAGCAATGACATTGAGGTCTCTTGCTTGAATGTCTGAAAGAATATAGTTCCATTTGCTTGTTCAGGAGGAACAGGTTTAAGGGATGATCTATTTAGGCATGATTTCAAGGTAGAAATCCTAATAAAGTTGTTCAGTAGAGAATTGGTTATGTGAGTGTAGTTTAGGGGAGAGAGGTGGAGATAGGAATTTATGACTCACGAGTGTGTAAATGATATTTAAAACCATGAAATTAGGTGAGGTAGCTTCAAAAATAAGGATGGGAAAGAAGAGAAGAGATCAGGTGAGTGATTCCGAGGACACTAATATTTAAAGATTGGTGAGAGGGGAAGAATCAGCAAAGGGAATTGCAAAGGAGTAGACCATGAAGTGGGAGACGAACTGTAAGCGAATGATGTCCTGGGACCAAGAAAAGAAATATTTCAGAAAGTAAGGCTTCATCAATTTGGTCTAATGCTCCTGTAGATCAGGAAAGATAAAAGATGACAATTGACCATTGGATTTAGTAACATGGAAGTCACTGGCAACTCTAAGAGGGATATGTACTACACTCACACATGCATATATAAACACACATGCGTATATATATGTAGAGAGAGAATACATATACACATTATATATTATGTAGTTTTAAAGAATGCATATAGTAACACTATAGGGTAATACATATTGCGTATGGTATAGGTAGTGTTAGAAAATGCATATGTGTAAACACGCGTGTGTGTCATAGAGATGTGTTTACATCTTTCTAGTTGGCAGTGCAATAATACAGCAAATGGTTCTTATACCTTCATAAATTCCATTCAAAAACATTTATCATTTTATAATGATGGATAAATGTTTAGAAAACACAGAAAAATTATAAAGAAGGAAAATGTAGTCCATATTGCAGTGCCGGTAGATAACCACATTTTTTTTTTCTGTGCAGACATATACACATATGCAAATAGCTGGGGCAGGGTTGTGAGGCAGGTAGGTAATGCGTAGATGGGTAGGTGTCTAGTATGTATATAGTGTATATGTTATATAATTGAAATGTACTGTACACATACACTATTATGCTTAATGTTATGTTCCACTTGAGTAGAAATTGTTATGTTAATACTATTTTATAGAAGTCTATGATTCTTAATAAAATAAAAAATACAAATCAGCATATATAGAAGCATAACTAACCTAGCAAATGCCACTTGATAGGCTACATTTTTCTTCTTGGCTTCATTAATAAAAGTCAGCATTTTGTATATGTACCAATAAATTCAATATTTATCGCTTTTCTTACTCTGTTAATCCCCCAAAGACCGTATTTCTGCCCCTAGAAAATTAGCTGCCATGTAACCAGAGACATATAACCAGAGACATAACTAAGTGCAGAATTCCGTGCCCAACTAAGTGGTCAGTCACGAACTTGTGAGCCTGAGACTTAGTCTCCTTTCTGGGACTTGGGAACATTTCAGCAGGCAACATTGCAGTCCCAAATACTTCTCTGGACCCTACTTGCCTTAAACTTGACTGTACTTGGCAGTTGCCTTAAACTTGACTTTACTTGGCAGTTAAATTTGACTGTACAGGGCAGTGGTTTTCAACTGAAGTGATTTTGAGCCCAGTGATTTTGAGACATTTGGCAGTGTCTGAAGGCATTTGGGGTTATCATAACTGGGGAAGGAGGTAGTATCGGCATCTAGTAGGTAGTAGCCAAGGATTCTGCTGACTGTCCTTTAATGCGTAGGACAGCCCTCCACAACAAAGAATTATCAGGCCCCAAATATCAGTAGTGCTGAGATTGAGAAAGCTTTAGTTGTGGACCCTGAAAGGCTGGCCCTGGGTGGGTACCAAGGCATTAGGCCAAGACCTATGCACTGCGGGCATGTGGGCATCCATCCTGGGCCTGCCTCAAGCAATCTCATGGACTTTGTATCTAGAGACATGGCCTCTAGTGGAAAATAAGAAATAATGAAAAGAAAAAGAATGAAATTCACAAGATTTCCTTTCTTATGCCAGTCTTGTATCTTGGATTTTTTTTCCCCTCTGGATAATTGTGAGTGTAAACAGCAAGGGGTATTCCCAACACAGGGTAGAAAGAGCTCTTGTCTGAAAGACAGGAAGCAAGCGAGGATCTAAAGTGTGGATATGTCATTGCCTTTGGGATCATCCCATCACTAAGGTCCTGCATTTGGGGCATTTGTGAGGCCTTAATACCTCTTCTCCAAAATGTTGTTTGGCAAGAGTTGAGTTTAATTTTTAGAGTTCTTTGTTGAACCAAGATTACTGAAGGAAGGCATTCCGTGTATTGATTTTTTTGTACATTAGGTAAAGGGACATTGACATAGAAATAAATGACATTTATTTCTAATAGAGGAAATGGCTATGTTAACTACTATAATGTCTTCCTTCACCATTGGGTGAATAGCAATAATAATTTGCTATTATTAGAATCCACTAATTATGGCTTGAGCCTGACAAAGATATAAAACAAAACTATAGTTGAGTAGAGAATGTGAAATTGCATGGTGTCTACTGTGGTTGTGGGAATCAGTCTTGGAATTTCTTGTGACTAGGCCAAGTCGTAGTGGTTCACAGAGGTTGAGACATAGCATAGCAGTTAAGAGTCTGACACAGGAACCACGCTGCCTGCACCTCACAAAGCTCCAACACTGTCAAGTCTTATGGACTGTAAGCATGATACTTACCTGCTGTGCATTTCAGTCTCCTTATCTGTAAAATGGGCATGATAATATTCCTCATAGACTTGTTATGAAGAGTAAGTATGTTAATATGCATAAAGCACTTAGAACCATTGTTAGGCACTAGATTGTTTTTGTTGTTCTATTTCTGGCTGTCAGGTATCAGGGACTTAAAAGGGGAACCCTCTTGCACTGTTGGGGGGGATACAAACTGGTACAGCCACTTTGGAGAACAGTGTGGAGGTTCCTCAGAAAGTTAAAAATAGAACTACGCTATGACCCAGCAATTGTACTACTAGGTATTTACCCAAAGAATTCAAAAATACTAATTCAAAGGGATACGTGCACCCTGATGTTTATAGCAGCTTTATCTACAATAGCAAATTACGGAAATGGCCCAAGTGTCCATTGACTGATGAATGGATAAAGAAGATACAGTATATGTGTGCAATGGAATATTGCTCAGCCACAAAAAAGAATGAAATCTTGCCATTTGCAATGACATGAATGGAGCTAGAGAGTATTATGCTAAGTGAAATAAGTCAGAGAAAGACAAATACCATATGATTTTACTCATATGTGGAATTTAAGAAAACAAATGAGCAAAGGGAAAAAGAGAGAGGGGGACAAGCCAAGAAACATACTCTTAACTATAGAGAACAAACTGATGGTTACCAGAGGAGAGGTCAGTGTGGGGATAGGTTACATAGGTGATGGGGATTAAGGAGGGCACTTGTGATGACCACAGGGTGATGTATGGAAGTGTTGAATCACTATATCATACACCTGAAACTAATATAACGCTGTATGTTAACTAACTGGAATTAAAGTAAAAAACTTAAAAAAGTAAAATAACACAAACACACATGAAAAGATAGCCATAATATCACTTGGTTTCTATTTCATTTTTACCACATATGTAATAATGGTGTCAGTACAAATAGTGATTATCAATCTTAATTAAAACAGTTACCAAAGAAATCAGATTTGATTACAGAATGAAGTGGTTCGAAAATATTACTCAAGCGAAACTTGCCCTTGTGTCATTTTGTCTCTAGTAGATAAAAAGCCAGAGAAGCTTCTAGTCTTTCTCTAAAATGGTGTTCACAAACTTCTAGGAAGAACAGCTGTTCTTTAATTTGTACTTTAATTCAGTGGAACTTTATTAGACTAAAATGAACCAAACCCCAGAGAGACCTGGAAACGTAAATGATTATCAAATGTTAAGAATTCTAAATAGGACATTCTGGAAGACAAAGATGAAGGCTAACAATTTACATTTCATATTTAACTATGGCATTCCCATGGGGGGGGGAGACAGCTAGTTTGAATCAAATAATGGGGTGTTTCTTAGATAATAATATAATGAGTTAAGAGAACTAACTAGTAATGGGTTTATTAAATCAAGCAATAAAGTTTCATTTCTTTGAAGCCACCTATTGTCCAAGTTTTTATAGCTAACTTCATGTACAATGAAATTAAATGAAGCAACTGTTTCTTTAAAGGTAGACACGGGTTTCTCTATTTTGGTAGGAGTTGAAAATACTAGGTCAGTGGGTCTGGCAATGATCAGCCTCTTAATCCTGTTTTAATTATAGGTTCTTTGCTACCTCTGATTTTATAGTTGTTATTTGGTGACTGACATTCAGACATTCACAGTAATTTTTAAAATATGCAATTTTACAGAAGAGTCCCTCAAAGTGACCCTAAGATGAGAGTTTCTAGACATAATTACAGAGAGGAAGGAACTACCGACCTAGAATGAGTTGAAGGTTTCTAGGGCTATCTCATTTTCAAATTTTCTGGTTAAACACTGTGGCTGAGTTTCACATTTCTGCGAGCTTGAGAGATGCAGTAGGGGCACCTGCAAAGATTATCATGTGGACAGCACTTTTCTGTTGTCACTGCTGTATATTTGAAAACATCAGAGGCCAAAAACGATTAATCTTATGCTTCTTCCTGGAAACTTGAACCCTAAGTGTGCCTGCTGCCTCCATACTCTTACTCTATTTTTTTGAGAACAGCTGTGCTTGTGGCTAGGTGTGATTTGGCAAAAAGGACACAAATATTTGTCTTGCATTATCTTTTTTGTTTAGGTTCAAAAATCTGATTGCCAGTGAGTTATATTATCAAAGAAGCAAGCCTAAGGCATGAGCTGGGCAAAGTGAAGTTTAATTCAGTGATACTCATTATACGTCACATTTCCCAAGTTTAAGATAACATTTTTTTTCAGTGCTCCTATCCAATTGACATTCTTTTTTTTTTTTTTTTTAAAGATTTTATTTATTTATTTGACAGAGATAGAGACAGCCAGCGAGAGAGGGAACACAAGCAGGGGGAGTGGGAGAGGAAGAAGCAGGCCCATAGTGGAGGAGCCTGACGTGGGGCTTGATCCTGTAACGCCGGGATCACGCCCTGAGCCGAAGGCAGACGCTTAACCGCTGTGCCACCCAGGCGCCCCCCAATTGACATTCTTGATCAAGAACATTGTTTCCATGGTTAATGTGCGTTTTCAAATATTTCCCCCCAATTTTACCATGTTTCTACGTTAAGCTCTGTTTCTTCATCTGTAAAATGAAGGCATTAAGATCACCTTATCTCTAAGGTCTTTTCTGGTACCTAAGATCCCCTAAGTAATATCCAGCCTCTTTAATTATTGAGACTATTCTGCTGAATTTCCAAATATTTACACGGTGTTTCAACTGGCATGACTCCACCTAGCGAAAAGATCCTTTCTGTTGACCATCAGCAAATATGACTCCAAGAACTCTTCTACTACCCATGGACACGGTGGTGACCCCTTGTAGAGAGAGAAGACCAGCCTGTTAGAGGTCCAATCAATGTGTCTGGCCAGTTGCTTCTGTGTTTGGCCATTTGAGTGTAAACACTAATCTGCTTTCTTCCCTTCCCTCTTTCCATGTGTACATCAACAGAAAGGAGAACCTGACTGCTATGCACTCTCGCTGGAAACAACTGAGCAACTCACCTTCGAGATCCCCCTGAATGATTCAGGTTCTGCTGGTCTTGGCGTGAGCTTGAAAGGGAACAAATCGCGAGAAACTGGAACAGACTTGGGAATTTTTATCAAATCCATCATCCATGGAGGTGCTGCTTTCAAGGTCAGTAGGACTGCTGTTTGAATGTCAGTGTGAAGGTGCTTGAGATGTGGCTGTTTGCTTGGCAACTGGATGGAGAGAGTGTCTAAGACATGAGACCACGAGGCTCTCCTGTAGACGCAACAAGTGTATGTGTGAACAGATCCGGGCGACACTTGTCTGTGTTCACACTCTGGGTGGTTAGTTTTATTTCCTAGGCATTGTTCTCTAAACCCATCATGATTAATACTCTTTCTCCCATTCCGTTTATTACTCTGTTAGGATTCCTCTGAATTTGTAACCTGACAAGGTTGAACCTAAAAATACACTCAGAAAAACAAAACTAAAAACAAGTCAACTTGAAGGCAGCAAATAAGGATATTGCTCTTGCAAGAATGAAAGCTCAGTGGAGCCTGAGAATGATTGTAGTGTAAATTAAAGGTTATTTATCACATTATATGCACTTGAAGATAGCCATGGTACCAGGAATGCATGTTTGCCTTTGAACTTGGAAAAGCTTACAGATTTCCAGAAAAAAAGGAAAGAATGTGATCCTGCCTTTTCACATTGGGGTGAGCAGTGTGATCATTACTATTAACATAGTGTAATGGTTAACTCGATTGCCTGGGTTCAAATCCAGCTTCATCGCCATGTGCTCCAGCTAGCATACCGTTGCTAGCCACGTGGGAAGAGGGGCGAGGAACGTGACCTACAGTGTTCCCCTTTCTTCATCTATGGAGGGTGAAGAATAGGTAATACCTAATTCAAGTGTCCTAAGGATTAAATTAACGCACACACCGGTTAAAACAGCAAGGTGATTAGAGATGGGAGAACATGTTTTTGCTTCTCGCCAGCTGTCCCACCACGCTCATCTCATGCCAGGCCATGAGGCTGCTTGAGTTTGAATCCTGCCTGGACCACTCTCACTTGTCCATGTGGACAAGTTACTTGGCTCCATGTGCCTCCGTTTCCTCATTTGTAAAATGAGTAAAATTAGTAGAGCCTACCTCCTGGTGCTCTTCGGAGAACTAAGAGAGCTGCTGTGTGCATGTTGTCTAGCACAGTGCGTAGGATAAACTTTCAGCCACTGTGAGCCTTTTAAAAATAATCTGACGTTATCACACATGACCCTCCCTAAACAAAAGCCAAGCAGGCCTAGGCAGAGTTTACAGGAGCATCTCCGGCCCTGGAATCCTGGCTTTGTTGAAGCACTTGTCTCTCCTCACTTATCATTCCACATTTATTTCAGACCTAGACACTGAGCTAATGCCTTTTTCCTCGGGAAATCAGAAATTCATTGTGGGTAGACAACTTTTTAATGTACTCTTTGGATCAGTTAATTTTTTTTTTTTTTTGCATAATAAATACTGACAAGATTTCAGTAACAAACATCAGTAAGCCTTTACGCCCCTCGCGGCTCTGCAGGACAGCTAACGGGGCTGCGATTCGGGCTATGTCTCTCACACCATACGTCTGCAGCTCTGAGTGTCCCCCATGTCCCTCACCTACCCCTGGCCCAGCAGGCTAGCTGGGGCATGTGCTGCTCCTGCTCCGGGGTGGCAGAGGGCCAGCAGCAAAGAGTGAGGGAAGCCTTTTAAATCCTGGGCTCCGATCCACTCACACACATACACACGCACGTGTACACGTGTGCCACTATCCAAACCAGTCATGTGGGTGAGTCCAAGGTCAAGGCCCAGAGAAACACAGTCCACCCCTGATGGGGCTGTGGGAAAGGTCCGAGTGCAGAGAAAGGTGAAGAATTGGGGCCAGTCGTTCAATCTGTCAAACTCTCCCATCTGGCTCAGATACGCAGAACCAGGAGCAAAAGGAAAATAACAGTAATAGTAACAACAGCGATTAATCGTCATTGTGCTTAGCCCTTAATGTGTGCCAGGTGCGGTGATAAGTGCTTTAGCTGGATTCTCTAATTTTCTTCTTCATATTTACCCTGGATTGCTATCATGCCATTCCATCAGAGGGAAATTGCAGATTACAGGGCTCAGTGCCTCTCCCACGGTCACAGAGCCAGGAACTGCTTAAACTGAGATTTGAACCCGGGCAGTCTGACTTCAGATCCTGCGCTCCACTGCACGGAAGCCTCCTTCCTCTCATCTGTTCATATTCCTCGCGATCAGGGACTGTTACCCTGGAGTTGTCATAGGGTACCGTGCTTGTCACCCTTAGCCAAGCCATCTAAACATGTGCTGTGTTTAACGATGAGTCTTGGTCATGCTTGTGGATACCGGATTGATATTATTCTTCTTACACCTAATGACAGTTCTGTTTGCAGAATTTATTCCAAGTAAAATTGGAACTGAAATGATTTTTTGGAAATTAAAAGCAAACATCTTAGCTTCTTTACGGGCAATAACTTAAGCTCAAGCAGATATTAGAGAGCAGGTTTAATATGTATACCCATGTTTGCGTAAGTGAGCGTCTCCTTACCTAAGCAGTTTCTAACAGTCCTGCTTCTCGAAGACAGATTTCACTTTCCATTTATGTAAATTTCTTTCCTGACACTGGTCTGCTGAGTCAGACAATCACACCACTAAAAACCACTGGACAGCATATTTATAGCTGATCTTAAACAGTAAGAGGCATCAATCATGAATTTAGCCTTATTGTGAATGTTTAGTATCCATTTGTCTTGTTTACTTTTTGCAGTGTAAAGGGTAGAGGACTAAGCTTTGCTCACAAGAAATCTGATTAACCAGAAAAAGAAAGAGAGCAAAGATTTTTCTATTCTTCTTGTGCTGTTCCAATAATCCACTGTTACTCTTCAGAAAATTGCCACCTGTTCTGTGATTCAGGATTATGTCTTACAAAAATTGTTTTGAGACTTTGTTCCTGTCCCTGTTCAGAAGATACAAATGTAACAGACTGCAGTGTCCCCAGGGCAGAGAGGAGATAAGCATGGGGAACATCCACTTTAGCATCTGGCCTTAGGTTTTTACCTGAAATCAACAAAATAATCTTTCTGCCAGAGCACAATCTTTTTCTCCTGGCCCTTCGTACACTAATTGGTTCTCAAGGTGTTTTTTCCTTTAGGGAAGGTGGATTTTTGAAAACTAAACTACTTTGAAAAGTATGACCAAATTCTTCCTGTGGATTCTGTGTGCTCTATTCTCCTGGGGGCTTCCGTTGGTATAAACAAAGATAGGCTACTTCTTGCCAGATGCAAAACCCCCGAACCACTGTGCGACTGGGACTATAATTGAGGGCCTCTTTTTCCTTTCTTTTCTCTCTCTTTTATTTATTTTTATTTATTTTTTTAAAATTTACCTCTTGGGCTACTGCTTTCTATCATTTCCTCTCTTATTTGAGTTACTTCTAATGGAGATGTAAATCTCTGTTTGAAAATAAAAGCACCTGGCTCTTCCAGGATTCTCTCTTGGAAGTGAATTCGTCACTCGAGGGGCAAACTAAACAATATTTGTACTCTATTCAGTATTAACCAAATACTTAATCTTCTTAATATTTAAATTCCAGTCTGCATATCAAGAAGTAAATCCCAGAAACACTTGCCTACTTGTGTCAGGACACAACATCTGTCATTTTAGACCCCTGCAGCCCACGGAGCTCTTTGCGAACCCTTCTGAAGCATCATCTGAGTTCTGCTTTTCAATGTACAAAGTGACCATTGACCTCAGTAGCCAAATATGACTGAGTATTGATGCTAATTTGCTTAAACAGCAACAGGCATTGCATATTTGTAGTTCCATTGTCATTTCTGTCATTCTTACTGGGCATTGGCCAATGAATACAGGGTAATTGCTTCCAGAACCCAAATATACTAGATAGAAGTCTATGGGTTTAACGTCTTACAAACCAAGACCTGAGTGGCATTATGAGGTTCTTGAAGATGCTTTCCTAAAATTTCACTTTCGTTGGGATGCCTGGGTGGCTCAGTTGGTTGAATGTCTGCCTTCTGCTTGGGTCATGGTCCCACAGCCTTGGGATCCAGTCCCACGTTGGCAAGGAGCCTGCTTCTCCCTCTGCTTGCCTCCCTCCCTGCTTGTGTGCTTTCTCTCTCTCTCTCTCTCTGACAAATAAATAAATAAAATCTTTAAAATAAAATAAAATTTCAGTTTTGTGATTGGAATTTAAAGTGAATGTGGTGGTGTAGTTATTGTTAAATGAAGAGGAATGTTGTCTCTGTTGCAGTTAGAAAAAAAGTACCTTGAGAAAAATACACTCCTTTCCCCAAATCCACATAAAAATTAGCTTTACCTTCCCTCCACACAAAGTCTTGATGATCAGCTTGAAGACCTTCAAGATTCTCATCTTCAGTGGCTAAACATTTTGAATTCTGAGATCAGTGGCTTTCTTTTGCTTTGCTTTTCATGAACTATCGTAACTGAATTTTTTAAGAAAAAATACATTTTTACATCTGTTGATTAGAGTAACTTAAACTGCTTATTTCTCTTAGTTTCTACCTTAAAAATAAATCACTTTTAGGAAAAATATGTAACTAAAATAGTGATTTTTTAAAAAATTGAGATAGAATATTAGTATGCTGTAGTAAGAATAAAAATCTCATGGAGTCTGTTATATTAATTCTGAGTGACATTTTTTATTTGAATATACAGACTTTGGGAATAGAATATGTCCTACTGAAACCTTGAAATAATAAGGTAAAAATTAAAATTTAAAGGCAATTTTTGCTAAAGGAAAAAAATGCCATGTATCAGATTATTTAAGGTCTCTTAAATAGAATGGATTTAAGAATACCTGTTATTCTCTAGAAAATTAATTAGCCAGGGTTGTGCTTAATAAATACTACTTGATGATGATGAAATTAAATGAAAGAAAAATGCCTGACATAGCTAATTGCAAATGCATGCACTCAGAATATGAAATAGACATAATTTAAGTAATTTGATTTTGGTGTGCTTAGGAAATTTGGAGTACTCCCTCTGAGAGATGCAGAATTTTGTAATCTACACTATTTTGTATGAGATAAAAGAAAAAAAAAGTAATACAAGCAATCTCCCTATTTTAAAATGACAAAAATGTGAATTTTTAGAGTGACTATACACAGTTCTAGAATTCCTGGGAATAGAGTGCTTGATCCTGAATCTTCCTGTCTCTTCATAATCTGGAACAGTTAGCAGCAGTCAAGCTACTCACCAGGAGTGCAGCAGGAGTTCCAGAAGGAGTCATTTCCAACTCCATCTGTACTGGTATCTATAAATCATGTGGTGGATCCGTAGTTAATGAATTCAAAGGAAGTTAAAAGGGACAGCTTTTAAGGAACACTAATGTTAAATGATTTCTTCAACTACTCATTCTTCTTCAAAGTGATAAATGTTTTCTGCTGGTGGAAAACCGTAACAATTGTTACCAGCAGTCATGTCTTCCAGGTTTTTACCTCTGTCCAACGGACCCTAAACTGCAAGGATGTCAGTAGCTCCATTGCAGATCCTCAACTGTTAGAAGCCAAACTCCGACGTTTCATCCTGACCACAAAAATGTGATGCATTTTATGAGCACCTAAAAGCAGGAACCTTGCCTGGAAAAATTCATAATCATTGTATATCCAATAAGAATTTTACCTTAAAAATGAGATTATTAAGCACGAGAAAAATATCATCAATTGTTACACTAATTATTTAGCCCAATTTCCTTTTATTAAAAAAAAAAAACAGTGTTGGCGTATGTTAATTCAGATAGTCAGGCTCATCATTTAATGGGTTCTCTCCAGTAGCAACTATATTATGAAGAGGTCCTATAACATTACTTTTAAAATCTCACAGTATCAGCATTACTCATTGCTTTTCTTGCTGATCCTTATCACTTACATGTTTTTATTTCATGCATGGAAATTCAAATAAAAATTCCATACCATGCCAGATAAAATTTTGGAAACCTACATCATCTTGAAGTGTATTTTGGACTCCATGATTATCTGCATGGGCTGAAAGAAATTGTAAGAATTGGTAGTCCTAGTCAAAAAGGAAATTATAATCTACAAAAGTTGATATACCATGATGATGATACTTTGACTCTGATAATGTACCTATCACCTGTTAAGCTCTAGTCACCTTCATTATGGGTATTTATAGAATAGATATATATTCTACATATATATCTAGAGAGAGAGAGAGAATTTATATGTATTTTTATATAAGTACATATATTTATATCATATATATTTATATATTCATACATATAACTGTATTTGTAACATGATCCAAGTTTTGTCCTTGGCACATTGCTTTGGACCCATTCTTCCAGTGACAAAACTTTAAGCAATTTTAGCACAAACGGGAGTATAGTTCTTTTTTTGTTAATTAAATAAGATGATTTTCAGTCAGTTGAAAAGGCCTCGGATTCTAGTCTGGTTAGGCACTCATGGCAGAATCTTCTTAACTCGTATAAAACACATATGCCTTAATAAGCTTTTTATTATCCAGTTTTGTAGGCCAAAGTAAACCAAAAACAGAAAATCAGGAAGGAGATAAGAATATAAGGCGAGGGAGCTGAACTGACAGGAAGCAGAAGTGTCAGATAAGCACAAAATGCTATTACTGCACAGTAGGCCAGGGAATACTTGTGATAACTCTGTAAGTCAGTGCTTCTCAAACTTCTTTTGCTGAGGAAATTATAAGACTCGGTAATGACTGTAGTAGAGTCTACGAATTGGGATATATTTATGCCCCGCATTTTTCCAGAGGGAGTTTAAAATGAAACAATTATAATACATTTTGAAAGTATTAGAATGGTTTTGATTATATATATTCTGACACTCTAAGTAGTATTCTTCTGTTATCTTTGGCAAAAACAGTTTCAAATACCACAAATACAGAGTAAATGGTATGTTGCTGAGACTTCACCAGTTTGCTACATAATAATGAGTGAAGCTTTTAAAGCAACACTGAATGAAATGAATAAATTTAAATGTTACAGTCACTGAGGAAGTGATTGTTGGGCCGGTACACAGGGAGTAACCAGGCTTCACTTTTAGAAGTCTCACGGTTCTAAGCACATGTGCTGGCATGTTCAGGACAGCCTGGGCTCAGGAATCTCTCACACGTACCGTTTGTACATGAACCTTTTGTTCATCGTGGATGAAACCTACACCAGGTCCAGAGCACCTGAACGCAAGATTTTTCAAGTGACTCGACTTAGCGTGCACTTCTCGACCGTCTCTAGTGGGTTCTGCAATGTAGAGTAGACTGAAGATAAGAGACTTAAAACAGCTTCTCCCATCATCTAGGAAGCTGGTGGCATAACAGGATAAAAATATAAACAACTCTCATGTGATAAAGGTATGGTAGATGAGTATTATTAAAATATCGTAGGTGTTGAGATGATGGAGCAATTAATTCTACGTATGGAGTCATCTATGAATGGAAGGCGGTTGTGGAGCCTTGTTTTGAAGGATAGCTAGATACTCAGTGGGTGAGCAGGAATGCAAAGGACATTTTGGACAGAAGGAGAAATACGGGCCATGTCATCATGGTACTTACCCCAGAATGCAATTTCTTGTCCCTGGAAAATAGAGCTCTTACTTGAGAAGAATTGGCCCTGTTCATATTGGTTGAAATTGTGTTAGGACAGATGATGTAAAACATTGATTAATGTAGGTAGGTACTCTTCAAGACAAGACCTTACATGCTTCTAGTCTTACCAGCTTTCTTTATTCCCCTTCTTTGTTTTAAAACCCGTACTTTAAAATCTTGATTTATTCTTTTTCTTTCATTACTATTGTTTTTAAACAAAGTCAGTGATTTCAATCTGGAATGCAAAGTTCTTTTGTAGGTTGGATTTTTTTTTTTTTTTTCAAAAATATGGTAGGCAGATGTTGTCATGGAATGATTTTAGGGCCTTGTGATGGATTTGTTCAGGACAATCCTTTCCCTCAATCAGGTGTCATCTTGCCTGAAGTCCCAGCCCACTCCAGGGAAATCCTGCTCTGCAGTCTGAAGTCAGGCTTTGGGATTTGGGCTCTCGGTGTTGATAATATCCCAGGAGGCTTTACTGAGGGGCCCGTTAGAAACATGCAGAGGCAGGAGCTGACATCTGGTCATGATTAATCCTCTCAACACCCTGGCCTAATGCGGACTGGCCTTGGGCTTCAGCCAGCTACTCCCGAGAAAAGCCAGCCCACTCCCTCATGCTTGTTTCATGTTTTGCAGAGGCTAGTTCTTTGCTTAGGCTTTCTTACTCTCCCCTCTGTGTTCATTCGAACTTTAGAGGTAAAGGGACCTTACAAAAAAATTGGCCCAAAGAGGTGGATTAAACCATGCGATGTCACCAGTAATCATGGTAGAGATAGTAGTACCCGGGCCCTATCGACTACAATAGGTGCTGAATTATAAGGTCACTAGACCCCCTGGAAATTGTGGATATACTTCAGTGGGCATATGGAATATCCTACAAAATATATGACTGCCCCCATTACAAATAATTACCTGGTCCAAATGTGCAGCTGTGTAGAAACTGTGGTATAAATATTTATTTTTAAGAAGTGAGAATCTGTAGCCTTTATTAGATTCTCAAAGGAACCTAAGAGTCCCCAGAAGAGTCACTAGCAAAATAGTTGGAAACATGGCCTTCAGAGTGACCCAGTCCTAGTTCAAATCTGCTTTAGAATTGTGACTTGTAACAATGCATTTAACTGGCCTAATTCTTTGTTTCTTTTTTATAAAATGAGGGCAACAGTCCCCCATGTATTGGATTGTTGTAAAGATTAAATTGTCTAGTGCACATAATGGGTTTAGTACAATGACTACCCAAAGAAGAAACTCATTAAATAATTATTGTCATTAATAATTGTAGTGTCTTTAATCATCTCTAGAACTCTGATTTTAGAAGCAACATAGCATAACAGGTACATGTCTGACTCAGAGGCAAGGACACCTAGCCATGCCAATAACCTTTGACAAATCACTTTATCTCTTTGAGTCTCCATCTCTACATCTCTTAAATAGTGGAGAGCAGTATACCTCTAACAAGGTTGTCATGAGAAAAAAATGAGAGCGTATATACAAAACATTTGCATAAGTACTGGCGTATATTAGGTGCTCAGTAAAAGGGAGATGTAATACTCAAACATCTTGTCTCCTGGGCCATTCATCCTAATGCATTAGAACTGGGTTAGGGCTGATGAGATTTGAAGCAATCCCAGGACATGGAGAAGACCTAAATCTTCTACTAGTTTTTATTTGTCCTTAAGTGTCTTAAGGAAGTTACTTTTTTGTCTTTACTCTGTTCTCCTTCCTCTTTGGGGAACTTCTTTTACTCCCTCCTGGCTTGAGGATGGATAGAGTTGGTTATGGGGTTGGCCAAAGATGAAGAGTATAGTCGCCAGAGGTGAGGAGTCTTGTTAGTTAGGGGTCTGATGGCAGTAAAATATGAAAGAAAATGTCTCACTTTGTTCGGGCTGCTTTATCAGATTGCCGAAGACCGGGTGGCTCATAGAAAACGAGTTTATTTTTCCCAGTTGTGGAGGCTGAAGTCTAACATCAAGGCGCCAGCAGATTTCGGTGTCTGTTGAGAGCCCATCTGAGGTTGACAGATAGCCATCGGCTTGCTATACCCTCACATGGCAGCGGGGGTGAGGGATCTCTCTCAGGCCTGTTTTATATGGGCACTAATCCCATTCATGAGGGTTCCATCCTAATAACCACACGTATTTGAAACCTATGTATTTGCAAGAGGTATGGGGGAGGAGGGACAAAAACATTCAGGCTATAGCAGAAAGGGATTTTTTTTTCTTTAACAAAGGCAAGCATGACCCACCTTACAATGAAATAAATACTCTAAAATTACTGAGTTGTATCCCTGGATAGTTGAATTCACTTCTATGAAATCAGTTGATGAGAGTTAGCATTCTCATGTCTAAGTACTTACTTAAACATAGTATTAAAAGAAAAAGATAAAACCATAAAAAATGGTTTTTTGTTCAAAATTATTCACAACGGGCATGTACACGTTGTGAAGGATATTTAATGAGTCCGAGTTAGAGATATTTAATGAGCTTTCCATTGAATCACTTTCATCGTCGATCAAGACCAGACATGGGTATGCGTTTATGTCCATATAGCTAGAGAGGTGAACAAATTGTTGTCTTCTTCTCCTGCAACAATTGTCCTGCCATCCCCCAGCACAGGCAACAGTCGCCATATCTTCTGCCATCTGACTCTGGATTTGGATCGGGCTGTCTTCCAGGAGGCATCTGGTGGCAGATTGTCCTTGCTGGTTTTGAACGATTTTTTCTTGAAGCATTACTTCTTTAAGAACTAGTCATTGTCATCTATATAGCAGAAAGAATAGTTAGGATAGAGAATGCTAAGAAGCCAGGACTTAGGCTCTTCTGATCTAGCTCTGACCCTGAGTGGCTGAGCAAGCCCCCGCCCATGGGGAAGTGCCTCCTCTTGTTCAAGAAATGATTTTGCACCCTCTTTGGGCATCACATTATTTATCTGTAAACAGAAGAGGCTGGACAAGATGATCTCGAAGGACCTTTCAAGCTCTAAATTCTGTGATTATATTCTAAATGTTAGGACAACATGGCACTTACTGGCATCACCATTAATGAAATTACCCATCATTTATCTTATACAGAGAAAGCACACACCAAGAGCAACAGACCAGCCAAGCCTGAAAATGAGAGTGTGTGGATTTTTATCATGCCCACAGCTCTCCAGTGATGCTTCTGATAAATGTGTATGTCTTCTAAAAAAAATCCCAGCTGCCCCGGTGGTGACCTGACCTGCCTTTTTGTTTTGGGCTTGGGTACAGCAGACATGTTCTACTTCAGCGTAGTGCTCTGTATGCTAGAGACTTGGAATGTCGCTAAAAATGAAAGTTTGTGCATAGTACCTGTTGGTAAGAGATTATTTTATCCAAAAAAAATGTCCTTATATCTCCTTATCTCTTATTTACCTCTTCACATAGACCTTGCCCCATACTTCACAGAGAGGGTTCACATGAGGTTACCAGGTGGAGTCTCACTCAGATTTTATTTCCTCCATCCTAGAGATACCCATAAAGTTTTCAATCTTTATCTTTCTTCATATCAGAGAGGACGAGGTGTCCTGCCAAGACTAAGTCTCTGCAAATCCAACGCTAGACCTCATTTCCTGTTAACAAGGCGAGGATCTTGATCCAACACTTCTGCTTCCTCTCTTCTTTAAAAATCTTACATCCAATTTTTAGTGACCCTCCCAACCTCCTTCTCAAGAGTCAACCCAATAGTCCTCCTTCCACTAGAGGCCAAAATAGACCAGAAGGACTTCTCGAGTTGTGTCTCACCTCACATGACTAAACCATTAAGGTTGTTTTTGTTTTACCCCGTTTTGTGTAACCTTAACCTCAGTCTTTCTGTGCCTTACTCAAAATTAGATCATAGAAATGGAGAGATTTCATTCTTGTTTGGCCTTTCCTGTAAATCTCATTTCCAGATTTGCTACAAATTAGGGTAAAGGTTAAGTGGAGTGGGAAAACAAGAGGAAGGGAGGGGACATTATGCTCTGTGGAGGCAGTCCACTCAGACGTTTTTCAGCTCTGATCGAATGCCCTCCTCGATCGATCTCGTCGCCTTGCCACCGCACTGTCTTCGGTCAGCAGCATGTGCTCCTTCGGGTGGCCTCTGCCATCCTGCGCGCCCAGCGCCCTCTCCGCAGGGCGTCTCCGTCGCGGCATTAGCTCTCCAGAGCAGCTTTCAGCACTCACCCTTTCCCCTGCTGTCAGCGGAAGAACTTCCTCTGACCATCTGCTACCGAATTAGTCAAAGTTTATCAACTTGTCCACAGGATTTCTCTCCCAACGCTGCACAGTTGGTCCTATTGTTCATTGTATGCCTGGTTTTCTCATTTCTTGAGGAAGTTTTATTCTTTTGTATTTTATTCTCTTAACCTGAACATGGATTCCAGATAGTTACTACTGTAAAAACTCTTCAGTGTTTTCCTTTCCTATTTTAGCACTGTACAACTGTAGTCTAGAGACCAAGTAAGAAAGAGATTTCTAGTAGGGAGACAGAAGAGCCGAAGTGCATGATCTCAGAACTGGGGTCAGTGTGTCTCTGGTTTGCTTTGGTGACCTGGCCAAGTTGCAGCCATTCCCTGCCTCAGTTTCCTTATCTATAGTGTGAATAAAAGCATTGTTCTAGTTCTTGAGTTCTACGAGAATCACTAGAGATAATTTAAGGAAGAATTCTCCAGGAAGAAAACGTGTCATGCAAACCTACTGGTATGTCTGTTAAGTTTAAAGTTTACTAGTTGCAGCAGCATCATAACAGTCCTTTAAAAAAAAAAGATTTTATTTATTTATTTGAGAGAGAGAGAGCATGAGTGAAGGTAGGGACAGAGGGAGAGGGAAAAGCAGACTCCCTGCTGAGCAGGGAACCCAATGTGGGACTCGATCCCAGGACCCTGAGATCAGGACCCAAGATGAAGGCAGATGCTTAACCACTGAGCCACCCAGGCGCCCCACATCATAACATTCCTAAAACTGCACCTGTGCCTTGTAGTGAGAACTTTCTACCCTAGTGTGAAAACAGGCATAAGGCATGTCCCTAATCTGTTAGTATTTTGAGGATTTTTCCTTCTAGGCTGCCCGCGGGGGAGAGGCGCTGTGGTCCCCTCAAGTCATTCGGTCGGCAGAGCTGACACCCCAGTTTGTTAGCTACCGCTGTAGTCTCTAGCTTGTGTGATGCTTCTGGCTGAAGATGACTAGTGCCCAGAAGGGATTTAGACTCAAGTCCAGGCTGCCTATCCACACGTTGAGCCTCTGTGCACTTTGTAGTACGTGGTTTCCCGAAGATTCTGGGTAAAAGTACTCATCAGTCAGAGCCTCCTTGCAAAAAGCTTGACAGTGTCCTTTATCGCGCTTGTTCTGCCAGAAGACATCATAGCAAATTGGTCCTTCACTGCACACCTCTGTGTTCTTTTGCAGACTAGCAGACTAGCAACTTTTTGGTTGTGTTAGAGAAAATTACATGAGTTTTTTTCTTTTTCAGCACCATTCAACAGAGCTAGTGGTAATATCTAGGAGACACATTACCACTGTCAAACACACAACATTTAAGCATAATGTCTCTCTGTGCCTGCAAATGCAAACCCTTGTTTCAAGTGATGTGACCACTTCCTTTTGTTTCCAAACCCCCTTTCCTGAGCCAACATGGTCCCTGCCAGAGAAAATGGCAGAATCAGGCTAGGTTAGCATGCTTGCCAAAGATTTAGGTAAGAGATATTATACAAATGTCTAAATTATTGCAGCTTGGGACTCTGAGATTTCTACAACATACTTTCACACAGTTCATTATTGTTAGTACTTGTGACTATTTGATAAGCTCCAGAACCTTGTTCTGCCATAGAAAATAAATCATTCCTAATGGCTGGTTTTTTCTTTTTTCTTTTTTTCTTTTTAAACTTGAACTTTTTCTGAAATAGCCATCCATCATCACCATACTTTTCTCTATTTAATACTGTTTTTTCCTTCCCCTGCCCTAGGATGGTCGTCTGCGGATGAATGACCAGCTGATTGCCGTTAATGGGGAATCTCTTTTGGGAAAGTCCAACCACGAAGCTATGGAGACACTGAGGCGATCAATGTCCATGGAAGGAAACATTCGAGGGATGATCCAATTGGTGATTCTGCGGAGACCAGAGAGACCACTGGAGGTGATGCATATCTTTAGTTCCCTCAGCAAATTGCCCAAATGGCCACCTAAAATATGCAAAGTTCCATCACTTAGTATCATACTGATTCTGAAGTTGGGAAAATATGCCCCAGAAGGGCTCTGATGGATTTATGTGGCAAACACATGGTTGTATATTATAGGTATAACTAGAAAGTATAAAAATGTACATATGAAGTAAGTAATTTATCAAATGTAACAGGTCCATATTTTCTAGTTTTTTTCCCACTAGAAATTTCTAGAGCTTTGGACTTTATTTGTATAATAAACTATATAACATCTTTATATACTTTTTGATTGATGTGCTCATAGAGTCCATACTTTAGAAAGTTCTTAATCAGATGTATAGAGTGCTTAATGTGAAGATTGTTATAATGTAGTATATTTCCCCCACAATGTGCCCATGGATAATATAGACCTGGAACTTAACTAATTTAAAACTTGATCTATTAAGCAAGCTGCTTGCTGCATGCTATTAAATAGATGTTTTTAATTAAGTATTTTTGCAGTATTTTATCATGATTTTTTATGGATTTTTTTAAATGTAAGAAATAAATGTATTTATATTACACAACTATATTATTAAATTATACAAGTATATTAATATATTTATAATAAATATAAAATATTCCTAAAACATTATTTTCTCTTATATATGAAAAATAATTATTAAATGCTCCTAAAAATATTTTAAGAAAAAAAGAAAACAGTTGATCATAGTTAAGAGTTAAAAAAAACATGAGCCCATGGCACAAATATTCTCTGAGGACAAGTAATGTTTGTATAATATAGTAATATGCAGTTAACATAGAATGCTGTTAACACACTAATATAAAATATTAGTTTTAATAATACGTTCAACTTAAAAATAAAAAGAGAAAGGATTTTTCAAATTAAACAATAGTAGAAGGTAGTTGAAACTCATAGTAGCTAAAAGCTTAGGCTCTAAAGTTTTGGATTACTTGAGTAAAAATCTCAGATTGTCCGTTTTCTGGCTATGTGAAGACACACATAGTTGAGTGCTCAGTACTCGCAGATGACAGATACTGTTGTCTTCTATCCCTTAATGTATCCTCATTTCCCAGCACACAGTAGACACTTAATAAATATTGTCGAATGAATGAATAAAAGATGCATCTGAGACCTATTTTATCTGAGAGGGTCAGCTGAAGTAGCAAACTTATAAACTATATCTCACTTTGTTATATTATCGGCTATTGGAAGAGAGTAACTGTACCTTTTTACTCTTCTGTACATAACCTTGTAAATGTTAAATAAATGTAAATTGGCCAATTACTGGAGACTATATATAATGAGCCAACTCGTTTTCAACATTTGTGTCTGCTTAAGTGACAGAGAGGCTGCCATGAATATTTAATGGGTTTTACTTATGTACATAGTTATAAAACCCTTATCTGTTGCTTCCATCCATGATGGAATTGGCTCCTTTCTGGTTTAATTTGATTCTTACTCTAGAGCCTCGGGATCCGTGGTACCCAGTTGGCAGGGATGGGCGTGAAGGATGCCCGTGGGCCCCTAAGCCACCCCTCTGTGCATCTGTGTATTATGTCTCCCTTAAGATTTCTTGGAACACAGATACTTCAACTAAGAGAAAACTCTGGGGGGCACTGCCGTAGAGTACCACACCTGTGCAAAAAGCAAAAGTTAAGGAAAAAAAGAAAAGAAAGAAAAAATGAACATGGTTGTTAAGTGTTACGTCCGCCACCTCTCCCCTTCCCTTTCTTCACATGTTTTTCTGAAACAGGCACGTGCCTGGTGGGTAAGCGTTCTGTATTTGGGCTCATCTAGTTGAGACATTTTCTCATGTCCATTCTTCTTCATTGCACGTGCCTCCACTCTTCCACTCTGTGGTGGGTTGACAATTACTCCATCAGAAGAAAGTACTAAACTTTCGGTTTGTAGCCCATCCTCGCAAGTGTCTTATTAATATAGCTCACTAGGAGATTAATTGGGAATTAGGAAATGGGACAAAAAACAATTTTGATGAGGACGTTTAAACAAGGTCCCTTTTTAGTTTCCCTAATATTTACCTGCTTTCCATGGGGAGTGAGCAGGCAGGCACTTGATGCTCTCAGCTCTCAGGAATCTCTAGTACCTACAAAGATTAAAGAACATTTTTTTCCTATGAAGACAGCAGCCTCTAATGTACAACTAATCTTTATTAAATTGGAAAAAAAAAAAAAAAACCAAAACAAAGTTTTGGGTCTATCTGATCTCCCAGTTTTGTGTTTTACTGTGTTAAAGCGTATGTTGTGCACTCACGCTTCTGGTGTCTTCTCCTGCAGGGCCGCTATCACCCTCAGGAATAATGAAAACAGCATCCCTGAGAAAAAGGTCTCAGCGCTGCTCATACATTCAGGCAAATCAATTAGTTGGATTTGGCAAGAATACCAAAATGGTTACTTGAACATTATATTGATATAAAAAAAATTGAAGAAGCTACTTAAGGAAAGTCAAAATATATAGTTGTTGGAGTATTTTCCCACATTACCCAGATGTACAAGATACGTAAACAGTTTTGATGAGGACCTCGTGAAGAATACATAATGAGTCCTTGATTGAATCAAAATCATTTTAAACAGAAACATGTTTTTCAAAGCACGAGCTTGAGGTTCAATTGTAATTCTATTTGAGCCTGGAGACTTAGTATTAAAAAATGGGTTATGACCTGTTTTTTTCAATCCCCCTTCCCCAAAACAGTTCCCTCCCCACTACAAGCTCATCTTGGTAGAAGCAGAATATGTTTAAAAATCCATTATATTTTTTATTGGCCGGGACACTAATGGAGGGCTCCCGACAGCTCTATTTTACAAGCTGAATACTTTAATTAGGCTGGTTACTGATCAGTTGTTGGGATATCGATTGTGTCATTTATCAAAGAGCTGGGAAAGCAGAATATTTTTCTTTTTTCTTTTCTTTTCTTTTTTTTTTTTTTTTTTGGTTCTTGTTGTTGTTGTTAAAGCACAAGGCTACGTGAAATTAAGTCCTACCTCTCCTGCCTGCCAGAGCTCCAGCTTTAATTTAGGAGTAGTTTGCTGAGTTTGGTTTGACCAGCAATACAGAGGCAGAGGGTAACACTGGGTGTGGGAAAAGTGTTATTAAGACGAGAAGCTAACAGACCTGCAGCAGCTGAAAACATTTTAAGAATGCATTAACTGAATGTTTTAAATATTTTGTTTAGCAAGATACGGAGTTTTTGTAACTGAGAGGAAAGCATAATACAATTGTTCGGGCCAAATGCTTTGCTCAGAAGTAAAGAGCTTTGGGGATCAGATCTGTGTTTCTGTTTTCGGCCTGTTCCTCTCACAAATGGTCAAGGGCACAACGGTGAGGTGGCTTCTACATGACTTCCCTGAATTCTGTTAGACACGTAGTCCGAGCAGGAGCAGAACCCCATTCTCCATGTCTCCATCCTCTTGAACAAGGAGCTGGAGCTCTCCGTAACTGGCCCCTGTCTGCTACCTGTTCACACCTGTGCAACAGGCTTTGTGGGCGTGTTACTCCGGAATCAGCCATCTTGAGGACACTGTGAATTGTTTGCAGGCTGTCAACATCCAAATAGGAGGGGAAGATATCCAAAAGTGGGGAAAAAGCTCAAAAGGACCACTGCCTGGCCTTGTCACAGAGTTTGTTTTAGCTTCTGGCCAACAGACCTGGCGTGTGCAGTGGGAGACACTCATGGCATTTGGGTAGCAAACCTGCTTAGGTTCTGACTTGTCCTAGAGCATATGCACTTAGTCGCTGAGGGAGAGAGAGAGGAACCAGCTGGCTGGCAGAAAAACACCCTTGGCACGAACCGTTATTCTTGTGTTGACACTGCCACAAGCTGTACTCCCAGATGGAAGGAAATTTGAAAGACGCCAGTTGTAAGTGGGGGGAAAGAAGAATAAAGTTAATCTTCTTTGGCGTTGGCCATGAGTACTCCGAGTCCTTAGCACCGCATTGTCAGTATTTTTTGTATTTCATAGTCAGAGATGTTTTCACTGATAAGGCCATTTTGATTTTCCAGTTGAGAGTGTCTGTGCAGTAGACTTTCGGGAGATCACTCATAAATGGATCATTCTCCTACTTTGCTTTCATGAACCAAGTTTGAACACACTCAAAAAGCAAATGCTAATTTTTACCTTCATCCCTTAGGAGCCTGCAGAGTGTGGGGCCTTTTCGAAGCCATGCTATGAGAATTGTCAAAACACTATAACCACCTCCAGGAGAAATGATAATAGTTCATTGCATCCATTTGGCACTTACAGTTCACAAGACAAACAGAAAGGTAAGAGTCTGTCCATTTCCATTTACTGCAAATGGCATGAGAAAACAGAAGACTATCTTTTTTTTTTTTTTTTTTTTAAGAAGGACGAAGGGAAGTTAATTAGACTAAGTGCAGGCTTTGTTACTCTGAGTCATGAACACGGAGAGATGATGGGTGGGAGAGCTGACTCAGAAGTTGTGAAGCAGATTCCTGGCATTGCCTCCAGTTTAAGTGACAGTTTCTATGCTTGCTGCCCCACACACGGAGGATTATGTGTAAAACAAACCAAACAAAAACAAAATGGCAGAATGGAGAACCAAAATGGCAAACTGTGATTTTTTTTTTTAACAATCCTTTAAGTATTGGACGTTACCTGATGTAAATAACTATTAAGCTTAAAAAAAAATGTATGGACTAGTATTAAACCATAAGATGGTCATAACTTGATTCACAGATTCTAGGAAGAGTGTGGTAAATACCACAAACCGAGACCATTGTGTAACAGCTGGAATGTTCTTATTATTCCCTCACTACATTGTCTTTCCCTTATTATCCTGTACTGGTAGAGCTCTGGATATGAGACATTTGGACTTTGCTTTGTTTCTAAAAAATCATACGTTAGGTCACCGAGAATTTTTTTTTTAAATTTCCCTACATGTCCTTTT